>NW_022437079.1:2611144-2616099 GCF_009761245.1 Sapajus apella
GCCCTCCCCAGCCCCAGCAGCGGCCCCGGTGCCCCCTCCCCTGCCTCCCTCCCCAGAGCTGGTCTTCAGGCTCCTGAAGATGCCTCCAGAAAATCCCCGAACTGCGCTGCGCGCCTGCCGTCTCTGGAGAGCACCCCCGCCCCACCCGCCACCAACTGCTCTTCCTGCCGTCTACTTGGCGCTCTTCCAATCTGGTCCCCAAACTGTCCCCTGGGGCTCTCTCTAAAAGGCAAATCTAATTCCATCAGTCTCCTTTTCCCCAGCTTCATCTGGGATTGAGAATCCCCAGGAGTGGAGCTCAGCTCCCTAGCTAGGCATTCAGGGCTCCACTGTCCCTGAGCCCTGCAGCCTCCCCCTCGCCACGCACCGCCCCCCTGCTCTTGCAGATGTTTGTCCCTCTGCTAGGGACGCCCTCCCTCCACCAGTCCGTCTGGCAATGCACCGCATTACTCAGCATTGCTCCTGGACCCTCGCCTTCCCTGCCCTCCCTCGTCACAGTCTGAGGGGCTTCTGCCATCTCACCGATCTGCCAGGCTGGCCTCGAAGGCCTGGGCCCCAGTGATCCTCCTACCTCAGCCTCCTGAGAAGCTGGCGTGACAGGGGCACGCCACCATGCCCTGCTTTGGCTCTTTAGTTCACCCTAGATATGCCAAGTCCTGTGCTTAGTGCCGGCGTACAGTGGAAAACAGCGCAGGCAGGGGCCGCGCGCCCACGGAGCTTATTATCCCTGCTGCGGTTGCCCAGGGAGACCCGGAATCCCCGGTGCACAAGAGCCATGTTCACGCAGCTGACCAAGGGTCTGCAGGCAGCCCGTGCTGCTTCAACTCGTGGGGAGAGGGAGGTTTAGGAACAGCTGCTCCTGTCACCAACAAGGGACTCCAGCCTAGAGAGGGGTCTTTGGGGAAGGTCCCCCACTAAGCTGCCACACCCTGACCTCAGGCACCCCTCCCCAGGGCTCTTCCAAGCGCCACGTGGGGCTGACGCCCTGGGATGGAGGTGACAGCAAGGGCGCCACACAGGATGAGCAGGGAGGCCTCATTCCCAGTCCTGCCTGCCCCCCCCACTCCCGCCTTTTTTTTTTTTTTTTTTTTGGAGACAGAGTCTTGCCTTGTGGCCTGGGCTGGAGTGCAGTGGCGCGATCTCAGCTCATGACAACTTCTGCCTCTTGCATTCAAGCAATTCTTGTGCCTCAGCCTCCCAACAAGCCGGAATTACAGGTGCATGCCACCATGCCCAGCTAATTTTTGTATTTTTAGTAGAGAGGGGGTTTTGCCATGATGGCCAGGCTGGTCTTGAATTCCTGGCCTCAAGCAATCCACCCTCCTTTGCCCCCTAAAGCTCTGGAATTACAGATGTGAGCCACCACACCTGGCCCTTTAACAGTATTTTAATAGTTTCGTGCTGGTGGGTGGAAAGTAGCATGTTTGGCCAGGTGCGGTGGCTCACGCCTGTAATCCTAGCACTTTGGGAGGCCGAGGCAGGCGGATCATCTGAGATTGGGAGTTCGAGACCAGCCTAACCAACATGGAGAAACCCCGTCTCTACTAAAAATGCAAAATTATCTGGGCATGGTGATACATGCATGTAATCCCAGCTACACAGGAGGCTGAGGCAAGAGAATCACTTGAACCCAGGAGACAGAGGTTGTGGTGAGCTGAGATCACACCATTGCACCCCAGCCTGGGCAACAAGAGCGAAACTCGGTCTCAAAAAATAAAATAAATAAATAAAACAGCACATTTGTTCAAACAATTCAAAGAATAAACAAGCATATAAGGAAAAAATGTTAGCTGGGCATGATGGTGAGCGCCTGTAATCCTAACTACTCGGAAGGCTGAGGCAGAGAATTGCTTGAACCTGGGAGGCCATAGTTGCAGTGAGCCAAGATAGCACGCCTGCACTCCAGGCTGGGCAACAGAGCGAGACTCCGTCTCAAAAAACAAAAAAAAAAAAAATGAAAGAAAAAGAAAAAATGGATAGTCTGTCCCCTGTCTCCCTCCCCCAACCCACCCCGGCAACAAGTCAATCTCACTGAGGCAGAGTTGGTTAATAATCTGGCAAATTCATTTCCGTTCCATTCCAGATGCCAGCATTCGTGACAATATACCTGCATGATGCACCCACAGAGAATCTTACGAATACCGGGTGAGATGAAATGTATTACCTTGGAACTTACTTTTGAACTTGATGTGCTAATGGACATTATTCCAAGTTGATACACACAGAATTGGCACACATGCTCTGTGACTATGTACAATGTTATCATTTGTTTTGAAGAGTGCTCTATGGATGCTTTGGCTTATTTTTTTTCTTCTAGAACAAGGAATGCTCTAATAAGCCTTCTGCATGAAGAGTTTAAGCACTAGTTTCATTACTCCCTGGGTTTAGGATAAATTCCCCCAAAACAGGATCACTCAGGGAAAGGGTAGCTGTGGTGAAATTGTGAACAGGGCTTGCCGTTTTACTCATGGCGATTCCCAAGTGCTCCGGTGTCACCTGGGCTGGAGTGCAGTGGCGTGATCTCAGCACTCACTACGGAAGGTCAGTTCCCCACACCCTGGCCAACTCTAGATGTTAATCGATTGATCTAAGCCTTTGCCAGTATCATGAGTGAAAACTGACATCTCATTGTTTTGAAATTGTGTTTCCTGAGTATGACTAAGGTTAAACATCTTTTCTTGTGTTAGTTGGCTTTTAAAATTTCCTCTTCTGTGAAGTTTTGATTCTAATTATTTGCCCAGTTTTCTGCTGTTATTTTATTTTCGCAGGTCCTATTCTGTTCTAATGTTTTTATTTTTCTTTTTGAGAAACAACTTGTAGGACCTTTTTAGGACATTATTGGTATTAATCTGTTGTTGTTTATATGTGTTGCAAATATTATTGTCCAGTGTAATATTTGGCTTTTGCCATATGGAAGTTTGTATATATTTAAGTTTTTCCTTTTGTTATGGAAATTTGAAAACACACTAAAAAATAACAGTAATAATGAATGCTCAATATACCCATCTCTGAGCCTCAACAATTACCAACTGATAGCTAATTTTCCCCTCGTATGGAGTGTTCTTTTTGACTTTGCTTGTGGTGATTGTGCAATGCAGAGATTTTTACTTAAATGTAGTCAACTGTGGAGTATGGATGTCATGTGCCAAGAAAGGTCCTCCCACTCCATGATTATTAGCAAAACAAAACAGAAAATATTCTTCCAATACTTCTAAAATATGATGATTTTTAAAATGGTAGCATAGTATTTTTTTCATATGGAAGCCCATAATTTATTTAACCAATCCCCTATTACTGAACATCTAGTTTTTTCTGATTTTCTCCTATTTTAAATCACGCTGTATTGAGCATCCCTGACTTCTCACCCCCTCTGGATCAGGTCAAAGCAAATCTGAGACATCAAATTGTTTCATCCATAAATATAAGTTTATAATTTTTCTTTTTTGAGCCATTTTCACACTTGTCGCCCAGGCTGGAGTGCCATGGCGCGATCTCGGCTCACTGCAACCTCTGCCTTCCAGGTTCAAGTGATTCTCCTGCCTTGGCCTCCCAAGTAGCTGGGACGGCAGGCATGTGCCACCACGCCTGGCTAATTTTTATATTTTTAGAAGACAGGGTATTTCTCCATGTTGGTCAGACTGGTCTGGAACTCCTGAAGTCAGATGATCCACCCACCTTGGCCTCCCAAGATGCTGGGATTATAGGCGTGAGCCACTGGGCCCGGCCAATTTTATTTATATTTTGAATAGATAGGGTATTCACATGGTTCGACACTCAAGAGAACAAAAGGATATGCTGAAAATGTGTTTCCCACCCTGTCCTCCTGCTCCCCAGTTTCCTTCCTGGGAAACAACTCATGTTATCAGTGCGTGCATATAAAAGCAAATGGTGAGCCTGTGTGCTTTGTCCATTGAAGCACAATTGATAAAGGACTTGAACACTGCTCTGCATCCCGCTTTTATTACTTAACAACCTGTCTTGGGGAGTTTTCCGTAAGGAGAATCCTGGTTATTTCTGATAGCCACATGCATTCAGGGCATACAATAATCATTCATTTGTTCCATCTCTATTGGTGGACATTTAGGTTGTTTCCAGGTATTAGGTTGGTGCAAAAGTCATTGCGGTTTTGGTGCAATGCTGCAGTGAGAAGCCTTGTGTATTCCTCTCACTTGTGTGTGAGCATATCTGTAGGATAAATTTCTAGAAGTGCCGAGTCAAAGGGGACCTGTGTTTGTGTGTTTGATAAATACTGCCTGAATATTCTCTGTTGAGGTTGAGTCAGTCTACACACCAAGCAGCAAAGCAGGAAGGTGACTGTTTTCCTCCCACCCTTGCAAATACTGTGTTACCAAACTTTCTTTTTTTTTTTTTTTTGAGACAGGGACTCACTCCATTGCTCTGGTTGGAGTGCAGTGGAGGATCACGGCTCACTGCAGCCTGGACCTCCAAGGCTCAAGCAATCCTCCCACCTCAGTCTTCCAGGGAACTGGGACTACAGGCACGTGCCACCACACCCAACTCTTTTTTTTTTTTTTTTTTTTTGGTAGAGATGGGTTTCGCCATGTTGCCCTAGCTGGTCTCAAACTCCTGGCTTTAAGTGATTCTCCTGCCTCGGCCTACCAAAGTACTGACCTACCAAACTTTTTTTTTTTTTTTAAGTCTTTGCTGATGTAGTAAGTGAAGAATAGCATCTTGTAGTTTATCTTAATAAGTGAGTTATTGAGCATCTTTTTATATGTTTATGAGCCCATTTGAATTTTCTTTTTGCAAGAGCAAGAACTGTCTCTTCATATTCTTTTTATTTTTTATTTGAGGGGTTGGAGGACAGAGTCTCTGTTACCCAGGCTGGAGTACAGTGGTACAATCTCAGCTCACTGAAACCTCTGCCTCCCAGGTTCAAGTGATTCTCCCACCTCAGCTTCCCAAGTAGCTGGAATTAAAGGTGTATGCCACCA
>NW_022437079.1:2621099-2628527 GCF_009761245.1 Sapajus apella
CCTGTAATCCCAGCACTTTGGGTGGCCGAGGTGGGTGGATCACCTGAGGTCGGGAGATGGAGATCATCCTGACTACAGGATGAAACCCTGTCTCTACTAAAAATCCAAAAATTAGCCAGGCATGGTGGTACATGCCTGTAATCTGAGCTACTCAGCAGGCCTGCTGAGGCAGGAGAATGGCTTGAGTCTCGGAGGCAGAGGTTGCGATGAGCAGGGATCATGCCACTGCACTTCAGCCTGGACAACAAGAGCAAAACTCCATCTCAAGAACAAAATTGAGCAAAACAAACAAACAAACAAAAACCCACAGCCAGTCACAAAGCAATCTGTTTGGACCATGCAGTGTAAGGCTTTAACTGTCCCAAGAATTCCAATAGTGGACAAGGAAGAGCTTAAATTTGCTTCTAAATCTGAAATTCTGGAAGTCAGCTTGAATATTGTGGTAGGCATAATAATATCCCCTCCTCAAAGATGCCCTGGTGCTAATGCCCAGAATCTGTGAATATGTTCTGCTGTCCCAGGAAAGGGAAATTGCAGATGGAATTAAAGTGGCTACTCCATTGATTTAAAATAGAAAGATTACCATGGATTATCTGGGTAGACCTGGTGTAATCACAAAGGTGCTTACCAATGGAAGCAAGAGGTAGAACAGTAGATGTTGGAGTGTTGGGTTGTGAGAGACTGGCGGGCCACTGCTGGCTTTGAAGATGGATGGGGCAACCAGCCAAGGAATGGTGGGCAGCTTCCGGAAGCCAGAAAAGCCAAAGAAACAGGCTCCCTTCGAGCCTTGAGCCTCGGAGAAGCCTGTATCCCTCAACTCCCTTGCTTTTAGTCCAGCGACACCCATTTTGGACTTCTGATTTTACGAAACGGTAAGATAGTAAATTTGCGTTGTTTTACGTTTGTGTTGCAGCAGCCGCAGGGAATGAATAGAAATATTGTCTGGTACCACCCAGTAAAGCTGCCCAGAGACGGGAAGCCGCGCTGGTCATGGGAGCCGCGCTGGTCATGGCTTCACACCCGGGCAAGGCTCCCGCGGCCGCACAACCTCTGCAAGCAGGATCAAGATGAGGTGCGCAGGCCAGGTGCCGTGGCTCACGCCTGTAATCCCAGAACTTTGGGAAGCCTAGGAGGGCCGATCACCTGAGATCAGGGGTTTGAGACCAGCCTGGCCACCATGGTGAAAACCCGTCTCTACTAAAAATACAAAAATTAGCCGGGCGTGGCGGCGCACACCTGTAATCCCAGCTACTGGGGAGGTTGAGGCAGGAGAATCTCTTGAACCTGGGAGGCGAGGTTGCAGTGAGCCGAGATCGCACCACTGCACTGCAGCCTGGGCGACAGAGCAAGACTCCGTCGCAAAAAAACAAAAACAAAAACAAAAAAAGAAAAAGAGAAAAATGAGAAGCGCGTGCCTCCGTCTGCGGTGCTTTTTCGTAAGGTTCCCTGAGCCTTCTGAACAACAAATCTGGGCACCAAGAAAGTTGAGCTGCGCCGTGGTGGGTCCGTTATCTGCACGGGATGCGCGGGCTTCTTCCCGGGACACCCAGGGCGCGGCTCCGAGTCCCCCGCACGGCAGATGCGGCCCAGATTTGGCCGGGGGGCCCGGGGCTGTGGAGCCCGGGAGCCCGGCGGGGGCGGGAGAAGCCCTTGAACATCCAGGACCAGGGGGAAGGTCCAGCCGTCGGAGCAGCAGCCTCCCCACCCCGGCCCGGGGGGCGCCCGGGAAGCCGCGGGAGGGGAGGAGCCAGGCGGAGCTGCGGGCTGGCGGCCCTCGGGGGTGAGTCAGGGGGAGCAGTGGTCGGGTCAGGTTACTTCCCTTTAAAAGGACGTGAGAGGAGGAGTCCGGTGCTGGCGGGGCAGGGACAGGCGGAAGCTCGGAGCCCGCAGGGGTCCAGCACCAGGCAAGTGGGGCGGGAGGGATGGGCCACCGGCGGGTGGGGCGCGGGGCCGGTGGGGGCGTGGGAGCCGTTGGGGGCTGCGGGACCGGTGGGGACGCGGGGACCGGTGGGGACGCGGGGGACGGTGGGGGCCCTGGAGCCTTTGGGGTCTGCAGAGCCGGTGGGGGCCGCGGGACGGGTGGGGGCGTGGGAGCAGGTGGGGGCTGCGGGACGGGTGGGGGCGTGGGAGCAGGTGGGGGCCGCGGGAGCCGGTGGGGGCTGCGGGGCCGGTGGGGGCACCGGCACAGAGGGAGCTGCGAATGCGACGATCAGCGCGCGCAGAGCTGCAGGTCTGCGGCCGCGACGCCCCTCTTCCCGGATGGGTAAACTGAGAGCCGGGGAAAGCAAATAATTCTTTTGGCTGAGCTCCCGCTACGACCTCGCGGCCACGTGGGTCCCCAGCGAGACTCGCTGGGGTCGGGGGGGGGGGGCGGCTAGGGAGGGGCCCCCAGCTGGGGAATGGCCCAGGGTGGGTCGGGGCGCCGGGAGCCTGGGGCGGGCGGACGGGGAGGGCGGCGGGTGGGCGAGGCGGAGGCGAAGGCGAAGGCGAAGGGCGAGCCGGGCAGGCCTCGGTGGTCGCTGCGGTTCCGGAGGTGGCGGCGGCCGCGTGACCAAGGCTAGGCTCGGAGGCCCCTTCTTTACCCTTCGACTCCCTGCTTCGGTCTAAAGCCTCTGCCGCAGCTCTCCGTGAAGAGGGAGGGGAACCCCCAGGTGCTCCAAGCCACGTCCTCGCTCTCCCTCCTACAACCCACCAGGGTGCAGGGGCCGGTGAGGCCTGGGGGTTGTGGTGCTGACTCCATGCCCTCCCTGGAGAACCACTGACACAGACCGAGGCCCGCTGCAATCTACTCTTGTTCTGGGAAGGGGTCCCCCAAAAAGGGCCAGTGGGGTCCTTTCCCCAAATGCCCTGGAACCCCCAGCAGTGTGGTGGGCAGGGGCTGCCCAGGTGGGCTGCGTCCTGGGGTTTTGTGACCTGAGTCCCACTCCTCCCCACCTCAGCCTTGGACTGCCCAGGCCAGGCGGTGCGTGGGGGTGGTCAGAGCCCTGGTCTCAGGCAGCCCTGAGGTCTGATGTGGCTTCCTCCCCAGTCTCTAAACCCATGGGTTTTCCTGGCCTTAGTTAATCTACCTGTGAAGGGGAGGCTTGGACCACAGGGCCACTCAACCCAGGTGTTTTGGGGTGGGAAGGTGGACGTGTAGGGTAGGGGTGGAAGGCCAGGAGGAAGTGGGGCAGCCTGTGTCCCACAGGAAGGCTGGCTGGTCCCACTGGGTTCGGGGGAGCTGGGCCCATACTGGCCCTCATCCACTCTCGGCCAACTTCCTGTGGAGCCCTAGAGTCCCAGGCCACACTGTGAGTGCAGAGAGGCCACCCAGAGTGCTGGGGCGATTCACAGGTGGGGAAACCGGCTCAGTGGCTCCTGGTGGCACAGCCCCTGCCCAGCACTTCCTCCAGAGCCTTCTGGGGAGTGGGGCGCCAGCGCTAGGCATTCTGAGGACACAATTAACGTCCCCATGTCCCATGGGGCCAAGGCATTGGAACTGAGTCCTGTTCCTGCGCTGTGGCTCTGGTGGGAGATCTGGGACCCTACGCTGGGACTCCTGGACAGTCCTGGAGCAGTAGCATGGACAGTGTGTCAGTGCACACCGAGGCCCTGGGGTGCCCTCGCCCACCCCTAGCCTGGGCGCCACCCTGGGTGCCTGTCACTCCTGGCCCTACAGTGGTCCCAGTCATACCTCCGAGGAGGCAAGATGCAGGTCCTCCACGAGCCTATGTCTGGAAGCAGCCCCCAGCCCTGGTCTGGCCAACTGGGTGCGTGTCTCCTCCTGTGGTCTTCAGCTCCCCTGGGCACTGCCACAGTGGATGTCAGGGTAGTTTGGGAGGACATTTTGAGGAGGCATATGCAGTCAGGCTGTTGAACTTGCTTCGAACTAGCTGTGTGACCTTGGGCAAATCACTTAGCCTTTCTGTGCCTCAGTGTCCTCATCTGCCTGGTGGAGCATACAGTAGGTAAAACTGAGCACCTATTATGTGAAACTGACGAGCACCCACTATGTGCCCCACCAGGATAATCACCTCCATTTGGCAGATAAGAGTTGCCAGCCAAGATGTGTGGCCCCACCCGGCCCGTCTGTACTTCCCCCACCTACAAAAGCCTCTGCTCCTTTCCCCTGTATGCCCTGCATTGGGTCAAAGAGGCTGATGGGAGGCAACTTCCTACTGGGGCCTTCTGAGGTTCTTGCAGGAGGGGCAATGTCCAAGGCTCCCAGAGGAAGCACCCTGGGGTGATGCAGCTGTGGGTGGAGGCCTCAGAAGCCTGGGAGAAAGCCAGGGGCCTGCAGGGACAGTGTGTGCCCTGGCCCAGCCCCAGCCTTGTCCCTGCCCTTCTCACCACTGCTCCTTCAGAGCAGACGTATGAGCCCCAGGTTGTCCCTGAGCTCGCAGCCTGCCCAGCCTCACTGCATGGGATTGGGGGGACCTACCCAAGGATCCTGTGGTCAGGGTTGGAGCCAGGATCACACAGCGGCTTACCTGGCTCAGCTCTCCTGGCCACTGCCCCTCCCCAGCTCCTGGAGTCTTCCTATTGGAGTAGAAAGCATCTTGCACCCCACATCTGAGACCAAGCAGCCTTTTCTCACCCACAAGTGTGGGTATCTTCCACACTTGTGACTGTGCCTGAGATACGTTCTGGCATGAACGTTGTCAACGTTCATGTTTTTTGGTTTTGGTTTTGGTTTTAGTTTAGAAGAACTTAGGTTTTCTGGACTAAACATTAGGCAGGGAAGAAATACATGAACCCACAGAAAGGATGCTTTAGTTGAGGTGGGTTGAGGGCACGGCTTCTACCCATCAAGATATTCACAGTGAAAGGAATGTGTGCAGGCCGGGCACAGTGGCTCACGCCTGTAATCCCAGAACTTTAGGAGGCCGAGGCGGGTGGATCACCTGAGGTCAGGAGTTCGAGACCAGCCTGGCCAACTTGGTGAAACCCCGTCTCTAGTAAAACTACAAAAATTAGCTGGGCGTGGTGGCAGGCACCTGTAATCCCAGGTGCTTCAGAGGCTGAAGCAGGAGAATCACTTGAACCCGGGAGGTGGAGGTTACAGTGAGCCGAGGTTGTGCCACTGCACTCCAGCCTGAGTGACAATTGTGAGACTCTGTCTCAAAAAAAAGAAAGGAACATGTGCATTTTGCTCACCTGCAGAAAGAGCCCTCACCAGAGACAACCCGCAGTGCTGCCACCCCAAAATCATACAGGATGGAGCAGCAGTTCCTAAAGTGGGTGCAGCTGGGCAAGAGGCTTTTAGGGGCTACCTAGATGAACAATTTTTTTTTTTTTTGAGACGCAGTTTTTCTCGTTACCCAGGCTGAAGTGCAATGGCGCGATCTCGGCTCACCACAACCTCCGCCTCCTGGGTTCAGGCAATTCTCCTGCCTCAGCCTCCTGAGTAGCTGGGATTACAGGCATGCGCCACCATGCCCAGCTAATGTTTTGTATTTTTAGTAGAGACGGGGTTTCACCATGTTGACCGGGATGGTCTCGATCTCTTGACCTCGTGATCCACCCGCCTCAGCCTCCCAAAGTGCTGGGATTATAGGCTTGAGCCACCGCGCCCGGCTGATGAACAATTTTAAACCAATAGTCATGAATTGTTAATATAAATTAGCACATCCAACCATGATTTTATTGCTCAGAAGGAGGCTAAGTAAAAAAGTGAATCGATTTAAAGAAAAACACGAAGTAAATAACCACAAAGGTGGCTCCAGAGGCGGTTTGTGCACAGCCTAGAAGCCCAGGAAGGAGCATGGGATGTGGGAAGGGGGAACCGGTCCTGAGGATCAAGGCTCTGACATCCCATCCTTCACTGCTGTTTCACATTCTGGCATCGATACCCCATTCCACAAGCACATGTTGCCCACCCGCTGTGTGCCAGGTGTAGATATGGCGCACCTAGTGCTACCCCCATGGAGGCACGTGGAGGGCTGCCTGGAGTAAGCACCACTGCCCTGAGCTTCCAGGGCAGGTGGGCAGTGGGTGAGGCAAAGGCAGGAAGCGTTCCAGGCCCAGTGTGTGTGTAGGGAGGAAGGGGGAACGAGGGAGAGAACAGGTTGGACTTGAACTAAGGGCACAGAGGTGACTGGGGAGAGGCTGGCAATGAGGCCAGAGAATCACTGGGGCTGCGTCACAAAGGGCCTGTAGGTCATGGCAAGGACTGTGGGTGTCATCATTCATTTAGCCAACACGTATTGGGCTCCTGCCTCGTGCTAGGCATGGAGGGGCATACGAAGCCACCAAGCCTTCCTTTGAGGTGCTCAGGTGTAGTTGCAGGCTTTTGAACACATCAGTAGCATTTTTCTTTTTTATTTATTTATTTTGTTTTGTTTTGTTTTTTTAAGACAGGGTTTCACCATGTTGGTCAGGCTGGTCTTGAACTCCTGACCTCAGGTGATCCGCCCGCCTTGGCCTCCAAAGTGCTTGGATTACAGGCGTGAGCCACTATGCCTGGCCTTCTTTTTTCTTTTTTGAAACAGTAGCTCTGTTGTCCAGGCTACAGTGCAGTGGCATAATCTCTGCTCACTGCAACCTCCACTTCTTGGGTTTGAGCGATTCTCTTGCCTCAGCCTCCTGAGTAGCTGGGACTACAGGCATGCACCACCATGCCTGGCTAATTTTGTATTTTTATTAGAGATGGGGTTTCGCCATGTTGGTCAGGCTGGTCTTGAACTCCTAACCCCAAATGATCCACCTGCCTCGGCCTCCCAAAGTTCTGGGATTATAGGCATGAGCCACCGCACCCAGCCTCAGTGGCATTTTCCTAAGTGCTGTTACAGAGGTGGGAACTGGAGATTAGGGAAGCACAGAGGGGAGGCAGGCTGCTGTGCATGACAAGGCAGTGACATTGAGCTGGGTTTTGATGGATGAGTAGGAGTCTGACAAGAGAGAGGAAAGGCATTCCTGGCAATGGGAAGAGGATGAGCAAAGTCACAGAGGTCTGAAAAAGCCCAGGTGATTTAAGGAGATGCTGGTAGCTGGGCAGGTGGAGCCTCAGTGGAAAAGAGGACAGGCCAGAGGGTCAGGTTCACAGAAGGTATTAAGGCCTAAGCCAGAGTCCAGGTTTCATTCTGCAGGCAGTGAGGGGCTGGGCACCAGGTTTTTTTTGGTTTTTTTGTTTTTTTTTTTTGAGACGGAGTTTCACTCATGTTACCCAGGCTGGAGTGCAATGGCGCGATCTCGGCTCACCGCAACCTCCGCCTCCTGGGTTCAGGCAATTCTCCTGCCTCAGCCTCCTGAGTAGCTGGGATTACAGGCACGCACCACCATGCCCAGCTAATTTTTTGTATTTTTAATAGAGATGGGGTTTCACCATGTTGACCAGGATGGTCTTGATCTCTTGACCTCGTGATCCACCCGTCTCGGCCTCCCAAAGTGCTGGGATTACAGGCTTGAGCCACCGCGCCCGGCCCTTTTTTTTTTTTTTTTTTTTTTTTT
>NW_022437079.1:2628627-2637680 GCF_009761245.1 Sapajus apella
TTTTTTTTTTTTTTTTTTTTTTGAGATGGAGTCTTGCTCTTGTTGCCCAGGCTGGCGTGCAATGGCGTGATCTTGGCTCACTGCAACCTCTACTTCCCGGGTTCAAGCAATTCTCCTGCCTCAGCCTCCTGAGTAGCTGGGATTATAGGCATGGGATACAGGGATTCCACCACACCTGGGTAATAGATATATACATATTTTTGGTATTTTTAGTAGAGATAGGGTTTCACCATGTTGGCCAGGCTGGTCTTGAACTCCTGACGTCAAGTGATGCACCCACCTCAGCCTCCCAAAGTGCTGGGATTTACAGGTGTGAGCCATCACGCCCGGCTCGGGTTTGAATGGGAGAGTCACATCCACACTCTTACGAAGGGCCCTCTGCTGATGTGCTGGGTGGGACTGGGTGACAGGGGAGGGCAGCAAAGCTTCCACTGCCCGATGGTGGAGGTGGCCAGGCCTGGGCCGAGACAGGGGGCTGGAGGAGGGAAGCCCTTTTGTGTGTTCCTGAAGGGGGTGCTGCAGAGTATGACTGTCTGTGCCCCCTGCCTGGGCTGGCCTGGTGCCTAGAGCAGGGACCTCTCATAGGGCCAACTTGGGGTTGCTTGCTGCACCAACTTGGAAGACCAGCAGCTTTGTCCAGAAGAGCAAAGATTCCAGCCAGCTGGGCCTATGGTCTGGATCCAAAGCAAACAGGAAGAGACCACGGTGGGCCAGGCAGGGCCTCTTTGTTTAGAAAACGGATTAGGCCAGGCTGACTTGTGGGTCTTTCTGCTGCAAAGGTGGGAGGGGGCCGCAGGCTCAATCAGGGACATGTCGAAAGACCGCTCAGGGTGGGCATGGTGCCCCAGTGCCAGCCTAGGGGGTGCTATAAAGATGGCCTCCCTTGGCAAATTCCACCGTGATGGGAAGAGACTGGCGGCGTGTGCTGGGAGCCGCTACTCCCTCCTGCCACGCTCAAGCTGGAGCCCTCAAGACACTTGATTTCCCATGAGTGCCCCTTGGGGCCATCACTCAAGCCTAATGGGGTGGCTGCTGGGCCCAGACCAAGGCCTCTTGGGGAAATGCCGAGGGCTTGGGGCACCCTCAGTCTCAAAGGTGGACACCCAGGACCCCCCACAAAGACCCTGTGCTCAGACTCTGGCCTCCACACCCCAGATGAGAGGTGGCAGTCATTTGTCTTTTGCTGATGCCTGATTGAATTAATCCACGTGTCCCTTCAATTCACACGTGCATTTATTTCACAAGCCTTCCTGCAAGCTCAGGGTGGTAGGGGAGGAAGATGCATGAGGCCCTCAGGGAGCAGAGCTGAGGGAGCAGGAAGGCATGTGGGCCCTGGCATGCTTAGGCCTGACACGAGTCCTACCCGCCTGCCGTGCTTGGAGAGGGCTCAGAAGAGGCAAAAGCACTTCTTCCAGGGAAGGTGTAGGGCAGGGACAAGCCAGGAGACAAAGTCCAGAAGGACCTTGGTAAGGAGTTTCTCCTGGGCTGACTCATTTTTTCACTCACTCAGTCCTTCATGCAATTTGCGTTCACTCGACATCTCTGTATTGAGCACCTACAGTGTGCCAAGCCCCGTGCTAAGTGCTGGTGAGCCAAGGCAACCAAGGCCCTGCTCTCACAGGACCTGTAGTCGAGTGATCACCACATAAATGAAAGGGAAAGCTGAACTGGGTTCTGGGACTTTGCAGAACAGGTTTGTGGAGCTGCTGGAGCTCACAGGAGCAGAAGACTTGGAGGATGGAGAGGAATTATCCAGGGCAATAGGGAAGAGAAGACCCAGGCAGAGGGAGCAGCATGTGCAAAGGCCCTGGGGCTTGATGAAAGCCAGAGTGGCTGGAGCACTGTGAGAGGGGAAGAGGCCAGGAAATGGGCAGGTCAACTGCACCTGGGCTTGTGGGTCCCTTTAGGTCTGGGCTGGGCTGGGCATGGTAATCCCAGCACTTTGTAATCCCAGCACTTTGGGATACTGAGGCGATCAGTCAGGAGTTCAAGACCAGCCTGGCCAACGTAGTAAAATCCTGTCTCTACTAAAAATGCAAACCTATTAGCGGAGTGTGGTGGCAGGTGCCTGCAATCCCAGCTCCTCGGGAGACTGAGGCAGGAGAATCATTTGAACCTGGGAGGCGGAGGTTGCAGTGAGCCGAGATTACGTGACTGTACTCCAGCCTGGGCGACAGAGCGAGACTCTATTTCAAAAAATAAAAAAATGGATTATTCGAGTAAAAGGAAGGTTTTTTAGCAGTGGCATAAAATCCCATTTGTGTTGAGCAGCTTCAAGCAGGCCTGAGGGGAGGGAGGGAGTCCATAAGGGCGCTGCTGTGTCCACATAAATTATGAGAATGGCTTCGAGCAAGCACATCCTGAGCTGGGGCAGTGCAGGGGAGCTGGATGTGGACTGAGGCCACACGGTGTCGAGGTCTGAGAAGCTCGGCTGGTGGATGGGGAGTGACAGTGAACATCATTTTCCTGTAAGGGTGTATTTTATTGAGTATGGTAAGTAATGTCTTCATTCCTACCAAGGATACCAAGAGGCAATTGTTGAGCTTTGGGTACGAAAGAAGGGAATGATTTATTTTTTTTGAGGTGGAGTCTCACTCTTGTCACCCAGGCTGGAGTGCAATGGTGCGATCTCAGCTCACTGCACCCTCTGCCTCCCAGGTTCAAGCAATTCTCCTGCCTCAGTCTCCTGAGTAGCTGGGACTACAGGCACGTGCCACCACGCCCTGCTAGTTTTGTATTTTTAGTAGCGATGAGGTTTCTCCATGTTGGTCAGGCTGGTCATGAACTCCCAACCTCAGATGATCTGCTTGCCTCGGCCTCCCAAAGTGCTGGGATTACAAGTGTGAACCACCATGCCCAGCCTTTGAGTTTTTTTTTTTTTAATCATTCTACTATTTGGTGTTTAATTTGTTTTCTCATTAAATCTGTTCAACAAACCTGAGAGGCAAAAACTGTAATTTATGAGGAGAGAGGTTCAGAAGGGTAAAGTTACCTGCCCGAGGTCACAGCTGGAAAGGAAAAGCAAAACAACCCATTTCACTTTATTCCGTGAACTGATAATGGAGGGAAAGGTATTTGGCAAGAAGGGGCAGCGAGGGGAACCTGCAGGAACTCTCTGCTCTGGAAGAATGCAAGGCAGGCTGGGACCTTGTCAGCGAGGAGCCCCTGGCATCTTTCCAGAGATGCAGCTGAAGGAGTGACCCCAGTGTGTTCTTAACAGGAGCCGGGAACCGCCTTCACGCTTCTCTGTGCGCTTCCCACCTCCTGCCTGGAGGAAGTCCTTCCCTGACTCTAACCTCAGTCCTGATGCTGTCCCACCTGCTCACCTCTCAGGCAGATCAATGCAATGCCCCCTGGCTGCCTGCTCTGCCCGCTGGGCCTGCAGCCCACAGCCTGCCCTTCAGCCCTTGGGCCTGCTCCCAGGCGGTGCACAGCCTGTAACCAGACACTGTTTGTTTCCAGCAGGCACCCCAGCCCAGCTCCACGCGCTGTTCCTGGATCTCTCCAGAGCCGTGGGCGGAGCGCGCCCCTGACCAGTCCGTTGACCTTCGGCTGTTGGAGCCTGGTTAATTTTTGCCCTGTCTGCCTGCTGTGGGGCTCCTCCCTGTTGGGAATATAAGCCCGGACCAGGGCTGCTCCGTTCTCTGCCTGGCCTGAGGCTGCCTGAGCCGCCTCCCCACCTTCACCATGGCCAAGGGCTTCTACATTTCCAAGTACCTGGGCATCGGGGGGATCGCCCTGGGTGTGGCGGCCCTGTGCACCATCATCGCACTGTCGGTGGTGTACGCCCAGGAGAAGAACAAGAACGCCGAGAGCTCCCTCGGGGCTGCCACCACCACTACGTCCGCCTCAGGCGCCACCACCACGTCCACCTCAGCCACCACCACTACGTCCGCCTCAGGCGCCACCACCGCGGACCAAAGCAAACCGTGGAACCGTTACCGCCTCCCCGACACACTGAAACCCGATTCCTACCAGGTGACACTGCAGCCCTACCTCACCCCCAATGACCAGGGCCTGTATGTCTTCAATGGCACCAGCACCGTCCGTTTCACCTGCGTGGTAGCCACTGACGTCATCATCATCCACAGCAAGAAGCTCAACTACACCGTCGTCGAGGGGCACCGGGTGGTCCTGCGCGGTGTGGGAGGCTCCCAGGCCCCCGACATTGAGAGGACCGAGCTGGTGGAGCCCACCGAGTACCTGGTGGTCCACCTCAGGAGCTCCCTAGTGAAGGACAGCCAGTATGAGATGAGCAGCACGTTCGTGGGGGAGCTGGCTGATGACCTGGCGGGCTTCTACCGCAGCGAGTACATGGACGGCAATGTCAAAAAGTGAGTTCCTGCTGGGGCTGCCCAGAGGGGTGGGTCTGAGGGGCCGAGGCCCGGCTGGATTCTGGGGGCCAGGGAAGTGCGCAGCTTGCCTGACTTTGAACCCTGTGCAGCTGGAGGCAGGCCCATCACTTCACCTCCAGCTGCTGGCAGAGCCGCTGCCAACACTCCAAACTGGGAGGGCTTCTCCACCCCGCAGCAGGGAGCTGGGGATGAAGGACAAAGTGTCCCTTGGACAGGCAGGAAAACTGAGGCTCAGAGGAGAGAAAGCCCCTGAGGTCCCTGAGAGCCTGTTGATATACCAAGTCCAGAAGGAACCCCGGCCTCCCCTAGTCAGCTGGCCTGGCAGGGCTCCGGGGCTCCCGGGTGGTGGAGGGAGCAGGGGTTAGGCTGGAGCAGCCATCCGTGGACCCCTTTCCCTGCATGCCCCGGAGCATCCTTAGTGCCCCCCCACCAGCCCTGGCATACCCTCTAACTTCCTGGTTGGGGCAGGGTGGTGGCCACGACGCAGATGCAGGCCGCGGACGCCAGGAAGTCATTCCCGTGCTTTGATGAGCCAGCCATGAAGGCCGAGTTCAACATCACACTCATCCACCCCCAGAACCTCACGGCCCTGTCCAACATGCTTCCTAAAGGTGAGCGGCCCCGCCTGGGGCCACATGGCAGGGGGCCAGGCACCCTGGGGCTGGCGTGCGGGGAAGGAGAGTACGTTCTCACACACTTACACGCTCCCTGCCCAGGTCCCAGCACCCCACTTCCAGAAGACCCCAACTGGATGGTCACCGAGTTCCACCCCACACCCAAGATGTCCACGTACCTGCTGGCCTTCATCATCAGCGAGTTCACCTACGTGGAGAAGCAGGCCTCCAACGGCGTCTTGGTATGAGGCTGGCCTATCTCTCCTTCCCCAGGGCTGACCCTGGCATGAGGGCTCTGCCCGTTCTCCTCACCCCTGTACCAGCTTCAGAATCGTTAGGCCAGGGTTTGAATCCCAGCTCTGAGTGATTTCAGGCCAGGGCCTTAAGTTCTCTGGTTCTCCGTTTCTGCACCTGAAAAATGAAAACAATGGTTTCTCCTCATGAAGGGAGTTCCTGACGCACCAGTGCCAGACAGACGGTGGCTGTGCCGATTGTCGTTTTCCAAAGGCCCTTCTCTAGGACCCACAGCCTCCAGAGTCCCCTAGCGTTTCCGTCTGCTGACCAGGCCTCTGGGGTTAGCTTGGTTGGCCCCCAGCCCTGGCCCATTGGGGGTCCCCCCAGCCCACTGTACCCTGGGACTCAGCCCGCCTGCCCCAGGGTGGAACAGGGGCCCCTGGCCCGCATCTTCCTCATACCTTGCAGATCCGGATCTGGGCCCGGCCCAGTGCCATTGCGGCAGGCCACGGCGATTATGCCCTGAACGTGACAGGCCCCATCCTTAACTTCTTTGCCAGTCATTACAACACATCCTACCCACTCCCAAAATCAGGTGAGTGGGGGTCATTGAGGTGGGAGGCAGTGGGCAGAGCTCCACTCCCGGAGGCCACCCTGCCAATGGCCTCGCCTCCCCAGACCAGATCGGCCTGCCTGACTTCAATGCTGGTGCCATGGAGAACTGGGGGCTGGTGACCTACCGGGAGAACTCCCTGCTGTTCGACCCCCTGTCCTCCTCAAGCAGCAACAAGGAGCGGGTGGTCACTGTGATTGCTCACGAGCTGGCCCACCAGGTAGCCCCCCATCTTGGGGGGTGCGGAGAAGGAAATGGGGCTCTGGGAGGAGATGGGCATGTCCGGGCTCCACCCCAGGCTGCTAAGAAGGGAGGAGGGTGCCGCCCAGCAGGGCAGTGGGAGGGGTCACGATGATGTTGGTGAAGTCCCTGCTGTGCCCGGCAGGGCAGTGGGAGGGGTCACGATGATGTTGGTGAAGTCCTTGCTGTGCCTGGCAGGGCAGTGGGAGGGGTCACGATGATGTTGGTGAAGTCCCTGCTGTGCCCGGCAGGGCAGTCAGCCCTGAGGGGGGTCGTTCTGGGACTCTCAGTGCCCGGCCCAGGCGTGGCTTGCCCAGCTGACCCCTCCCCTCCACAGTGGTTCGGGAACCTGGTGACCGTAGAGTGGTGGAATGACCTGTGGCTGAATGAGGGCTTTGCCTCCTACGTGGAGTACCTGGGTGCTGACTATGCAGAGCCCAGCTGGAACCTGGTGAGCCAGCTGCCCTGGAGGCTGGTGTGGTAGGGGGCTGGGTGTGGAGGGAGACCTGGGCCACCGTTCCTGATGGCCCTGGGAAATGTGCAGAAAGACCTCATGGTGCTGAACGACGTGTATCGCGTGATGGCTGTGGATGCGCTGGTCTCCTCCCACCCGCTGTCCACTCCCGCCTCGGAGGTCAGCACGTCGGCTCAGATCAGCGAGCAGTTCGACTCCATCTCCTACAGCAAGGTACAGCGTGCTCCTCCTGGGGGTTGGCAGGGGTGCCAGGGTAATGGATGCACCCAAATCTCCCAAATCACTACTAAAGATTTGTGAGAACTTGGCCCGCAGGGAATGAAGCTGGGGTCTGGGGGCACAGGGCCCTGCTGGTTCGGCACAGCCGCTGACCACCCCCTCGCCTCCGCCCCCCCAGGGCGCCGCAGTCCTCAGGATGCTCTCCAGCTTCCTGTCCGAGGATGTGTTCAAGCAGGGTCTGGCGGTGAGTACCAAGCCCTGGGCCAGCCGTGGAGGTGGGTCTCCTTCCCCCCTTGACCTTGTCCCAGGCCTTAGCCCACCACAGAGGGGGAGCCTGGGGGGCCCAGCTGTGCCCTCACCGTGTCCCGTCTTTCCACAGTCCTATCTGCACACCTTTGCCTACAGTAACACCATCTACCGGGACCTGTGGGATCACCTGCAGGAGGTCAGTGGCAGCCGGCCCCTCCTTGGCCATCCTGTTAGGGTCTTGAGGCACTGAGCGTGCCTGGGGGCGGCAAGTGGATAGGAGAATGTGTCCAGCTCCGCTGCTGGCCAGCCCTGTGTGCAGATGGAGCCTCGTTGCTCCTCCCCACAGTGGGTGCCAGGGTGGCTCCTTGCAGGAGGTGTCTGAGGGAGGCTGTGGCCCAGGCCCTTGATGGGAGCTGTGGAGCCCCTTCCTGGCATCGAGGAAAGGGTCCTCATGGTTCCCAAGTCCAAACCAGCCTCTGCCTGGAACTCGGGAGCCGGGCATTCAACCTTCTCCCCATTCTTGGCTGTCCTGTGCCCTCTCCTGGTGCCTCCCAGGTGCATCTCTGCACACAGCTCCACCCTCAGCAGGAACTCTGCCCTCTGCCTTGCCTCGAGTTCCTCCATGAGACCTTGCACAGCCCCTGTTTGTGGGGCAACCCTCCAGACCGCCCACACCCTCCTGCCTTCCTCTCAGACGGTTGGAGTCTAACTGCTCTCCCTCCTGCCCCCATCAGCTCCGCTCCCTGACAGCTGCCCCACGCCTTCCCTGCGGCCCTGCCCAAAGCCAGCCTCTTCAGGCAGAGGACATGTTCTCCTCCCCGACAGCCCCTGCAGAGTCCTGGGCCCCACATTCCTACCCAGCGTCTCCCCCACTGCAGCTGCTGTACTTCCAGTCCCAGGCCAGTCTCACGGCAGGCGAGACCTAGGAGCTTGCCAGAGTCACAGCTGGGCTCCAGGTCCCTGCTGGGCAATTTCCAACCCTCCCACCCCACCCCGAGAGGCTGCTAACAAGATGACACCATCATTGCCTGGGTCCCTCCCTCTACCTTCCTTGCCCTGCCCCAGCTTCCCTTCTGTGTCCCCTCTGAAGCCCAGCTCTCCCCCAGCCTTCCCTTCTCCACTTTTCCCAGCCCCTCCGCCCACTGCCCTCAGCCATTTTCTCCCCACAAACTCTTCTGCCCTCTTTGTGGTCCTGTTCTTCAGTTATTAACAAATGATGTTGGCTTTCTGTTGTGATGACAAAGGCAAGGCAGGTGCATGAGAAAAGATCCAAGAAGACAGCAGCAGTGCCCCTCAGCCCCGCCCACACCCAGTCCCAGCACGTCTCCCTCATGCAACTCCCAACCCTGTCCCCCGCCCCTGCCTGTGACACCCGGACACTGGCTTTCCGTCACCTCTGTCTCCTCTTTCTTGTCATCCTCCCAGTTTGTTCAGGAAGAGCCATGGGCATCCTGGGCACCCCCTCCCTGACACATACACCTCAGAGTGAACCACAGAATGGGGGCTGTGTGTAGATTTGCTGGGAAGTTCTCCAGCTGGTCTAGCATGGAGCAGCCAAGGAGAGGCAGAGCCGGACGGGACCCTGGCCGCCGGCTTCCAGCCCTGCGCTCTTCCCAGGCCTCCCGTACAAGCGGCCCCGCCTGCCCTGCTGGGGTCGAGGCGAGAGTCTGCAGAGGCTGCCCTGGATGGCAGGGACTGGAGGGTGGCAGCCGCTGATGGCCACGCCCTCTCGCGCCTCCCACAGGCTGTGAACAACCGGTCCATCCAGCTCCCCACCAACGTGAGCAGCATCATGGACCGCTGGACTCTGCAGATGGGCTTCCCGCTCATCACGGTGCACACTGGTACCGGGGCCATTTCCCAGGAGCACTTCCTCCTTGACCCTGATTCCAATGTCACCCGGCCCTCAGATTTCAAGTGAGCAGATGGAGCCTCTGA
Source organism: Sapajus apella (assembly GCF_009761245.1). Lineage (NCBI taxonomy): Eukaryota > Metazoa > Chordata > Mammalia > Primates > Cebidae > Sapajus > Sapajus apella. The sequence continues at coordinate 2,637,565 of NW_022437079.1, forward strand.
GGCCTGGTCAGGATGGGTGGGTGGAGAGCGGTTGCGAAGGGACTATCGTAGGACTAGCTTCCTGTGGGCCCAGCCCCAGCCCCTGTAGGCAGGCCTCCCTCCATCCCTGGCCACTG
>NW_022437079.1:2637690-2641248 GCF_009761245.1 Sapajus apella
CCCTCCCTCCAGCCCCAGCCACTGTAGACACGCCCTCCCTCTGGCCCCAGCCACTGCAGACACGCCCTCCCTCCAGCCCCAGTAGACCAGGGGTGCTCGGCTCCAGAGTTGGGCAGAAGCTGGGAGCCTGGGCAGCTGCTCCTCCCTGGCAGTGGTCACACTGCCATCTCTCACCACCTCTGTCTGGGCCTTTAATTTCAGCTACCAGTGGATTGTGCCCATCACATCCATCCGAAATGGCGCACAGCAGGCGGACTACTGGCTGAGGGAGGTACAAGGTAATCCAGCCCTGCCCTTGTGGGCAGCAGCCCCCACGCCATACTCCTAGCTCCTGGCCCATGTTCTGAGGGCTGGGATGGGCTATTACCTTTCATTCAGCAAATGGAGTTGACTTCTTTGGTTCCAATCTCCGCTTTGCTGCTACCTCTCTGTGTGACTGTGGGCAAGTTACCATCCCTCTCTGGTCTCTAGTTCCCCATCTATAAAATGAGGCTAAGAACAATACTCCATTGGCTATGTGAGGATTAAAGGAGAGAATCCTAAGCCAGCCATGGTGGCTCATGCCTGTAATCCCAGCACTTTGGGAGGCTGAGGTGGGTGGGTCACCTGAGGTTGGGAGTTTGAGACCATCCTGACCAACAAGGAGAAACCCCATCTCTACTAAAAATACAAAATTAACCGAATGAGGTGGCGCATGCCTGTAATCCCAGCTATTCAGGAGGCTGAGGCAAGAGAATCACTTGAACCTGGGACGCGGAGGTTGCAGTGAGATGAGATTGGACCATCGCAGTCCAGCCTGGGCAATAAGTGCTTAAAGTAGTGCCTGGCACACGGTTTGAGCCCTACTCAGCCAGGCACTGGGAAAGCGAAGGTCAAGGCAAGTCGTCCTCTGCCTTGGTCAAGGCTACAGATGAAGGAAGGCAAGAAGTTGGAGGCATTCTAGCGCTGTGCTGGGTGCTTTCAGGCTGTATGGTTGGGGCTAGTGAGGTATGGGGACATGTAGCTGGGAATAAGGGAGATTCAAGTTTGTGGCGAAGTCGGGGAAGGCTTCCCGGAGGAGGTAAGTTGAGTTTTAGAGGAAGAGTAGAAGTCAGGCAGTCTAATGTGGCAAAGAAAAGAATTCCAGGCAGAGGAAATAGCAAGTGCCAGGGATAAAAGCCGGAGAGAGTGGGGATTGAGTGTGGCTAGGGCAGAGGTGTGCCCAAGAGATAAAGCTGGTCCCCAAGCGTCCCATGGGGTGCAGGAGACAGTGGCTGGGACAGGTAGGAAATGAACGAGCTGTTGGCCCTGACCTCTGGCTGCTGAAACAAAGCATGGGAGGATCGAGGGAGGAGGGGGAGACACAGGGAGGAGGGGGAGACACAGGGAGGAGGGGGAACCATGGGGAGGAGGGGGAGACATAGGGAGGAGGGGGAACTGTGGGGAGGAGGGGGAGACACAGGGAGGAGGGGGAACCATGGGGAGGAGGGGGCGCTAAGCCCCAGGGTGACAGCAGCACTGAGGGGCTGGGTGAATGGGAGGGGAAGGGAGAGGAGGAGCTACCTGCAGTTTCCCACGTGGGTGACAGGTGTGGTGGAGTGAGGAGGAGGAACCGCCTGGGTTGCTGGGTGTGGGTGGCCCTGCAGCTGGCCTGGCTGTGCAGAGCCTGGGGAATCAGGGCAGGCACTGAGGTTTGGGGGTGCAGGCCATCCTCATGGGCTCATGGTCTGTGAGGCTGCTGGTGGCCCAGTCCTTCACCCCTACTTTCCCCCTCTTAGCGTCACCCCAGAAGCTTGAGGGTGCGCTGGTGCCAGGCTGCAGGGGCAGCTGCTCTTGCAAGAGGTCTGGAGTCAGCCCATGGCCTCTGAGCAGCCCTGCCCGGGTCTCATCCCTCCCCGCAGACGACGACAACCTCTTCAGAACATCAGGCAATGAGTGGGTCCTGCTGAACCTCAATGTGACGGGCTATTACCGGGTGAACTACGACGACAGCAACTGGAGGAAGATCCAGACTCAGCTGCAGACAGACCGGTTGGTGGGTGTCCGCCACCCCTCGCCCTGCCCCTGCCCCAGGACAGGCACCAGACTGCACGCCCTGCCACCACAGCCAACCCATGGTCACATGCTGTGCTTCACATTCTAGGCCATCCCTGTCATCAATCGGGCGCAGGTCATCAATGACGCCTTCAACCTGGCCAGGTGAGTGCTCCCCTTCCTGGCTCAGCCACAGAAGCCTCGTGACTTCAGCGAATCTGAGTCCATGATGAGGCTCCGCTCCTCCTGCCCCTCCCACGTGCCAGGAGTTCCACAGCGAGCTCCTGTGCTCCTGGGATGTCCCTCCCCAGGTCCCCACACACCTATTTCACAGATGAGGAATGCGACACCTTTCCTGAAGTCACACAGTAGCCCATGATAGCCAGACAGAGGCTTGTCCAACCCCAAAGCCATAGTCTACTCTACAGCACCAAACTTTTTTTTTTTTTTTTTTTTGAGATGGAGTCTTGCTCTGCTGCCCAGGCTGGGGTACAAAGGCACAATCTCAGCTCAGTGCAAGGTTCAAGCAACTCCCAGGTTCAAGCAATTCTCTGCCTCTGCCTCCTGAGTAACGGGGACTACAGGCGTCCGCCACCATGCCTGGCTAATTTTTGTATTTTTAGTAGAGATGGGGTTTTGCCATTTTGGCCAGGCTGGTTTCAAACTCCTGGCCTCAAGTGATTTGCTTGCCTTGGCCTCCCAAAGTGCTGGGATTACAGGTATGAGCCATCATGCCCAGCTCCTTTTTTTTTTTTTTTTTTTTTTGAGACAGAGTATCACTCACCCAGCTGGAGTGCAGTGGTGTGATCTTGGCTCACTGCATCCTCCACCTCCCAGGTTCAAGAGATTCTCCTGCCTCAGCCTCCCAAGTAGCTGGGATTACGGGCGTGCACCACCACACCCAGCTAATTTTTGTGTTTTTAGTAGAAACGGGGTTTCCCCTTGTTGGCCAGGCTGGTCTCGAACTCCCGGCCTCAAGTGATCTGCCTTCGTCGACCTCCCAAAGTGCTGGGATTATAGGTGTGAGCCAGCACACCCAGCCATGGCCCCCCTTTTTATTGAGACGGAGTCTGGCTCTCTTGCCCAGGCTGGAGTGCAGTGGCGTAATCTTGGTTCACTACAACCTCCACCTCCTGGGTTCAAGTGATTTTCCCTTCTCATCCTCCTGAATAGCTGGATTACAGGCATGTGCCACCATGCCCACCTAATTTTTGTATTTTTAGTGGAGATGGGGTTTCACCATGTTGGCCAGGCTGGTCTCGAACTCCTGACCTCAAATGATCCCCCTGCCTCAGCCTCCCAAAGTGCTGGGATTATAAGTGTGAGCCACCACTCCCGGCTGCACCAAGCTTTTCTTAAAGGCTGACTGTGGCAGGCTACTGTGCTAGTTGCCAAAACTCTGGTCTGGACAGGGCAAGAGGGAGGCAGCATGGATACTCTGGAGAGGGCGGGAGGGAGGCGGCATGGACACTCTGGAGAGGGCGGGAGGGAGGCGGCATGGACGCTCTGGAGAGGGCGGGAGGGAGGCAGCATGGACGCTCTGGA
>NW_022437079.1:2641258-2646670 GCF_009761245.1 Sapajus apella
TGGACGCTCTGGAGAGGGCGGGAGGGAGGCAGCATGGACGCTCTGGAGAGGGCGGGAGGGAGGCGGCGTGGACGCTCTGGAGAGGGTGGGAGGGACGCAGCATGGACGCTCTGGAGAGGGCGGGAGGGACGCGGCATGGATAAACAGGCACTTGTTGAGCATCTACTCTGTTTGGGGTGAGGTGCTCTAAGCTCATGGACATGAGTGGTGTCACCATATACGAGGACATTTGGTGTACAAAAGGCAGGGGAAGAGGAGGAAGAAAGGCCTCCGGTGCCCAGAAAGTCAGAAGAGGCGACAGAGTTCAGGACATGGGCTTCTTACCCTTTCGAATCTCAACTCTGTCACTTGTGAAGTGTGTGACCTTGGGCAAGGCAGTTCCCTTCTCTGAGCCTCAGTTTCCTCATCTGTAAAATGGGGATAATAAGCAAGGGAGTGGGACTGGCAGTGGGGGAGGGCAGGGCCTTTTTTGTGGCACCACCCAGTAGCCATGTAGCTCCTTTTTCATGGAAATGCCTGACCTGGCTCAGTTGGGATTCTGGGACCTCAGGCTCCAGGAGTGGACACAGGGGCCAAGGGGTGCAGAGCATCTTTGAGGGCCTGGGCTGGGTGTGGGTGCCTTACTCAGGACCCTCTATTTGTTCCCAGTGCTCATAAGGTCTCTGTCACGCTGGCACTGAACAACACCCTCTTCCTGATCGATGAGACAGAGTACATGCCCTGGGAGGCCGCCCTGAGCAGCCTGAGCTACTTCAAACTCATGTTCGACCGCTCCGAGGTCTACGGGCCCATGAAGGTATGGAGGCGCATGTCAGGGTTCAACAACCAGTGCCTGAAAGTGCACCGTGGGGAAGTTAATAGATGATTATCTGTTGGACTCTTGGTCAGGGGGCCTTCAAAAGCAAAACAAAAAAACAATAGAAAAAGAAAGATCGCCTGGTCAGGCTCTCTCCTGAGCATACAGGTGAAAGAGTGAGAGGGAGGGACATGGAGGTGAGGAGCAGACACTGAGGAGGTGAGGAGGCTGTATGGGGCAAAAAAATAAAGGTCGCTGAGACTTCAGCAAAGTTTGTTGATTTGAAACATGGGGAATTAATGCTTTCAGAAGACACAGAAAAGGCCACCATGCTGAGGGCCGGAAGAAGTGTCTTTTGCCAGCTGTGTGGCCTTGGGCAACCCTTTCTCAGGCCCAGTTAACTCCTCTGTAAGATGGACAGGCCTCTATCTGCCTACCCAGCCCACCTGCCCTGTGAGTGAGATGTGGGGATTGGCAGCTTTGAAGTATTTTAATGCTGAGCATAGGGGCCTATTTGAAGGCAGAGGTTCCCACTTGAGAGACCAAAAGGAAACTTGAGCTTATTCTGGATGAATAAGCTACACCCATAGGATGCTCACTGCAGCAGTTTGTGAAAGGCAAAACAAAACACAAATACTTAAATGTCTGAAGGTTGAGGATTGGTTAAACTGGAGAATATCCATTTGAGGGTGTAATATGTAGTCATTAGATCATGCTTGAAGAGATCTTTTTTCATTAAAAAAAAAGTTCAATTATCTATTAATATCCATTATGGTAAATGAGATATTTTGGTAAAAAAAGTTTCAACCCTCTTACCTGCCTACCCCACATCTCCCCATTCTCCTACTATAGTTAAATCATAATATTTAGTCAAATCAGTATTAAGCATTTGCTTTATTATGTTTATCTAAATAGTAGTCTCTGTTGAGCCATGTAGAGTACTATGTTTATGTTTCCTTTTTTGTACACATTTACAAATGTATCACACAACAGGTCAAAGTTTGTTTGTTTGTTTAGAGATAGGGTCTCACTCTGTTGCCCAAGCTGGAGTGCAGTGGTGCAATCACGCTTCACTGCAGCCTCAAATACCTAGGCTCAAGGGATTCTCCTGCCTCAGTCTCTCTAGTAGCTGTGCATCACCATGCCTGGCTATTTTTTAAATTTTTGATTTTTTGTAGAGATGGGATCTTTCTATATTGGCCAGGATGGTCTGGTACACCTGGCTTCCAGGATCTGATGTTCCAGGAACACCACATAATCCTCCCGCCTTGGTCCCCCCAAAGTGCTAGGATTACAGGTGTGAGCCATCACGCCCTGCCCAATTTTTTTTTTTTTTTTTTTTTTTTTTTTTTGCCAGAGACATCCCCTCCCGGAGCCCTCTTCTGCCTCTTGTCTTCCAGAGCTGCCATATGGCTCCCATGCTTGGAGGTGCCTTCTTCTCCTGTGTTTCCTGTGTCTCACGGATTCTTTCTTGATTTTTTTTTTCCCCTCTCATAGGGGAGTACATTTTCCAGGAGTTTTTGAGAAAGGGTCCATGAGACGTAGATTTTCTGGGGTAGATCATGTGAAATATCTGTATTCCACTCTCACACTGGATTGAGCGTTCAGCTGGGTTTAGAAGTTTCGAGGTGGGAAATTATTCCACCGAATGTTTAAGGTCTTGCTCCGCTGATATCAGGCTTGTCATGTTGCTGATGAGATGCCCAGAGCCATTCTCCTTTCTAGTTACTTAAAAGTGACCAGTTTTGCTCCTGGAAACTTTTGGAAGCTTCTCTCAGTCTTGGTAGGCCTTAGTTTGGGCCTCTTCTCCTCCATCTACATTTTCCAATCCGGACTGCCATTTACGTCCTCTAGTATTGGAACATTTTGTATTACTTCTTTTTTTTTCTTTTCACAGACGGGGTTTCCCCATGTTGGCCAGGCTGGTCTCGAACTCCTGACCTCAAGCAATCCACCCGCCTGGCCTGTATTGCTTCTTTAAACTTTATTTCCCTCCTATTTTCTAGTTATCTCTTTCTGGAACCCCTATAAATCCTGCTTACTTCTCTTGCTTTCGTCCTCTAGTTTTCTTTTTCTCTTCTGTTTTCCAGCTTGTTGACTTTGTGTTCTGCCCTGGGAGGTTCCCTCAGCTTTGCACACCACCTCACCTGGAAATTGTTTTCATTTCTTCTGTCATATTTTAAAATTTCCAAGTGCTCTTTCTGATTTGAGCATCCTGTGCAGTATCTTCTCCTCCCTCTCAGAGGATATTTACTACAGGCTTTTCGAAGTTTTCTTTTTTTTCCATTGACTCATTTCCTCTTGAGTTTTGTGTTTGTTTTGGTGTCTTTTCAAGTTGGAGGCTGAGCCACCTCTTTGGATTTGAGAGTGAGACAAACAAAAAGTGATTGGAAGCTCCACGGGAAGGTGGAGTGTGCTGTCTGCGGGAGCGCATTGCGAGGTCACTGGGTGGCCAAGTCACTCTTCATTGGCGATCCTCAAAAATTAGTATCCATGGGTGTGTTCTTTCGAGACCATGCAGTGTTTCCAGAGTGTGAGCCTCTGTGTTGTGCAATGAGGCTGGCAGCACTTCCTTTCTGGGACACAGGCGGGAAGGAAACGGGGGTGCCTCCCTTCAGTATGGAAACTTCCATCTCTGACCCTCTTTACAATCCAGCAAAGATTGACCCCACTTTCTGAATTCCCAGTTCAGTCTCTCTCATGGGTGTGGTGAGGGCCGCTGCCCTCTACAAGGAGGGAAGTGGGGACTTGGAGGTGGAATGACTCTTTCTGTTGACTTTGAGTTCATCTTCCTGTTTGCAGTCCTCGCTTCCCCTCTGTCCCTTCTGACTTGTCCCTTTAATTTTTTTTTTTTATGGATAGTCCCACTCTGTCATGCCACCCAGGCTAGAGTACAATGGCGTGATCTCGGCTCACTTCAACCTCCACCTCCTGGGTTCAAGCGATTCTCCTGCCTCAGCCCCCCAAGTAGCTGGGATTACAGGCATGTGCAACCATGCCTGGATAATTTTTGTATTTTTAGTAGAGATGGGTTTTAACCATGTTGGCCAAGCTGGTCTCGAACTCCTGACCTCAGGTGATCCACCTGCCTTGGCTTCCCAGAGTGCTGGGATTACAGGCGTGAGCCACTGCACGGGGCCTTGTCCCTTTAATTCTCAGTCTTGTCACAGCAAGTTCTCTTACTTCTGTCTCCCTTTCTGCAGATTCTCAGTTGCAGCTTCTCCCACTCTGCCAAGCCCGGCACATCTCCCTTTCTGCGCTTCCCAGCTGCCTACACTGTGCTGACCTTGCATCCACTGTTGCCTCTCCTATTCTTCGTTATTGGGGGTTTATTCCTTTTACATTTGGATGTGGATCCAGGTGGGAAATCAACCTGCCTTGTTGAACCAGAGTCCACAAAGGATTTTACTAGCATGGGGTGGGGCTTAAACTACCATGACAGGAAGAAAAAGCCATGTGCAGAATATACTAAGTGAAAAAGAACAAAGTACAGAAAAAAGCACCAATGTGGAAACTATAGTTTTGGTAAGCTCCTGAGTGTGTTTTATTTTCTATATATGTTTCTCTGTGTTTTCTAAATTCCCCACAATAAGTGAAGGAATTTTTTTTTTCTTTTCACAGTGAGATGGAGTGTCACTCTGTCACCCAGGCTGGAGTACAGTGGTGTGGTCCCGGCTCACTGTAACCTCCACTCCTGGGTTCAAGCAATTCTCCTGTCTCAGCCTCCCAAGTAGCTGGGATTATAGGTATACACCACCACTCCGGGCTACTTTTTTTTTTTTTTTTTTTGAGACGGAGTTTCATTCTTGTTACCCAAGCTGGAGTGCAATGGCGCGATCTCGGCTCACCGCAACCTCCGCCTCCTGGGTTCAGGCAATTCTCCTGCCTCAGCCTCCTGAGCAGCTGGGACTACAGGCACGCGCCACCATGCCCAGCTAATTTTTTGTATTTTTAGTAGAGACGGGGTTTCACCATGTTGACCAGGATGGTCTCGATCTCATGACCTCGTGATCCACCCGCCTCGGCCTCCCAAAGTGCTGGGATTACAGGCTTGAGCCACCGCGCCCGGCCCCTTTTTTTTTTTCTTTTTAGTAGAGACGGGGTTTCACATGTTGCCCAGGCTGGTCTCAAACTCCTGGGCCCAGGTGATCCACCTGCATCAGCCTCCCAATGTGCTGGGATTACAGGAGTGAGCCACCGCACCAGGCAAGTCATGGAATACATATGATCATGAGGGGAAAACCCAACATATTATATTAAGAAATGGTGACCATCGAGACCAGCCTGGCCAACATGGTGAAATCCTGTCTCTACTAAAAATACAAAAATTAGCTGGGCGTGGTGCATGCCTGTAGTCCCAGCTACTCGGGAGGCTGAGACAGGAGAATTGCTCGAACCCATGAGGCTGAGATTGCAGTGAGCTGAGATCGTGCCACTGCACTCCAGCCTGGTGACAGAGTGAGATTCCATCTCAAAAAAAAAAAAGAGCCGGGCGCGGTGGCTCAAGCCTGTAATCCCAGCACTTTGGGAGGCCGAGGCGGGCGGATCACAAGGTCAAGAGATCGAGACCATCCTGGTCAACATGGTGAAACCCCATCTCTACTAAAGCTACAAAA
>NW_022437079.1:2646770-2649888 GCF_009761245.1 Sapajus apella
GAAATGGTGACCCTTAGACAGAATATTGGAACTGACTAATGCTTTGAGCAGAAAGCACCTTGGCTCAGTTATTTGAACTCTAGACTTCTACGGGCCTCTTTGAGCACTGTTCGGCCTCACGTGAGGCCCTGACCTCTGACCTCCCTGCCAGTGCCTGCCCCCCAACATCAGAAGCCTCGTGGGGTTCCAGGCAGGTCAGGCATGAGTCTTTGATGCAATTCATGTTTTCTTTTTCCCAGAGCTACCTGAAGAAGCAGGTCACGCCCCTCTTCTTTCACTTCAGAAATATCACCAACAACTGGACTGTGATCCCAGAAAACCTGATGGACCAGTGAGTGGGAGCCCTCGTGGGTTTAGAGGTCCTGGGCACCCTGGGGAGTCAAGAGCAGTGTTCTCTGCTGCAGCTCTCAATGGGAGGCACCAGGCAGGGAGAGATCCCCACCCAGGAGAAGGGAGGCCCTGCCCTGAGGCTCCATGTGTACTGTGGGCCCATCAGGCCTCTTTATACAAAGGCCCATACTGAAGCTCTCAGCTTAGCCCACCGGCTTGAGGTTATATGGTTTCCAGGGGTTGAAATGGGCTGGAGGCTGTTCCTACCCTTCTGGGTCCCTGGGCTGCCTTGGGGACCAAGGAATCTCAGGCCCAAGGCACAGAGCAAATACGGGGCCCCCAGAGGGCCAGTTAGGCCACAGAGCCTCAGATGGGGTGCCGGCCTGGGGCTGTGTGTCAAGAGGGGAATCTTGGCTGGAGTCAGCCAGGTGTGCTAACTGTGTGTCACCCCGGCGCAGGTACAGCGAGATTAATGCCATCAGCACCGCCTGCACCAACGGACTTCCGGAGTGCGAGCAGATGGTCTCTGACCTTTTCAAGCAGTGGATGGCGAACACCAGTAATAACCCGTGAGTGTCTCCCTTGTGTCTCCTCTGCCAGCCTTCATCTCCCCGCTAGCAGCTCCGTCCTCAGGAGACCCCTGTCCCGTCCTCCCCATTGCTGCTCCACACCTGACCTCCCCGCCTCACGCCAGGATCCACCCCAACCTGAGGTCCACCGTCTACTGCAACGCCATCGCCCAGGGCGGCGAGGAGGAGTGGAACTTCGCCTGGGAGCAGTTCCGGAGTGCCACGCTGGTCAACGAGGCCGACAAGCTCCGGGCAGCCCTGGCCTGCAGCAACCAGGTGTGGATCCTGAACAGGTGAGGCCTGAGGCAGGGTGGGACTGCGAAAGCCCCTCCCCACCTGGAGGACCAGGCAGCCCTCTACACTCCTCGCCAGATCCTTCTCGCGACCCTCACAGACCTGCTGAGGTGGGGGCAGTCTTTCCAAAGCCATCGGTACAGCCCAGAAGCTTGAATTAGTGACAGAGACGAGCTCCTGGCTGCTATGGCCTCAGCCTTTACCTTACAGCAATTCATGCCCCCCTCTGTCGAAGGCTCTGGTGTAGCTAGACCTGGGTCCTTCTGAATGTCCAGCTGGGCACCCCCTCAAGCCCTTGGATGAGGGTCCCCAACCCCCACCGTGGGTCTCATATGCCATCACCTGGACGCAGTAAAGAAGAGCCACCCTCAGTGTCAAAGACAAGAGTGGCCATTTACCTGGTGTCCGGGCTTGCGACCCTGGGACTCTTTCCTTCATTGATTCATTGTCAAATATTTCCATGTCAGGCATGTCTCTGGCTTAGCCAGTGATCCTGTGACCCTGCTTAGGTGACTCAGCTTCCCCTATACAGAGGGAGGAAGGACCAAGTGGGGGTCGCTCAGCTCCCAGCAGGCGGAGGTGACATGTGGCGTGGGATAGTCCAGGTTCTCTCCTCAGTCACCTGAATTAGCAGTCGCTGACTAACATCTGGCCCTCTTAGGTACCTGAGCTACACCCTGAACCCCGACTTAATCCGGAAGCAGGACGCCACCTCCACCATCATCAGCATTGCCAACAACGTCGTCGGGCAAACTCTCGTCTGGGACTTTGTCCAGAGCAACTGGAAGAAGCTCTTTAACGAGTGAGTCTGTGGAGAGGGTGTCAGGCATGATGAGCGCCGAGGCTGGGGCCCAGGGGGTGGCCTGTGTGCATGGGACATGCTGGGACACTGCCCAGGAGTGGACAAAAATCAGCCAAGCCTGGGGGCTAGGGTAGGGGCAGGAATGGAAAGACAAGGTGGGGTTCCCACTTGGAAGGAAAACATGGCTGGTCGGAATATTCTCTGGAAGAGGGGAGCTCGGAGCTGGGCAGTCAGGCCTGTTCACGCTGTGATTCCCCTGTGTCCTGGTGTCCTGGAGGGACCTCGCAGGGCGTGTGTAGTTTCATCTCTTCTACGATCACAGCTCCCTCCCCAGCAGGTGTGAGGAGCCTCCTTAGTTCCCGGCCTCCCTCACGGTTCACCTCTCTCCCTCCCTGCAGTTACGGTGGTGGCTCGTTCTCCTTCTCCAACCTCATCCAGGGAGTGACACGGCGCTTCTCCACTGAGTATGAGCTGCAGCAGGTAAGAAGCCATTCCTAGCCCTGGGCTCCGTGGGCTTCCTTCCCAGGCCAGAGAGGCCCTGCATTCTACCCCCACTGTCAGCCTGAGGGAGCACGGGCTCCCCGCTGCCAGGCCTGCCTCATTTACAGAGGAAGCTGAGTAGCCAGACATTGGAAATGTTAACAGCTCAATACAAAAAAATCATCTTGGGATTTTTGTATAGGCACAAAAGGAAAGAGTGGTATAATAAACCTCCATGTGCCCATTACCCACGTTCAACAGTGATCAGCATTTTGCCAGTACTGTTTCTGGGCAGTCAATTTTAAAGCAAATCACTGATGTTACATAATTTTACCTCTAAATAATTAAGTCATATGGAAAATAAAGGCTTTTTTTTTTTTTGAGACTGAGTCTCGCTCTGTCACCCAGGCTGGAGGGCCATAGTACAATCTGGGCTCACTGCATTCTTGCCTCTCGGGTTCAAGAGATTCTCCTGCCTCAGCCTCCCAAGTAGCTGGGATTACCGAGATGGTGCCACTGTACTCCAGCCTGGGCAACAGAGCAAGACCCTGTCTCAAAAAACCAAACCAAACAAAAATGTGGTGGAAGCATCACTACTGTCTAATTCCAGAACACTTTTTTTTTTTTTTTTTTTTTTTTTTTT
>NW_022437079.1:2649988-2660713 GCF_009761245.1 Sapajus apella
TGTTACCCAGGCTGGAGTGCGATGGCGCGATCTCGGCTCACCGCAACCTCCGCTTCCTGGGTTCAGGCAATTCTCCTGCCTCAGCCTCCTGAGTAGCTGGGATTACAGGCACGCGCCACCATGCCCAGCTAATTTTTTGTATTTTTAGTAGAGACGGGGTTTCACCATGTTGACCAGGATGGTCTCGATCTCTTGACCTCGTGATCCACCCGTCTCGGCCTCCCAAAGTGCTGGGATTACAGGCTTGAGCCACCGCGCCCGGCCCAGAACACTTTTATTACTCTAAAAAGAAACCTGTACTCACTAGCAGTCACTCTTCACCAGTAATTTTTCTGTGTATTCTAGTGTATAGGAGTAAACCCGATTTTGTATCCTGCAACCTTGCAGAAATCATTAGTTCTAATAGTTTTTTTTTTTAATGGATTCTTTAAAATTGTATCTATGCAAACATGTCATCTACACGTAGTTTTACTTCTTCCTTCCTGGATTCCTTTTATTTCATTCTCTTGGCTAACTGCCTGGCTAGAACCTCCAGGACTGATAACTCTTCTAATTTGTAGCAGTATTTTTTTTTTAAAAAAACATTTATTTATTGAAGCAACTGGATCATTTGTGGTTTAGAAATTTCCATATTTTATATTTGGCTGGTTGCTTCCATGTGGCATCTGTTTCATTTGCCCCTCTTTACTCTCTTGATGGGATTGATATTATAATTAAATATTAAACATGAAGGCTGGAATCTTTCCTGAGCCAGGTTTTGCCAGGGCCTGTCATTTTGCAACCTCTGTGTTAACAAGGACTTTGCCCAGGAGCAAGGTGGATGTCCTCCCTGTCCCCAGAACAGGGTGTGGTGTGGTTCCCATCTCTGGGGACTCTCATGTGGGAGCGGGAAGCCAGAGACCCAAGAGAGCTCTTCCTCAAGGCTGTGCTGGGACCTCGCCCGGGGCTGAGAATCTTTGTTTTTCTGGCAGTTGGAGCAGTTCAAGAAGAACAACGAGGACATAGGCTTTGGCTCAGGCACCCGGGCGCTGGAGCAGGCCCTGGAGAAGACGAGAGCCAACATCAAGTGGGTGAAGGAGAACAAGGAGGCGGTGCTCCAGTGGTTCACAGAAAACAGCAAATAGTCCCCAGACCTCAAAGCTACCTGGCCCCATGCATGGGGCTCATGGTGTCCAGCCCATGTTCTCTCTGCCTGTGAGCCAGTCTAGTTGCTGATGACAAGGCTGTCCAAGCACCTCCCAGTCCCTGCCCCTTGTGTCAACCCTGCCCCAGGCCTGGCATGACGCCTGTCGCCCAGGACCCCGGGGCTGATCTCAGGGAAGCCCTGCTCCAGGGCCAGATGAGCAGGAGCTCTTGGTGGACAATGGACGGCCTGGGGAGGCCGCCCTGTACCCCCTCAAACCTTTACCAAAAGACCCCAAATCGGAGGAATCAACAGGGCAGCAGATCTTTATATTTTTTTCTAAGAGAAAATGTAAATAAAGGATTTCTAGATGAGTTTTGAGACACATGACTAAACTAAAGCAGGAGTGGGTCAGCACAGTGGCTGGGGAGGCGGGGTGGAGGGGAGCTGGGACCCCCCAGAGCACGGGAGGGGACATGCGCCCTGCCTGCTGGCCCCGCAGTGGTCTGCGCCAGTGCCTCCGTGCCTGCCTATAGGGCTGCAGGCTCCCTTCCACGCCACCAACTGAGCTAGCCGGAGGTTTGCAGGGCTCCTTTAATCCCCGTTCCGATCGATGGCAGCTAGAGACTTCAGGTGGTGGGAAGGTATCACAGGTGGAGGGTGGGCAGCGTGCTTACTCAGTGCTCCCACAGTAAGCCGTGAGAAGGGCCCGGCAGAGCGTGGAGAGTGCTCTCCAGGAAGCACCCTCAACAGGAGGCAAGGGGCCACGCCCCTCTTCCTGCAGCACAGGAACACCTGGGGACGACGATACGATGCGATGCGGGACAGGTCAGTGCAGTGAAGGCAGCGAGCGTGCAGTCCCAGACCTGGTGACGCCACTCACTGGCTAACAGCACCAACTGCCTCTTCAGGCGCTGTGGGGGGAGGGGGGGGTGGGGGTGCGGGTACCAATGCATAAAAGGGTTGTTGTCTTTTCTTTTTTCTTTTTTTTTTTTTTTAGACGGGATCTCACTTTGTCACCCAGGCTGTAGTGCAGTGGCTCAATCTCAGCTCACTGCAGCCTCCGCCTCCTGGGTTCAAGTAGTTCTCCTGCCTCAGCCTCCTGAGTAGCTGGGATTACAGGTGCACGCGACCATGCCTGCTAATTTTTGTATTTTTAGTAGAGTCAGGGTTTTGCCATGTGTATCAGGCTGGTCTCGAATTCCTGACCTCGTGATCCACGTGGCCGCCCAAAGTGCTGGGCTTACAGGCTGAGCCACCACAGGGTTGTTTAGCACACAGGGAGGGGCTGGGCTGAGGTGCACAGAAGCCGTAGGGGTGGGGACAGCTTTGCCAGTCTCATAAAGCGCAGACTGTGCCCTCCACATCGCCTGGGGCAGAGGGCGGTCAGGGCCAACTCTGAGAAGGCCTGGGACCCGTGCTGCTCCAGGCACACTTTGGCCCCGGTGGGCATTTCTTGACAAATGGAGGCAGACTGTGGCAGGCTCCCCTCAGCCTCCACCCCACAAGGCCCAGTTGAACATCCAAGGCTGAGGGGAGGGACAGAAGGTGAGAACAGCCGGACAGGTAGTTGGGAGTCACCTCCAAAGGACGTAGGCCAGCTCCCCAGGCTGGAATCCTGGAATCCAGCAGGCCTGGTGTCAGTTTCTTAGACAGAGGACCCACATACCCCAGCCTTGGTCTCATCTGCACCTCGAGGCAGTATCAGAACTATTGGGCTGGCTTATAGACTGAAGGAGATACATGGATTTAGCACGTGGCCCAACGCGGAAGGGGAGCTGGGTCTTATTATCACCCTTGGCTCTGTCTCCTGGCTCTAGCCCCACCCGCCTCTTCCCCCTTGTAAGAAACAGGCAGGCCTGGGGCCAGGAAGCCCCATCCCCCACCATCTGCACATCAAAGGTAGGGCGGGCTAAGGGGGGAGGCCAGCTCCCGGTGATGGGGCTGTGATGGGGCGCTGTCCCTCCACCAGCTGGGAGGCTCCCTGGGCCGTCCCAGATTAAGCTCCACCAGCCCCTTTGGGCCAGCCCTTCCTGTCGCCAGTGCCCAGCGGCCGTGGCTGGCACTTGACCTTCTGCGGACCAGCTGTGGGAGGGGCCAGCCTTACCATCTAGAGTTCCTAATGGGCTCCAGGCTCCCTGGAAGAGAGAGCTGGCCTGCCAGGGAGAAGCGTTTATGCAGTTATTTCATTTAGTTCTTAATGGTACCCTGAGATAAGGAACAGCTTTATCTCAGCTTTACAGATAAGGAAAGTGCAGGGCAAGGAGAGTAAGTCACATCTCAGTAGAAATGAACTGGAATCAGCTGTCTGGTTTACTGCCTGCACAGAAGCGGAAGCGGGTCTCCATCTGGAGCTGGGGTGGGGTCTGTGACGTCTATACTGCTATGCTTGTGCCGTCTCAAAGAGAAACCTTGGACCTCATGCCAGAAAGAATTAGGGGCGCTGGGCGCGGTGGCTGACACCTGTAATCCCCAGCACTTTGGAAGTCCGAGGCAGGTGGATCACGAAGTCAGTTCAAGACTCAGACTGGCCAAGGTGGTGAAACCCTATCTCTACTAAAAATACAGAAATTAGCCGGGTGTGGCGGCAGGTGCCTGTAATCCCAGCTACTTGGGAGAGTGAGGCAGAGAATTGCTTGAACCTGGGAGGCGGAGGTTGCAGTGAGCTGAGATCTTGCTGCTGCACTCCAGCCTGGGAGACGGAGCGAGACTCCATCTCAAAAGAAAAGAATTTGGGGCAAGTCCTTAAAGTGAAAACAAGTTTATTAAGAAAGGAATAGAAGAACGGTGACTCCACACGCAGAGCAGCGGCCTGGGCTGCTCAGTTGAGTCAGTTTATAGTTAGTTCGTGATTACTTGCTAAACAACGGTGGATTATTTGTTTTTGTTTGTTTGTTTTGAGACAGAGTCTCACTCTGTCACCAGGCTGGAGTGCAGTGGTGAGATCTCAGCTCACTGCAACCTCTGCCTCCTGGGTTCAAGCAATTCTCCTGCTTCAGCCTCCCGAGTAGCTGGGACTACAAGTGCGTGCCACCACATCTGACTAATTTTTGTATTTTTAGTAGACACAGGGTTTCACCATGTTGACCAGGATGGCCTTGATCTCCTGACCTTGTGATCCACCTGCCTCAGCCTCCCAAAGTGCTGGGATTACAGGTGCCAGCCACCCGTGCCCAGCCTATTCATGAGTTTTTTGAGAAGGAAGTGGGATTTCCCAAAACTGAGGGTTTCTCCCCTTTTTAGGCCATTTAGGGTAACTTCTGGATGCTGTCATGGCATTTGTGAACTGTCACGCACTAGTGGAAGTGTCTTTTAGCAGCTGATGTACTATAATCCATGCATAATGAGCAGTGAGAAAGACCTGAGGTCACTTTTGTCACCATCTCGGTTTTGGCAGGGTTTGGCCAGCTTCTTTTATTGCATCCTATTTTATCAGCAAAGTCTTTGGGACCTACATCTTGTGCCAACCTTCTGTTTCATCCTGTGACTAAGAATGCCTAACCTCTTGGGAATGCAGCCCCGCAGGTCTCAGCCTCAGTTTACCCAGCCCTTATTCAAGATGGAGTCGCTCTGGTTTGAATGCCTCTGGTGGTGCCACTGCCATGGCAGTGTACGATGCTGGCCCTCACCAGGCTCTGTGGCTGACCCTGGGATGCAGTGAGGGTACACGGAGCCAGAGGAATGCCTGTAGAGCTGTGGGCAAGGTTCAAGAGCAGGAACCAACTAGAACTCTGGTGGGTGATTCCCTGCCCAGCGCTCTTGTCTGCCAGGGAGATGACCCCTCAGCACTCAGGCCCAGCAGCAATGGAAGGTGCTGAGGCTCTGCCAGCATGAGTCCCAGGAGCTCCTTTACCCAGCCTTTCTAGACGGGTATCAGCATGGCAGAGGCAGTCTTGCATTGGATTTTTCCTTTTTTTTTTTTTCTTGTGAGACAGAGTCTTGCTCTGTCACCTGGTTTGCAGTGATATGATCTTGGCTCACTGCAACCTCCACTTCCTAGGCTCAAGCGATTCTTCTGCCTCAGCCTCTTGAGTAGCTGGGATTACAGGTTCTCGCCACCGTACCAGGCTAATTTTTTGTATATTTAGTAGAGACAGGGTTTCACCATATTGCCCTGGCTGGTTTTAAACTCCTGACCTCAAGTGATCCACCCACCTTGCCTCCCAAAGTGATGGGATTACAGGCATGAGCCTCGGTGCCTAGCCTCAGTACTCATTTTATTGAGCACTTACTACATGCCAAGTATTAAAACCCTGAGAGGTGGGGTCTAGTATTGTCTCCACAATTGAAGAGACTGAAGCTCAGGGAGGTTTCAAAGCTTGCCTGCTGGTCTCACTTGGTTACACAGCAAGTAACTGCTGAGTAGAATGCTCAACTTGGGCCCTGACACTGGGTCTCTGCTCTAAGCTTGCCTGGACTTTCTCATCCTTCTGGCTGCGGCTGACAGCCCCTAGGGCCAGCAAGACCCTAAGGATGGAGGAACCACAGCACTTCTAGAAGGTTAGAGGAAGAAGGTACCTCGGTGACCACCCAAGCTAGTTCCTCCTTTAGGAACTGCAAAAACTGAAGCTCAGAGAGAGCGACTTCCCTGATGGACAAAAAACAGACCAAACCAAATTTCTGTTGTATGTGTTTTTTCTTTTTAAGTACAAAAAAAATCACAGCATATAGGGCTCAGGCCAACCATCACCAAGAAGCAGAGCATGGGGCATGCCTCCCACGCCCATTCTCCCACCTGTCCCAGCCCAGCTGCCTTCGGGGTAAAGGAGACCCCTTTTTAGTGCAGCTCAGCCTGTGCTCTGCAGAGTGCCAGGCATTCTGGGGGTGTCTAGCCATGGAAGACACTGCCCCCACCCTGACTCCATCCAGGGAAGATGCCCAGTATCTATTTCAAACACTGCTTCCCTGAAAGACATCACTTGAAAAAAGGGAGGCTTGGCTAAAGCAAAGTAGGAAACGAGGAGGGAGCCACACTACAGCCCTGATTCCTGGATGGAAAGAGGGAAGCTGAGGCCGTTTAGTAGAAGATGCTGAGGCGGGCCTCCTCCAGATCTTCTTGCCAAAGTTCAGGGCAGCCACTGAACCACAGGGCTGAGCTCTGGGGAGGGCTCGCTTCACTGAGCTGGAAGGCGGCACCCGGTCCCTGGTCCTCTGAGGTGGGCAGCACCTCTGTACTGTGGCTCCAGCACCCCCAGGGGGTCTGAGGCTGCAGTCTCTGGCAGGATGGGCGGGGCAGGAGAGATGGAGTTCCCAGCGACAGACAGGACTCTGGAGACACAGAGAGACCCTGCAAGAGAGACAAGAGCAGTTGGTTAGGTGGCCAGTCCCTGATGTCCAGAGACCTCGAACCCGGCTGCTTGCCATGGTGTGGCTGGCAGCGCCTGGACAGCTCTGCCGTGGATGCAGCAAAGGCGAGTGGTTATGAGCACTGGCTCGGGAGATGTTCTGCTAAGGCTGAAGTCCCAGCTCTGAGACTCACTAGCAGCGAGAACGCAGGTAACCTTTTTCAGTCTGTTTTCTCACCTGTAAAATAGGGATGCCGATGATAATAGCTGCTTCCTAAGGTCATTACTGGGGCTGAATAATACATGTAAGGTATGTATTATTCAAGAATGATGATGGGCACGTAGAAAGTGTTCAACAAATTTTGGTTAGTATGATTTTTAATGGACCATGAGTCATGCATGAGCCTCATGAATGAATGGAGCTTGAGGAAAACTGAAATCACCAGCTCCAGGCACGTCTACTCAGGAAGTGCTGCCCTTACCTGGGGCTTCCTTCCCCCACTGCACCCTTAATAGCACTTGAGGCGATTTTCCTGTCAGCATGCCAATCTTGCGGGCTCCCCCTTTTTCCCACGGCTGTGAAGACTACTTGTGGTGACAGTGGTGTGGCCTTAACTTCCCAGGGTCCCACCTCTTCTCCCAAGGAGCTGGGGGTTCCTTCCATTCTCCCTCTGTTAGATAAGCCTGGGGTAGACAAGCTGGGATCTAAAAAGAATGAGATTCTCTGCAGCCTGGAGGCTGGGGAGCACAGCGAGGTCCACACACATACCTGGTATACTGCGGCCAGCTCCAGGGTTGCTGGGGGCGTTGTCCAGGACGCTGGCGGGTTCCGGGGCTCTGGGGATGACTGAGTCCAGGGACAGCTTTGGGGTGGGGTCCAAAGAGAAGCGTCGGAGGTTGTCCCTTGGGACGAATACGGGAGCGACTGTATCTTGGGACAGTAAGGGGGTGTCGCCCAGGGATTCGCGTCGTGAACCCCGCTCCCCAGGCGTTCGGGTGCCGCTTGGGCTCCAGGGCAGGCGGACGAGGACCCCCAGGACGCCCTGGCGCGGAGTACCCGCCCGCGCCCCTGCCCCTGCCCCTGCCCCTGCCCCTGCCCCAGCTCCAACCCCTCCCTCTGCGTCTGCGTCTGCGCTTGCGCGGGGCCGCGGTCTGGGCACGTCGGGCAAACCCGAGGGGACCCCGCTTCCCCGCGCTGCAGGCGCCGGCGCTGTAGACTCTCCTCGCTGAGGCCCAGCACGGCCGACAAGTGGCCGATGTAGCGGATGGCCAGGCGCAGCGTCTCGATCTTGGTCAGACTCTGGCCGGCGGGCACCACGGACGGCGGCAGGAAGCGGCGCAGCTCTTGCAGGGCGCGGGCCAGCGTGCGCATGCGCAGTTTCTCCCGCTCGCTTGCGCTCTGCCGCTGTCCGCCCGCCGACCCGGAGCGCGCTCGTCGTGGCGTCGTCGGGGCTGCCTCTGCGGCTTGGGAGCCGCGGTCTAGGACCGCGGGCTGCGGGAGGCCTCGGGCGCCGTCGCAGGGGCACGAACCCGAAGAATCCGAGGAGGAGGCAGGGGACGTGGAGTCCGAGTGGCCGGCCCAGCCCCAGCCCTGGGCGAAGATCCAGTGGTCGCGGCTGACGAGGCTCTGCGGTGGAGGCGTCTGGGCCATGGCGGGCCACGGGCTCTGGGAGGCTGGGCCGCGCACCTCCAGGCCTGAGCTTTTATCTTGAGCAAAGGTGCGAGGTGGCCCCCCACCAGGTTACAGAGAGGTGTCAAAACCCACAGAGCCCAGGGAAGGTCTGGGCAGGGGGGCCCTGGGAAAGCGGGCCCATTTGCGGAGGTGTGGATTCTCACCCCTCGGGGGCTCTAATGGAGGCCCCGGCAGCCCGGGAAGTATGGGAGGGACAATTCGCATCTCGATGGAGCTGCTAAGCTTCTCACCACGCTCCCACCACGCCCCCGCCCGGTCCACTGCGCAGGGTGAGTGCCCGGGAGCCCACAGTGGCCGGCGGTGCCATGGTCTATGGGGGGCCCTCATCACCAGCGTCCCGGAGGTCTGTGCCCAGGAACGCCAACGCTTCGGTGCCTACTGTTGTATTAGAGAAGGCACCAGGATGAGCCCGGAGGGCCCTCCCCATGGTGGCTGAGACAGAAATCCAGGGGGACCCTTATGGGGTCCCCAGAACCCACAGTTTCTGCTTTGAGTGACGCCAAGAAATGCATGTTACTGTGCATGGTCTGTTTCTACTCTTGAGAAATGGAATAGAGCAGCCGGGGAAGACGAGTTGGGGACTGTAGGTGATGACAGCCCGCAAAGGTGGGCCCCCAAGGTGGCCTCTTTATTGGCTGTGACCTCAGATTTAGCTCCTCTGAGCCTCAGATTCCGTCATCGGTACCAATAGTGATACAAGATACCTATGCCTAGGATGGCTGCCGGACTAAGTACAATGATCCTTGTAAAGGACTTAAGTCCTGGCAAGAGAGCTGAAGGTTTGCCATGGTCATTTTATAAAGAAGGTACTGGCCGGGCACGGTGGCTCATGCCTGTAATCCCAGCACTTCGGGAGGCTGAGGCGGGCAGATCGCGAGGTCAGGAGTTCGAGACCAGCCCGACCAACGTGGTGAAACCCCATCTCTACTAAAAATACAAAAACCAGCCGGGTATTGTGGCAGGTGTCTGTAATCCCAGCTACTCAGGAGGCTGAGGCAGGAGAATCGCTTGAACTTGGGAGGTGGAGGTTGCAGTGAACCGAGGTTGTGCCACTGCATTGCAGCCTGGGAGACAGAGAGAGACTCTGTCTCAAAATATATATATATATATATATAAAATTTTTTTTTTTAGAGAGAGAAACAGGAGAAGGAGAGAGAAAGAAACAGCTAACTCTCACACTGAGTGAGAGAATCCAGAAAGATGGAATGCAGGAGAGGAAAGCAGCTTTCACACTGAGTGGGAAGGAATAGAGAGAGATGGAGTTTAGAAGGAGAAGACAGGCTTCCACGAAGGGAGTGTTCGTGGAAGGGGATCCAAACATGGAGTCCCCAAAAGTACTTATATATCAAGGCACTAATGGGCATTATTCATTTTAATTCTTATTTATTTATTTATTTTTTGAAACAGACTTGCTTTGTCACACCAGACACCACCTCGGCTCACTGGAACCTCCGCCTCTCAGGTTCAAGCAATTCTCCTGCCTCAGCCTCCTGAGTAGCTGGGACTACAGGTGTGAACCATCGCATCCAGCTAATTTTTGTATTTTTGATAGAGACGAGTTTTTGCCACGTTGGCCAGGCTGGTCTCCAGCTCCTGACCTCCAGTGATCCACCTGCCTCGGCCTTCCAAAGTGCTGGGATTACAGGCATGAGCCACTGTGCCCAGCTGAATTCGTATTTATTTAGCAACCAGTAAATGTCAGGCACACAGGGTGAATGTGCTAGTTGTGGTCTCTGCTCTCATGAGTTTTCAGTCTTGTGAGAAAGAAAAGTGAACAGGGCATTGTCTAGCAGTAGCTGTGTGCCCGGAGGCAGGGCCCTTAACCTGTTTGAGCTTAAGCTTCTGCTTAGTAAAGCAGGAATAAGGATAGTATCCACATGGGACGGTTGTGAGGGATAGTTGAAATAGTAAAATTTATAAAGTAAATGGTCTTCTCAGCAACAATTACAGTTTAAAGGAGATTGTCAGTGTCCTGTGTGATGTTGGGGAAAGGGCTGTGTCCTCCTGAGGCTTAGAGCCAAAAGAAGACCAGGGACCTTAGGGTTCTGGCCACAGAGGTGGAGAGGTTACAGCTGGAACTTGAACCATGCATAGGATTTGAGTAGGGAGAGAGGCAGGTGCAGTGCATTCCGGATGGGAACTGCTTAAGCAAAGACCTGGCCTCGGGACCTTCCAAGATGCTTCAGGAGCAGGGCACTGGACTGGTGTCGTGGAAGGCCAGACCACACCTGGGCTGGGGCCAAGCTAAGGAGTTGGTTTTATTCCCAAAGCAGTGGGGAGCCATAGGGACTTTTGAACATTCTGCTCTGATTTTAAAAATCAGAAGGGGCCGGGCGCAGTGGCTCATGCCTCCCAGCACTTTGGGAGGCCGAGGCGGGTGGATCACGAGGTCAAGAGATCAAGACCATCCTGGCCAACATGGTGAAACCATGTCTCTACTAAAAATAGAAAAATTAGCCGGGCATTTGGCACGTGCCTGTAGTCCTAGCTACTTGGGAGGCTGAGGCAGAAGAATCACTTGAACCCAGGAGGCGGAGGTTGCAGTGAGCCGAGACTGCGCCACTGTGCTCCAGCCTGGCAACAGAGCAAGACTCCGTCTCAAAAAAAAAAAAAAAAAAAAAAAT
>NW_022437079.1:2660813-2678399 GCF_009761245.1 Sapajus apella
AAAAAAAAAAAAAAAAAAAAAAAAAATCAGTAGTCAATAACTAAAGATCAACAGGACAGTGGTGTTCAGGATGAGATGAACCTACAGCAGCCTGAGGTAGCAAATGGCCTTGTAATTATTCAATTATAATTAGTATTTTTTTTGTAGAGATGGGTTTTACCCAGGCTGCTCTTGAACTCCTGGGCTCAAGTGATCTGCCCGCCTTGGCCTCCCGGAGTGCTGGGATTACATGCATGAGCCACCAGGCCCGGCAGCCTGGTTATATGGCTGATTTTATGTTAATTTATTATTTATCTTAGTTTTGAGACAGGGTCTGTTGCCCAGGCTGTGGCACAATCTCAGCTCACAGCAACCTCTGCCTCCCAGGCTCAAGGAATCCTCATGCTTCAGCCTCCTGAGTAGCTGGGACCACAGGTGCGCGCCACCATGCCTGGCTACCCTTTGTATTTTTAATAGAGATGGGGTTTTGCCATGTTGGTCAGGCTGATCTCAAACTCCTGGCCTCAGATGATCTGCCTGCCTCGGTCTCCCAAAGTGATAGGATTACAGGTATGAGCCCAGTCTTTCTTTCAATTTTAGAGACAGGGTCTCTGTTGCCTAGGCTGGAGTGCAGTGATGCCATCATAGCTCACTGTAACCAAAAACTGTGTTGAAGTTACCTCCTGTCGCAGCCTCTCAAGTAGCTGGAACTATGCATACCACTATGATTGGCTAATCGTTTCTTTCTTTTTTTTTTTTTTTTTTTGAGAGAGGGCGTGGCTGTTTTCAAAAATTAACTTTTAATTAAACTCTGTAACCACTATATTTAAATGTAAGGAATGGAAACATTACAGATAAAGTTGGAATCTGTTTAACCAACCCGGTAAACCCCTAAAAGGTAACAGCTGTTGTTAGGTTGTGTGTGTAGTTCCATACCTGGCTACTGGGTTAACAGAAAACGTGTATCCTTGGCACACACACTACCCCTCAGGTTATATCATGTACATTGTATGTGTAAGTGTCAGCTTGTAATTTGTTTTTCTTTTTCTTTTTCTTTCATGTTTCATTCAGCAGCATGTTTCAGAGCATTCCATGTCAGGACATATTTTGCTCACTCACCCTTTAGAAAAATAATGGATCAAATTTTTGGTGGTGATAATCCCAGCACTTTGGAAGGCTGAGGTGGGAGGATTGCTTGAACCCAGGAGTTCAAAACCAGCCTGGGCAACATAGTCAGACTTGGTATCTAAATGAATAAATAAATAAATTAGCCAGGCATGGTGGTGTGCACCTGTAGTCCCAGCTACTTGGGAGGCTGAGGCAGAAGTATCCCCTGAACCCAGGAGTTTGAGGTTGCAGTGAGCTATGATCACACCACTGTGCTCCAGCCTGGCCACAGCAACACCCTGTCTCAAAACAAAACAAAAAAACTGCTTGTGAATACAGATTTAAACTATAGATTATGTGCAGAACAAAACCTTGGTTATAGTTGATTTAAATGTTTATCCATTTAATTTTTTTTTCTTTCGAGACGGAGTTTCACTCTTGTCACCCAGGCTGGAGTGCAGTGGCATGATCTTGGTTCACTGCATCCTCTGCCTCCAGGGTTCCAGGGAATCTCCAGCCTCTGGAGTAGCTGGGTTTACAGTGCCCGCCACCATGCCCAGCTAATTTTTTGTATTTTTAGTAGAGACGGGGTTTCGCCATGTTGGCCAGGGTGGTCTCAAACTCTTGACCTCAGGTGACCCTCCCACCTTGGCCTCCTAAAGTGCTGGGATTACAGGCATAAGGCACCTTGCCGGGCCAATTTTTTGTTGTTGTTGTTGTTTTTTAAGACAGGGTTTTACTCTGTCACCCAGGCTGGAGTGCAGCAGGGCAGTCACGGGGCACTGCAGTCTCCATCCCCCAGCCGAGGCTCAGGTAATCAATCTTTCTACTTTAGCCCCTGGAGTAGCTGGGACTACAGGCCTGCACCGTCATGCTGGCTAAATTTTGTGTTTGTTGTAGAGACAGGGTTTCACCATGTTGCCTACGCAGGTCTCAAACTCCTGGGCTCAAGCAATCCACCCGCCTCGTCCTCCCATAGTGCTGGGATTACAGGTGTGAGTCACTGTGCACAGCCCATGTAAATAATTTTAACTTTGGAAAAAAGGTAAAATGGCAGGAGGTACAGATAAACCTTCAATGATGAAATGATCTCACTTTTTCTCCTCAGAATTATTTGGAAAGATATTGGAGAAAATATGCATAAGTCACTGCTCTAACATTATGCTGAAGTAACAGTTGGCATTGCATGTCACTGGGTAAACAACTATTGTTTCTTCTAGCTGCTGTGAGTAAAGAAGAGAAAGTTTTAGTTGGTCCACAACATGAAAAGAAGGTGGGAGAGGTTACGAACAGGCTTTCTTTGGAAAGAAGTAGTTAGTTATGGAACATTTCATGGCTCAAAAGGGTTTAAACCAAAATTAAAAAAAAACAAAAACAAAAACTATTTATTAAGGGGAAATAAGGGACAACTTGTAAAACATTCATGCCTAGACTTTTTGTGTTGAAATAAAGGCACATGTAGTATAGTACATCATTTATTGGTCTAAGGCTGTACAACACCATAAAGCTCTTGACATATTGTCTGTCAGGGAACTTACATGCATGCATTCAATGGTTGTAAACAAAATTCAAAGGCTTCAAAGACATGTCTTGTTTGTTTGTGTTTTTTTTTGGGACGGAGTTTCGCTCTTGTACCCAGGCTGGAGTGCAATGGCGCGATCTCGGCTCACCGCAACCTCTGCCTCCTGGGTTCAGGCAATTCTCCTGCCTCAGCCTTCTGAGTAGCTGGGATTACAGGCACGCACCACCATGCCCAGCTAATTTTTTGTATTTTTAGTAGAGACGGGGTTTCACCATGTTGACCAGGATGGTCTCGATCTCTTGACCTCGCGATCCACCCGCCTCGGCCTCCCAAAGTGCTGGGATTACAGGCTTGAGCCACCGCGCCCGGCCCCAAAGACATGTAAGACATGTCTTGATCTATGTGCTGCATTTCAAATAGAGCAGGTGCTGTTTCTCTTGTTGTTTCTCTTTCTTTTTTTTTTTTTTTTTTGAGACAGAGTTTTGCTCTTGTTGCCCAGGCTGGAGTGCAATGTCATGATCTCAGCTCACTGCAACTTCTGCCTCCCAGGTTCAAGCAATTCTCCTGCCTTAACCTCCCAAGTAGCTGGATTACAGGTGCCTGCCACCATGCCCCACTAATTTTTTGTATTTTTGGTAGAGACTGGGTTTTACCATGTTGGCCAGGCTGGTCTTCAACTCTTGACCTCAGATGATCTGCTTGCCTCAACCTCCCATAGTGCTGGGATTACAGGTGTGAGCTACCATGCCTGGCATCTATTGGTGTTTCTGACTCAAGCCTTTTTTTTTGGGGGGGGGGGGGGCAGTCGTTATATGTCACCAGGCTGGAGTGCAGTGGTGTGATCTCAGCTGACTGTAACCTCTACCTTCCAGGTTCAAGTGATTCTCCTGCCTCAGTCTTCTGAGTAGCTGGAACTACAGGCGCATGCCACCACGCCCAGCTAATTTTTGTATTTTTAGTAGAGACAGGGTTTCACCATGTTGGCCAGGCTGGTCTCAAACTCCTGACCTCATGCAATCTGCCTGCCTCGCCCTCCCAGAATGCTGGGATTACAGGTGTGACTCATCCCTTTTAACTGCTGTGTAATATTCCATAACACGCACAGCCACTTACTGATGCACCTTTATTGTATTTTTAGTTTTAGTCCAGCAGTACCACCTTGTGCATGAACAGCTAGATATGTATCAGTGGATAGCCTTGTGATCTCCAGAAAGCTTCTGAGTATCTGGAATTATTTTCCCCCAGACTCCTTAGACCCAGCCTGAGGGATTTCTTGTGGAGGAATTTGGTGAATAGTGGGATTCCACCACAGACACAGCCCTGGGCGTGCTGCGTACATCCTTTCCTCTTGGAGATTGCCTGGTCTCCTTCTGCCTTAGTTTGAGCTAGCCTGGCACCCAGGCCCTAGTCCGACTGTGGGATGTACGGTGTAAATTCTGGAAGGTAGGGCCCTGGGCCTGTTTGCTGTGGCCACTGGCTCTTGCCTGTGCCCCTCAGCCAGGATCTGGAAGCACAGGGGCTCTCTATCTGCTATCCTCACCCTCAAGGAGGGAAACCCAAGTGCATCCCCGCACTGGACCTCCACTTAGCACAGGAGGCAATGCAGCTTAGTGGTCAGGCATCAGCTGCAGAGTAAGACAGGATTGGTTTCTTTTTTAAAATATTTTTAATATAAGTTTTTTTAATTCCTTTTCTTTTTTTTTTTTTTTTAACGGAGTTTTGCTCTTGTTGCCCAGGCTGGAGTGCAATGGTGTGATCTTGGCTCACCGCAACCTCCGCCTCCCAGGTTCAAGCAATTCTCCTGCCTCAGACTCCTCTGAGTAGCTGGGATTACAGGCATGCACCACCATGCCCAGCTAATTTTTGTAGTTTTTTAGTAGAGACGGGGTTTCACCACGTTGGCCAGCCTGGTCTCGAACACCTGACCTTGTGATCCGCACCCCATTGGCCTCCCAAAGTGCTGGGATTACAGGTGTGAGCCTCCACGCTGGGACTGACAGGCCTTGTTTCTTACCAGCTGGGAAAACTTGAGTAACTTAGTCTCAGTTTTCCCATAAGTGGGTGTTCTCATCTCCAGGGTAACTGAAGTAAACTAAGATAATGCATGTGATAGCATTTAGCATAGGGCTTACAGCAAATTCGGGAACAGCAGAAGGAAGTGATTAAAGGAATAGGTTGGATTGTGAGTGAGGGAAATGTATCTTCAGCCTGAACCCCAGAAGAATTAAGTGATTCCTTGCTTTTCTGGGAACCACTCCCACACCAGACCAAGGTATCCTGCCCTCCCCACTTCTCCATATCCAGCCTTTCTCTTCTGTTGGGCCCTGGCAGGGGTGCCATCCAACTTGCCTGCAGCCCTGGGGCCCTTCAGCAGCCACTTCTGGATGAGTATGGGGGCAGGTGTTTACTCTGTGCTGGAACTGGCCCTCCATGCTGAGCAAACAAGCCAGGCCTGGATTCTGCCCTACAGGCCCTTCTCAGCATTTCTCCCCTTTGTTTGGCTTCCCTGTTAAAAAGAGGGCCTGTGGCTGTGTGCTGTTGGGTAAGGTGATTACATTCTGGGCCTCAGGGTACTAGGAGTACCAGGTTCACCTTTTCCTTCCCGTGACAGGATTAGTGGCTAGATCAGGGAAACGTGGTCAGAAGAAGTTGTGTGGATTCATGAGTGTGGCAGACACTGCTAGTTGCCCACACAGCCTTTACTTCCCTTTTTGTCTTAGTAATCTTGTGTTGTACATAGTGATACACCCCGCTTAAAAAAAAACCTATGTTTCCCAGCTTCCTCTATGGATGGCATGGCCAATGAGATGTTAGTGGAAGGAAGTCACTGGCTGGAGCTTCTGGGAGAACTCTTTAACACTGAAAAGTACACTGCTGTGGCTCTGCCCCCTTATATTTTCTTCATTATCTGGAAAACATGATGGCTGGAGTTTCCGCAAATCCATTGTGACTCTGAAGCAATCTCAAAGGCAGAAATCACACACTAAGGATGGTAGGGCAGAGAGAAACCTGTGGCATTGATGAGGACGTGGACGAGCCACACTTGCCATGGACTGTCCACCCCTGAATTTCTTTAACGTGAAAGAAAAACAGACCAGGTGCCGTGGCTTGTTCTGTAATCCTAGCACTTTGGGAAGCTGAGGCAGAAGGATTGCTTGAGCCCAAGAGTTCAAGACCAGCCTGGGGAACACAGGAAGACCTATGTCTCTACAAAAACAAAGAAATGAAAAAGCTGGGCATGGTGGCACATGCCTGTGGTCGCAGCTACTCAGGTGGCTGAGACAGGAGGATTCCTTGAGCTCAAGAGGTTGAGGCTGCAATGAAATAAGATCATGCCACTACACTGCAGCCTGGGTGACAGATTAAGACCCTGTCTCAGAAAGAAAAAAAAAAAAAGGAAAAGAAATCAGCATCTTGTTTAGGTCAGCGTTGTTTTAGGAGGTACGATGAGCAGCCAAACATGGTTCCTATCCACATAATAGGGAGGTTTCCTCACCTCCAAGTGGGGCCATGTGAGCTGGATGACATTTCAGTTAAGTGAATCACAAGAGACCCAGGGCTCCCACCAGGAGAAAGGTCTCTAGTGAAGGGCCACAGGCCTGTTCCCAGCCTTTTTCTGGGCACTATCATGATGAATGAAGATATGAACTGATCTAATGTGGGCTAAGACCCAAATCCAGAAGTGACTTAGGAAATAGCCAGGATCTAAAGAGATCCTGGCAGGCTGGAACAACCCACCAGCGTAATCAGACAGAACCAGCAGGTGCTGTGTACCCTATTCCAAGTTCACATCAGGAGATATCCTGTAAAGTCAGCACATGTGGGAGGGCATGGTGGTCATTGCTTTCAGGGTGTCAGGGGCATAAAAGTAAATGTGATCCAGGCTGCATGCAAATTTTCAAGAAGCAGGACAGGCGCAATGGTTCATGCCTGTCATTCCAGCACTTCAGGAGGCCGAGGCAGGCAGATCACTTGAGGCCAGGAGTTTGAGACCAGTCTGGCCAACATGGCAAACCCCATCTCTACTGAAAATACAAAAAAATTAGCCAGGAATGGTGGTGCACACCTGTAGTCCCAGCTACTCAGGAGTCTGAGGCAGGAGAATCTCTTGAACCTGAGAGGCGGAGGTTGCAGTGAGCTGAGATCACACCACTGCATTCCAGCCTGAGCAACTGAGCAAGACTCTTGTCTCAAAAAAAAAAAAAAAAAAAAAAAAAAATCACAAGAAGCAGGGGTGGGGGACAGGGGTCTTTAATCAAGGAGGTGTTGGTTCCTTATTCCCCAGACAGGATGGGCCCTACCTAAAGTAGGTGGTGAGAACTTTGGCGGGGGGGGCGCCATTTATGAGTGATGGGGACAAATCCTAGCTCAGGGAGGGAGGTTGGTGAGAGGGTTTGAAGCCAGGTCACCAAAAAATAGCTGTTGGACTTGGGGGCATTTAGTACAAAAAGAAAAACGTGAAGATGTGACGGTTGTCTGCAGAGGCACAGACCCAGGGGAACACGCCAGGGAGTCTGAAGAACTTTCAAAGTCAGAGGCGCAGTCTTGTAGGGGAGGGAGTGGCCTGTTGCTGGAGCTAATCAAGAAGAAGTCAGATGATGACACATTAGGCACAGGCAGGAGTTGGAGCAGATGGCTGCCGCAGCCTCTTCCACACTCCATAAAACAAGGGGTTGGAGGCCAGGCGCGGTGGCTCAAGCCTGTAATCCCAGCACTTTGGGAGGCCGAGGCAGGTGGATCACGAGGTCAAGAGATCAAGACCATCCTGGTCAACATGGTGAAACCCCGTCTCTACTAAAATTACAAAAAATTAGCTGGGCATGGTGGCGCGTGCCTGTAATCCCAACTACTCGGGAGGCCGAGGCAGGAGAATTGCCTGAACCCAGGAGGCGGAGATTGCGGTGAGCCCAGATCGCGCCATTGCACTCCAGCCTGGGTAACAAGAGCGAAACTCCGTCTCAAAAAAATAAAAAAAAAATCAAGGGGTTGGACCTGATGACCACTGAGGTCATTTCAGAGCTGAGGCTAAGAACTAGGCAGAGGACAGAAGCTGCTGCTTCAGGACTCTGGGCAGTCCCAGGGCAAGGGAGCACGGGGGACCCCTCAGGGTTGCCTGGTTTGGCAGAGCACAGAGAGACGCCTCCAGGTGCTCAGGCTTAGGCTGCCTGAACACCTACTCTTGTCGGTGCCCAGAGCTCAGTGGCTAAAAGCACAAAACTGCCATCATCTTGTGCAGGGCCTGTCTGTATGGCACGGTTAGCTTGGCGCTAAGGCAGGTGATGCCCGTGTGTATTCCTTCTAGACAGTGAGCCTGTTTGGCATGGGTCAGCTTGGAGTAGAGGCAGGTAAATGCTTGTGTGTGCTCTTTCTAGACAGCCCGTATGGCAGGGGTCAGTTTGGGGCTGAGGCACGTAATGCCCGTGTCTATTCCTTCTAGATAGTGAGCCTGTGTGGCAGGGGTTAGCTTGGTGCTGAGGCAGGTGATGCCTGTGTCTGTATTCCTTCTAGACAGCCTATGTGGCATGGTCACCTCGGCGCAGAGGCAGGTAATGCCCGTGTCTGTATTCCTTCTAGACAGTGGGCCTGTGTGCTACGGTGAGCTCAGCACTGAGGCAGGTAGTACCTGTGTGTATTCCTTCTAGAGGAAACTGAGACTTCCCTCCCACCACCCCCTTATGGGCCTCCCAGCATTTCCTCCCCAGCCAGCAGTGGGGTAGGGAGGGCAGAGGTCCCAGGTTAGCTCCCCAGATGTGCTTATTTGGGCCTGGTCCTGTTACAGGGTGAGAGAGGGCAGTATCCTTGGCCCAGCCCGCCTTGGTGGCTTAGCACAGGCCCCCACAGCCACCTGGCTGCCCACAGCCCTGCACCAGGAGCTCTGTACCTGCTCTTTCTCCCTGGCAGGCAGTGCAGGGCCCTGGGAGTGAATCCAAGGCCCTGGAGCCAGGTTAAGATGGTTAAGATCTGGCCCCAACCCATGGGTCTCCTCTCCCTTCTTCCCTTTGGGTCCCTTCCAGGCCCTAGGGGGTGGGCAGGCTGTGGGAATATAGAAGGGAATGGGGCGGGGGGGGGGCAGAGGGGGCTGCAGGGCCGTGTGGTATTCTCATTACCAACAAGGCAGAGAGGGCCAGCCCAGCCACTGTGGCCGCCTTCACACCTCCTGGCTGCCTGTTGACACAAAGGCCGCCTCCCTCAGGGCAGAAGGTGTTGACTTGGGAACCAGGGTGTGCAGGGGCCTCCAAAACAGCCCAGCAGCAGGCCCCCTCAGAAGCCCCAAAACATGCTTCTGGGGTAGGGGGTGGGAGGCTGCAGGTCCCAGCGTCAGGAGGCCCAGGGTAAGGCTAGGGCCCGTGTCCCTGGGCTGGGGATGGAAGGTGTGTGGGAGGACTCGGCCCTGGACAGACCCCTTGCATGGGAAGTCAGTGTCTCCTGGTCCCAGGGGCTGGCACATGGGCATAGCCGTGGAGCTTTGCCAAGCAGAGCACCTCAGTTATCACTGGGAGGCCCAGAGACTGACAGCCACTGGGGCAAGGTCATAGAGCAGCCACTGGAACTGGCACTCACCCCAACTGCATGTCCTTTCCACAGGTGAGCCGAGTCTGTGCCTGCTCAGCTAGCTCTACTCCAACTCCGTGCCCTGCAGCCTGCAGCTCTCCCCTGGCTCAGCTCAGGAATGGTACCCAGAGAGGTCACATCACTTGCTGAAGGTTCCTGGACTCCAGCCCACTGGCATCTGGCTTTAAGTCAAAGGTCGTGCACAGCACCGATGGGAACACTGCCTGCTGGGCCTGAGTCCCCAGGAGGACAAGCTGTCCGCTCGGGAGTGGGAGGAGATGGACCGAAAAGTGGGTGCTAAGTCCATTGGTGGCCTGGGTGCAGGGTGCCCATGGAAGGCAGGGAGGTGCTGTCTGCCGGGGCCATCAGAGCAGGTTCCAGGGGGAAGAAAAGGGCCTAAGATTGAGGATTTTCTCCAAGTGATGGCGGGTGGGTGTTCCTGGCAGAGGGAAAAGTGTGAGCCCAAGGCTGGAAACGGAATCCCAGGGGGAGCTGGCAGTGCCCAGGGGGCTGGTGCCCCAGGCTGGCGGGGAGAAGCAGGACATGATGTGGATAAGCAGGGGGTGGGGGATGGGGTGGGGAGGTCCTGCTGAGTGAGGAGTTCAGACTCAGGGAGGCAATGAGATCCACAGAAGGTTTGTGGAAAGAGAGAGGTTGGAAGGCAAAGATCCTGAGGCAGGAAACTTCCAGAGGCTGTGCTTCTCTCAAGACAAGGGCTGACTGCAGCCGGGCAGGGGCCAGGAGTGGGCCCAGAGCCACTGGAGGGAATGTGGAGAAGGGGAAGGACTGGCTGCTGTTGGCTGAGGAAGTAGAGGAGGGGCTGTGGGGGCCACAGGTATAGGGAAGCCAAGAAGGCTGAGCCAAGAAGGCCCCAGGACTACCTGGTCCAGCTCCTAGGATAACAAGGCCCATGGAGGCAGCTCAGGCCTAGGGCCATCAGCTCCCCATCTGAGTCTCAGTCTGCTCATCTATGAAGTGGGTGTCCTTGCAGGGAGGATTAGATGTTGGGATTCCACAAGTCCTGCCTGCCTGCCCTGCTGGAGAGGACCACCCAAGGCCCTGCAGCTCTTGGGAGGACAAAGGGAAGAATGAGCAGTGCCCATTCCAGGGCACTGGGAAGGAAAACCCAGCCTCCCAGGCCTTGGCTCTGGGCTTGGGCCTACCCACTGGAGTGTGAACAAGCTGGATGGGGGGGCGGGGGGTGAAAGTGTTCTTCTTCCCTCCCTTCTCTCTTCCCTTCCCTTTCCCCCTTCTTCCCCGCTACTTTACCCCTTCTTCCCCCCTTCTCCCCACTTCTCCCTTCCCTTCTCTCTCTCCTCCCACTTCCTTTCTTTTTATTGCCAAAGCAACGTGTGCTCATTACAGAAAAGGGAGAGAATATACACACACAGAAAGAGGGAATTTAAAAGGCCCCCAGTTCCATCAACCCAGAGAGAAGCACTCTGGCCCGTGTCATTGTGTCCTGGTCTTTTTTAGGCATCTCTACCAGCACAGGAACATAGAGGTATTGAGAGACAGCAGGTCACTTTCTGGGGTTTTCTGTGTTTTGAAGCTTCTAGCATAATATATATATATATTTTTAACAGCTTTTTTGAGATAGAATTATATACTGTACAATTTGGCTGGGCGTGGTGGCTCATGCCTGTAATCCCAGCACTTTAGGAAGCCAAGGTTTGAGGATCACTTTAGTTCAGGAGTTTGAGAGCATTCTAGGCAACATGGCAAGACTTTGTCTCTACAGAAAATACAAAACTTAGGTGTGGTGATGCAGGCCTGTGGTCCCAGCTACTCGGGTGGCTGAAGTGGGAGGATCACTCGAGTTTGGGAGAGTAAGGCAGCAGTGAGCTGTGATCATGCCACTACATTGCAGCCTGCGCAACAGAGCCAGACCCTGTCTCAATAAATAAAATGTATAATTCAAGGCTTTTGTATATTAGATTTTAATTATTTAAAAATTATAATATTCACCTGAGGTTAGGAGCTCAAAACAAACCTGGTCAACATGGTGAAAACCCATCTCTACTAAAAATAGAAAAAAAATAGCCAGGTGTGGTGGTGCATGCCTGTAATCCCAGTTACTTGGGAGGCTGAGGCAGGAGAATCACATAAACCTGGGAGGCGGAGGTGGCAGTGCGCTGAGATCGTGCCACTGCACTCCAGCCTGGGCAATAAAAGTGAAATTCCGTCTCAAACAACAAAAAGAAAAGTAGTATCTATAACACAAATTTGCCATCTCTACCATTTTAACGTGTGCAATTCAGTGGCATTAATTGCATTCACAGTGTTGTGCAACTATGACCACTTCTATTTTTGAAGTGTTTTTATCACCTTCAGTAGAAACTCTGTGCCTATTAAGCAATGACACTCCATTACTCCCCGCCCCATTCCTAGATAACCTCTTATCTGCTTCCTGTCTCTGTGGATTTGTCTGGACCTGGTACCTCATATAAGTGGAATCATGCCCTCTCTGTCCTCTGGTGTCTGGCTTCTTTCACTTGTAGAATGGTTTTCAAGTGCATCCACATCGTCACGTACATCAGTACTTCACTCCCTTTTGTGGATGAATGATATTCCATCATATGGATAGACCATATTAGGTTTATCCATTCATCCTTCAGTGAACATTTGGTCGTTTCCACCTTTTCACTTCTGTAACCAGAGCTATGCATTGGCGTACAAGTATCTGTTCCAATCCCTGCTTTCAGTTCCTCTGCATATATAGAGTGTGCTGTTTCGTGACCAGCTTTTCTCGCTGATATATTGAGAACCTTTTACATACTAGTGGATGTACTTCTGCAACCAGTTTTTTTGTTTGTTTGTTTCTGTTTTTTGAGATGGAATTTCGTTCTTGTTGCCCAGGCTGGAGTGCAATGGCGTGAGACCCCTCTTTTTATTTCACATTTGGCCAATTTAAGCACTCTCCCCATTCCCTTCAGTATTCTCCAGCCTGTCCAGGGATGCCCCATCCCTGGCCTCTGGCAAAGGACCCTCTATGCACCGGATGCCTCATCCTCAGCCTCTGGCAAAGGACCCCCGCCCAGTGGTGCCACACTCCCCCAGGTCCTGCCTAGGCATTCTGGCTAGGCCCCAGCAGCCCCACTCTGCTTTTTACTGGGTCTAAAAGTCAGATACCTCGGGGGTATTCCCCTGACTTCAGATGGAGGACCTGGAGCTTGCCGAGGGCCTGAACCAGGCAGCTTGTATGGGGTCCCAGGCGGGTGACCCGGGCTGGCCCCACACTCCTCATCCTCTAGCCTGGGGCTGGCCACCCTCCTAGCACCTCACCACTGTTGCAAGGGGAGAGGCTTCACCTCTGCCTGGATACAGCTGCATCCTGGGCTTTTCTGGAGGGCCTGTGCAGGCTGGATTCTCCCAACTTGGCAGCTGAGCCAGGTCTGCAAACCCTCACTGGGGAGTTGGCAAGAGTTTCAAGTTTCGGTCAGCTTGTGGTCTGGCCTCTTTCTATCTCAGCTGCACCTGGGTGGGTGTGTGTGTATGTATGTATGTATGTATGTATGTATGTATGTATGTGTGTGTGTGTGTGTGTGTTGGGGAGAGGGGTTGAGTCCTGCTTGGCTCCTGCCTTCCTGAACCTGTCACCCTTTTCCTCATTCTGCTGGCTCCCATCTTGCTCTGAGTCTCTGCACCCAGATTCGTGCTTTTCCTGGTGGACAGACAGGCAAATGGCTCCAGAGAGGGCAAGTGGCCTGTCTGGGGCCTTAGGGCCCATCACACAGGCACTGAACTGGCCTGCGTCTATTTCTTAAGCCAGCTCAGCATCCCTGACACATCTACACAGTTCCCAGTGCACCCCCAAGTAGAACCGAGCCTGGGTTCTGGCCCTGGCCCCAGAAAAACGTCCTTAAGGGCTGGAGGAAGAACTGCCCAGCTCAGATCTAAAGATCCCAGATGGCTGGGCATCGCCCTCTGCTGGCTGGGCATCGCCCTCTGCTGGCTGGGCATCGCCCTCTGCTGGCTGTGGCTGGGAGTGCGTGAATGCTGCAAAGCCAGGGGTCAACCCTGTGTCCCAGCGGGTGGCTTCCCACCAAGGCGGCAGAGTCCCCTAGGACATCTCAGCAGGCAGCTGGGAGCCTCTGCTCCATTTTGCAGGTGGCATTGTGTGACAAGTTTCCCTTCTCCCTTTATACCTGTTTTACTCGAAGGCTCAGACACCGCCCCCCCGCCTTGCCCCGCACGTCCCTGGAGGCTGTGAAGGAGCATCAGTGATACATCCCTAAGGAAAGAGGTGCTATCTGCTCACCCTCATTGTCAGCCAGCTCCAGACCCACTGAGATGTGGCACTTCCTCTTGAACCTTTCCTGGAATCTGCCAAGTCTCTCTCCTTTCTCCTACCTCCTCTCTCCTTGTCCCCCCTGGGCTGCCTGCAACTTCCGCTGGCTGAGCACCCAGCTGATCTGTAGCCAAGATAATCAGATTATTGTGGATCTAGAATAATCTATTCCATATGGCTTGCCAGCTCAGTGGCTCCAAGAGCTGAAGGTGTGAGGGGAGGGGGTGACCATGCTTGGAAGAGGCTGCCCTAGGAGCTGAGGAGCCTCAGCGGGAGGCTGATAGGAAAGGAGGCACAGGTGGGGGAAGGTGAGCCCGCCTGGCTGGGCCCTCTGACTTCTCTGGGCTCCAGCCCAAGCATGGCCTCCAGGCCTCAACTGTCTGAGACCCACAGGGGCTGGGTGCCCCCCAGGGCCTTTCCCACCTCTGGATCGGGGTAGGGTCCCCACGGGGCACTGCTGTATAATTCGGGGAGATTTTATTTTTCATCCTCAGGTGGCATCCTCCAGGGATCTGGCCCATCACGTCCAGGTGGGGCCTGCAAATCTCTTTTCTTCTTTTTTTTTGAGATGGAGTTTCGCTCTTGTTGCCCAGGCTGGAGTGCAGTGGTACGATCTTGGCTCACTGCAGCCTCTGCCTCCCAGGTTCAAGCATTTGATTCCTGCCTCAGCCTCCCAAGTAGCTGGGACTACAGGCACCATCCACCATGCTCAGCTGATTTTCTATATTTTTAGTAGAGATGGAATTTCTCCTTGTTGGCCAGGATGGTCTCGAACTCTTGGCCTCGGGTGATCCACCCGCCTCAGCCTCCCAAAGTGCTGGGATGACAGGCGTGAGCCACCGCGCCAGGCTTCTTTTTCTTCTTAGTCTCTATGATGTGAAGGAAGGCTTAATGGGACTGGAGGGGTCCCCAACCCCTTCACTCTTAGGACCTCCCTCCAGGATGGAAGGAGCCACTTGTCCTCCAAAAGAGACGGGAGGTGAGGTGGTGGGGGGGAACAGAACAGAGCCTTCAGCCTCTGACAGACCAGATGGATGTCAGCTCAGCTCCTTCTCACCCTGTTATGTGGGACAATCTCTCTGAGCCTCCGTTTACTCATCTACAAAGTGGGGGCCACGATACCCACATCACAGTGTGCTGTGAGTGTGGGCAGTGACCCTGCCAAGCTCCAGCCCAGGGCCAGACCCCGGGGGACAGTAGTGTGCACACATGCTCCATGCAGCCTGATGGATCCGCACACGCTGAGCCTAGAAGGCATGAATTGCCTTGTGGCACAGCAGCAGTCACTGAGGCCAGAGATGGAGAGCGAGGTGCCTGAGTGACACCAGTAGTGCATGGCAAGGCAGGGCCTTGAGCCCACATTGGCCAGACTCCAGAGGGGTGTCCTGGGCAGTCTGAAGGTGGAGGCTACACTGCTAACAATCTCCACTCCCCCCCCCACCCCAACCGGAGAGAGTTGCTGCAGAGGTATGCAGGAAGATCCCTGGCTGTGGGGGACACCCAAATTAGGAGCTTCCCAGGAGATGCTGAGCAGGCTGGCAGTGGGAGAGCCGCTTCCTTCTCCTGGGGCCTCTGGCTCCGGCAGGGTCGGGATTTGGGCTGCAAGGGGACTATTTACATAGCACCTCTGATTAGCACTCCTGTGTCAGAGGGGCTGGCCGGGAAATGAGGGACTGGGCAGTGCCCAGGACTCAGGTTTGGCGTGGGGAAATGGGACTCAGTTTAGAGTGGGGAGGCTGAGGCCTGGGCCTGAGCCTGAGAGGTTGCTACCCTGTCCAGCCTGCCCCCCAGCCTGTCCCCAGCTTGCTCTCTCACCTCTGCTCCTGTGGGGCTGCCCCAAGGCCTCATTTCCCAGCCTTACACGTAGGCAGAGGGTAGGCTCAGGCCAGGGGAACGGAGGCCACCAGATCCGGCACTTGTCAAAACACAGGCCCCAGAGGTGTGAAGGCCTCACCCCAGCAGGAGAGCGTGTGGGCCCTGCCGCCCGGAGAACTCATTAACTCAGGCAGCCCCCACACGAACCCACCGGAGAGGCTGGCCACAGTCAAGAGATCAAAGGGGAGACAGGGACAAGGAAGAGAGGCTGGCTGGTGGGGGGTGGCGGGGCCTGGGGTTGAGGTTGGGGTGCCTCCCATCCCCCAGCTTGGCTCCATCAGGCTCACTGACCATTGCCCTTGCCCCAGCTGGGCCCCAGGGTGATTTCCCACCAGTAGCAACAGGAGAGGGTGGGACTCCACGTGCTCCTTCCAATTTGTCTCGGGGCTGAAGTCCCCAGGGATGAGGCTGGCGGTAGAACCCTCCCGTCTTCCCACCTTCTCTTGCCATCTTTGTGGGTTATTTTTCTACACACTAGCCCCTGTGTCTTTCTAACCCTTCCTCAGTGGTGGCACCAGGGATCTTCCTGTTGCAGCCACTCCTGCTGTCCCTTTCCTGCTCCAAATCTCTCTGTGGTTCCCACATGCTCAACATTAGCTATTAGGTTTCAGATCTGAGAACTTCTAGGGGCTGTGGTTTCAACGTAAAGTGAGCCTCCCATACATATGGTCTCTTGTCCAAATATGTCGAGTTGATTTTGTACCTAATAAAATATAGGCTGGGCTCATACCTATAATCCCAGCACTTTGAGAGGCTGAGGTAGGAGGATCACTTGAAGCCAGGAGTTTGGAACCAGCCTGGGCAGAAAGTGAGACCCAGACTCTACAAAAATATATTTTTTAGTTAGCCAGGTGTGGTGATGCACACCACCTGTGGTCCCAGCTACTGAGGAGGATGAAGTGGGAGGATCGCCTGATCCCAGGGGGTTGAGGCTGCAGTGAGCCAAGATCACACTACTGCACTCCAGCCTGGGTGACAGAGCAATAGCCTGTCTTAAAAAGGAAAGGAAAAAACCCCCCCAAAACCAAATTTGTTTCAAAGCATTGTTGACAACCCAGTAATGGGCTTTCTTCTGGCACAGGCAATCGGAAGCCCAGAGTAGGATGGTACAGAGATTTGCTCTACCTGCTGCACATGTGGACTTTGTAACTATGTGTAAAGCAAATGCTCTACTTGCAAATAAAGATAGGACGAGAAACAAGAGTTTGTGGTCATTCTAAGTTTACTCAAGTATTAGCTATAAAATGAAGTAACCATCATGCAAGAAGCAGGCCTTCCTTGGCACTGAGATGCTCAGCAGTACCTGGACCACAGGGCACTGGGATCCCCCTGAGGTACAGCCCTCCTGCTTTCTGACATTTTCTCTTTCTTTCTTTTCCTTTCCTTCCTTTTTTCTTTTCTTTTCTTTCTTAGCGGGAGTCTCGCTCTTGTCGTCCAGGCTGGAGTGCAATGCCATGATCTTGGCTCACTGCAACCTCCACCTCCTGAGTTCAAGCGATTCTCCTGCCTCAGCCTCCCAAGCAGCTGGGATTACAGGCGCCCACCACCATGCCAAGGTAATTTTTTGTACTTTTAGTAGAGATGGGGTTTCACCATGTTGGCCAGGCTGGTCTTGAACTCCTGACCTCAGGTAATCCACCTGCCTCGGCCTCCCAAAGTGTTGGGATTACAGGCATGAGCCACCTTGCCCAGCTGCTTTCTGGCCTTTCTCTGCACCCTCTCCCACCTCAGCACACAGAACACTTCCCCAATTCCCAACCCTTGGGCCTAGTGGCATCAAAGAGGCTCAGTCACTGGACCCCCATGCCAGGTCCCTGAGTTAGCTCTGGAGCCCAGGAAGGCATCCATCTGCTGCAGTCCAGAAGGAGTAGGGCCTGCTGACAGCTGCAGGTGGAGGGGCCAGGCTGCCGTTGGGCATAGATGGGTCCTGGGCATATGCACAGGGAAGGAGCTTCTTCCCTTCTCCTCACCCTAAGTGGTCGGCTGGCACAGCTTCTCCTGGATGTGACCCTGGGCATAGGCATTCCAGGGCTGCTGGGACAGACTGCAGAGGAGGCCAAGGGCAGCAGGAGACAGGAGAGACCCTGGGAAGGTGGGGTGGGAGAGATGCAGGGAAAAGGCACCATGCCACGGGGCCATCACTGCTACAACCAGCTCATGCCATTCGGCCATTATTCTACCACCAGCTCACCCTTAGTCTCACAGGGAAAAGGCACCATGCCACGGGGCCATCACTGCTACAACCAGCTCATGCCATTCG
>NW_022437079.1:2683399-2689499 GCF_009761245.1 Sapajus apella
GGGGGGAAGCTTTCAGTCTTTCACTACTCAGTATGAGGCTACCTGTAGGTTCTTTGTAGGTGCCTTTCATCAGGTTGATGAAATTCCTCTCTAGTAGTTTGCTGAGAATTATTACGAAGGGTGTTGGATTTTGTCAAACGCCTTGGCTGCATCATTTCCACTCATATTTAACTGGGAAAGCCTGTTATACCTGTCTCAAAATGGCAGAACATCTGGTAAAGTCTAGTGGTGACAGCTGTGGCAAGAGGCTGAGCCCCAGATCCTGCCAGGCTAAGGTGTCCTCGGGTTGGAGGAGCAGGCTCGCCCCTCCCTCTGCTCAGAAGGTCCAGCAGCCTGACCAGATTCCGCAGCTTGCTGGGTTTTCCGGGGACTGCTTCCCTGCACGGTCCACACACCTGTCCCAATGTCCTCACCAGGGAAGGGTCTACCCAGGGCCAGCCTGCCTCAAAGAAGAAGTGGTTTAGTGTTTTCCCCGCCTTTAGAGGGAATGAGGCCCTTGCTCCTGGTCCTTACTCTATTCCACTGTCCAGCTGGCGCATGCCCCGAGGCTCCCATTGTACAAATTGGACGCTAAGGTGCAAAAGAACTAAGAATTTGCATAAGGTCCCCAACAAGCGAAGACGGGCTCCAA
Organism: Sapajus apella; assembly: GCF_009761245.1. Lineage (NCBI taxonomy): Eukaryota > Metazoa > Chordata > Mammalia > Primates > Cebidae > Sapajus > Sapajus apella. The sequence continues at coordinate 2,684,031 of NW_022437079.1, forward strand.
AGGTGGGAAGTAGACTTCGTTTTTCTGACCCAGCTTCCTTTAACCTGCAGGGCTGCCCCAGCGCCCCGGGCTTCATCCAGCACTGGGTGCAGGCGGGAAGCCCGAGAGGCTGATTCCGGCGCCCAAGCGAGGGCCCAGGTGGGTGAAACAGGCGCACCAAGGAGCTGGCACCTTGGCCCCCCGTGGATGCAAAGGGTCGGGCTCCGCCCCCTCCCGGCCCCGAGTCTGCTTTGATGTGCTGATGCGGCCTGGAAGGGGCCACTTCACACCTCTGGCGCGGCATAAAGCGGTCGCCAGTCCCGGGCCGGCAGACGTGCCGCCGCCGCAATGGCCCAGCCGCTGTGTGAGTCCTGGATGTTCTCCGCGGCCTGGGGCCCGGCTCGGCCGCCGCCGTCCTCGGAAAGGGACTGCTCCGCTCCGTCGTCCCCAGACTCGTGGGGCAGCCCCGTACCGAGCCTCGCGCGGCCCGGCGCCCGCCCAGACCCCCGCGCCGGGACAGTGGGGAAACGCAGAGCGCGCAGCAGCCGCCAGGGTAGCGGACAGCGGCAGAGCGCCAGCGAGCGGGAGAAACTGCGCATGCGCACGCTGGCCCGCGCCCTGCACGAGCTGCGCCGCTTCCTGCCGCGGTCCTTGGCGCCCGCTGGCCAGAGCCTGACGAAGATCGAGACGCTGCGCTTGGCTATCCGCTACATCGGCCACCTGTCGGCCGTGCTGGGCCTCAGCGAGGAGAGTCTGCAGCGCCGACGCCGGCAGCGCGGAGACGCGGGGTCCCCTCGGGGTTGCCCGCTGTGCCTCGACGGTGGCCCCGCGCAGAGTCAGACGGAAACTGAGGGGTGGGAGCCCGGGCCGCGGCCGGGGCCGGGGCCGGGGCCGGGGCCGGGACAGGGTCGCGGGCTGGGCCTGGGCTCCGCCGTCTGCGCCGGGGCGTCCTGGGGGTCCCCGCCCGCCTGCCCCGGAGCCCGACACGCGCCCGAGCTGCGCGACCCGCCTGCGCTCTTCGCGGATGCGACGTGCCTGGAAGGGCAGGTGATGGAGCCGAGCCCGCCGTCCGCGGTTAGTGCCTTCCCTTTGCCCCCGCGCACAGCCTCACCACCTGCCACGGCCAGGACCGGGCACCGTAGCGCTCCCTGCCCGCAGCTTGGCCTCTATAGTATGGCCAGGGCGCCAAGAGGGAGGGCAGGGGACTGCTAGGGTGGAGCCCACGAGCGCGCACACGCTCACGAGGCCACCGGTGCTGAGGCTTGCGCTGTCCTCTTTCTCCCTGCAGCTCCTTCCCGCCGACGTGCTGGCCCTGCTGGAGACCTGGATGCCCCTCTCGCCTTGGAGTGGCTGCCGGCCAGAGGAGCCCAATGATAGCGGACAACTGACGCCCTCTCTGTGAGCACCGAGGCTGTTGTGGCCTCAGCACCTTCGAGGTGGTTCCTCTGCCAACTGCCTTTTCTGGAAGAGGGCACCGCGATCCCAGCAGGGACATTGCTGCGGGTGAGAGCCGTCCCCACCGCGCCGGTTCTTCCCAGCGCCCCCCTCCATGGAGGGACCCATAGGGTTAGACGCTTTGAGGCAAGCAGGAAGCTCTGCCTAATGTGAATTTATTTATTTGTGAATAAACTGTGCTGGTGTCAGTTGGCCATTTCTTCTTCCTCCCCGTGGACACGGCTCCCTCTCTCCAAAGAAGAGCATGGGAGAGTTGGGAGGGGTTCTTGCAATCTTTAGCCGGTCCCCCCCCCCCCCGCCCCGTCCATCCCCGGAGGCCCAGACCCCTTTGGCCTTGCCCCCAGTCCTGGCTCAGCATCTCCTAGTCCAGATGGGTCAGCCTGGAAGGGGTGGGGAGGGGCGACCTAGGAGAAGGTGCTGGTAAGTAGAATCTGCTCATCTTTTCTTTGAACTTGGTGGGGAACTGGTTAAAACCAAAATATCTCTGTAGAAATACAACTCTCTTATTATTTATTGTATGTACATCAGATACCTAATACATGTCATACTGGACAGTTTTACAGAAGGATGAGAGTCAGCACTCAAGCCCACTCTGAAGCTAGGCTTCAGAGTCCCAGCTGTCAGCTCTGGTATAATTTTGCCAGCTCCATTCATATTAGGGCCTGAGGGACAGCAGCTCCAAGGGGTCACTTTCTTGGATCCTGGGGCCTTATTCTCCATGCACTGGAGCAGCCTGGCCTTGAACGCCCCCCCCTCCGCCTCCTCTGCATTTTCCTATCTCCCTTTTCTCTGGTTTTTCCCCCTTGTAGCTTAGGGACATACATAACGGTGTGGCTGTCCTGAGTTTATATAACCACGACCTCCTAGAGGCCCAGCTGGGGTGAGGTGAGGGGCTCACGGGTTGCATTGGAGTCCGCACAGGCAGCTGCCCTCCTGTCGTTTGCTGGATTCATATCAGGGAGCAGGAGAGGGGAGCCGGGCATGGGACCGAGCGCCTGTAATCCCAGCTACCTGCGAGGCTGAGGCAGGAAAATCACTTGAACTCAGGAGGCAGAGGTTGCAGTGAGTTGAGGTCGCGCTGTTGCACTCCAGCCTGGGCAACAAGAGCAAAACTCTGTCTCAAAAAAATAAAAAAGGAGAGGGGAGACGATCCCAGGAAGCCTGTCCTCATCCAGACCAGGGTGTTGGGAACCCTCACGCTTGGTGGGTGTGTGGGGAGAAGGGATGTAGCCTCTCTGGATACCCAGTTCTCCCCTCCTCTCCTTCAAATGTCTGGAACACAGTCCTTAGTGTTTGCCTTTATAAGAGCTTTAAGATACAATTCTCATGCCATAAAATTCCCAGCACAATATCACACACAGTCCTTAGTGTTTGCCTTTATAAGAGCTTTAAGATACAATTCTCATGCCATAAAATTCCCTCTTAACAACAGAACGGTTTTAGTATATCCACAGAGGTGTGCAATCATTGTCCCTAATTTTAGAACATTTTCAACCCCTCCCAAAGAAAGCAGTACCTGTTAGCATCACTCCCCACGATTCTCCTCCCAGCCCCTGCCACTCAGTCATCTAGTGTCTGTCTCTATAGGTTTACTTTTTCTGGACATTTCACATAAAAGGAATCGCAAAATCTTGCCTTTTGTGTCTGGCTTCTGTGGCTGAGCACAGTGTTTTGAAGGCTTATCATGCTGCCTCCTGTGTCAGAATTTCATTTCTTTTTTTTTTTTTGAGACAGAGTTTTTGCTCCTGTCTCCCAGGCTGGAGTGCAGTGGCGTGATCTCGGCTCACTGCAACCTCTGCCTCCCAGGTTCAAGCGATTCTCCTGCCTCAGCCTCCCGAGTAGCTGGGATTACAGGCACCCGCCACCACACCCAGCTAATTTTTGTATTATTAGTAGAGACAGTGTTTCACATGTTGGCCAGTCTGGTCTGGAACTCCTGACCTCAGGTGATCCACCAGCCCCAGCCTCCCAAAGTACTGGGATTAAAGGTGCTTGCCACCACGCCCAGCAGACCATTTCTTTTTATTGCCCAGTACTCTTCCATTGTTGGCTACATCTCTGTTGGTTTATCGGCGCATCCGCTGATACTGGTGAGCTCATTTTTCAGCGCTTCAGAGGTCACTTCCGGGACTCCGGCCCAGGCCAGGAGGGGCAGTCAAGCAGAGTGGGATCAGGTCCCAGATCTGGAGTTTAGGGATCCAGTCCAGGCAGGGCACACCTTGGCTGGGGCTTGGCCACAGAGAGTGGACTCCAAAAGCCAGGCCCGCAGCGGGGTGGGACCTCACACCTTTGCCTCTCCTGCTCTCTGGCCCATCTCTCACTTCCCTCCCGGGACCCTAACTGGGCAGCGGGAAGTTTTCTGGAGCCAACCCAGCTTAGAAGGTCTATTTGCATGGCAAAGGCCTTGCGTTTTAGGATGGGGAATTAAAGTTATTAGCAAGTCTTTTCACAGTTAAGTGGGGCTCATTGGCCAGCCCCTTTCCCTGCAGAGGACTTCTCCTCCGGCTCAACGCCTGGGAGGGTCCCACTGTTTATTAGCACCCAGGTGTGAATTTTCATTAACAAGGTCCCTCTAATAGCTGCCCAGACAGGACTGGAGATAGGAAGGGGCGCCTCTCTCAGCGCCGGCGTCCCCATCCCCCATCCCGGCCAGCCCCTTCTGCACCTGGAGGAAACCCTGAGGCCGTTCACAGAGCCGACCACAGTAGCCAGCGTCCAGGTAGGCACCCCGTGCCGGGTGGTAGGGGAGCCTCTCCCGCCTCAGTTCTCAGCCCAGCTGCGAGGTAAGCCCAGCTACGGGCCATTAAGAACAGGAGGGTTGAGGAAAAGGCTGCAGGTGGTGGGCTGACCTGTGTGCGTAATCACCTCGCTACAGCTGAACACCAGCTTGTCTCAAGAACACAGGGTTCCGGGGGTACCTCACCTCCCCCAAGACCCAGGCAGGGTGCCCCAGTATGGAGTGGTCTGGGCCAGGCCCTGCGTGCCGTGGAGGGTTAGTGAGAGGGACCGCACGGCACGGGGGCGCCCGTTGAGGCCAGCTAGCTGCCCTCTGGTCCCCGCTGGTCCCCAGCCGCCCTCCTGTTCCGGGGAGCTGCTGTCGCAGGGCCACCTGGCGAGAAGCCAGCGCAGGGAAACGCACATTTCCCGAGCAGCGACCCTCGGCCAGGCTGTGTGCTTATTGCCTGAAATGCGCCATCTAATTTCAAATGTTGTGGCTTAGGATGGGTTTGCACTCTCCCCGTTTTACACACAGAAGCTGAAGTACAGGGAGCTAGTATGCAGCCCCCGGGGACGGGGTCAGCTACGCGGGTTGATGACGCCTGTCTTTGCAAGAGCCATGGCAACAAGGTAGGGTGTGTGTGTGTGGTGGGGGGCGCGGCTGTGTGTGTAAAATAATGCTCCTAATGCACGCTGTGGCGGGGGGCTGTGTGTGTAAAATGTGTAAAATAACGTTCCTAACACATGCCGGCCACCAGTGTCATGGTTAGCAGGGAACCGGCTTCTGCTTGTGGACCACAAGTGTCACTCCACACTGAGACAGGGATGTGTGGCTGCAGTGTTGATGTTGGGTGGAGGTGTGGATGCTGTGTGGATGTGTGAAGGTGTGAATGCTGTGTGGAGGTGTGGATGTGGATGCTGTGTGGATGTGTGGATGCTGTGTGGATGTGTGGATGCTGTGTGGAGGTGTGGATGCTGTGTGGAGGTGTGGATGTGTGGATGCTGTGTAGATGTGTGGATGCTGTGTGGATGTGTGGATGATGTGTGGATGATGTGTGGATGCTGTGTCGATGTGTGGTGTGGATGTGTGGATGCTGTGTCGATGTGTGGTGTGGATGTGTGGATGCTGTGTCGATGTGGGGTGTGGATGTGTGGTTGTGGGATGCTGTGTGGATGCTGTGTGGATGTGGAATGCTGTGTAAATGTGTGGAGCTGTGGATATGTTGATGCTGTGTGGACGTGTGGATGCTGTGTGGATGTGGATGTGTGTACGCTGTGTGCATGGATGGGTGTGTGGAGGTGTGGATGCTGTGTGGA
>NW_022437079.1:2689599-2733488 GCF_009761245.1 Sapajus apella
TGGATATTGTGGAGGCGTGGATGCTGTGTGGATGTGGATGTGTGTACGCTGTGTGCGTGGATGGGTGTGTGGAGGTGTGGATGCCGTGTGGAGGTGTGGATGCTGTGTGGATGTGGATGTGTGTACATTGCGCATGGATGGGTGTGGAGGTGTGGATGCTGTGTGGATGTGGATGTGTGTACGCTGTGCGCGTGGATGGGTGTGTGGAGGTGTGGAAGCTGTGTGCATGTGTGGCTGTGTGCATGTGAGGTGCACATGTGAGGCTGCGCATGTGAGACTGCGCATGTGAGGCTGTGCATGTGAGACTGTGTGCATGTGTGGCTTCTTTGTGGATGCTGATGGGACAACATGTAAAGGAGGGCAGCGCATTCAAGGACAGGCCAAGGTTCCAGTGTGAACATGGGAGCTGAAGAAGAGGGGTGGTGGTCCACAGTTGTCCCTCAGCGTGGATGGTAGACTGTCTCAGAGCCAGGCAGGGTGGGTGGTATGCTGGGAAGAGCTGCGTTCAGATCCAGCCATCATGACAGTGAGCAGTTCAGGAGAGAGACCGCAGGCAGGCCAGTAAGGAGGTGGCTCAGGGCCTTGCCAGAACCACTGGAAGGGGTGGCCCGCTGGGTGCTGCTGGTGTCACCAAAGCAGAAGGTCTGCCTGAAGGGGGAGTAGAACTGAGAGGCGGAGGGAGACTCCGGTGTGATCTCAACACCTGGGATCCAGCCACACTGTTGGCATGACTCCTAGATGGCGAAGTAATTGGAGCCAAAACACCCCGTTTTGCTAAAGGTAGAAACTGAGTTGGGTTTCTAGCATCTGCTGTGGAAAGCCATGGAGACTTGGCGCAGGCCGTTCTGTGTATCCTGAGTCTCAATTATCTTCTCTGTAAAATGGGGATAACAGTAACTTCTGTGTTCCACAAGGTTGCTTTAGGCTTAGATGTAAATACACAAACCACAGAAACGTTGGTTCCTCGTCACGTTTAGGTGATGTGTGAGCCAAGACCGTCTTCCCAATTCTCCTCCCTCATCTCCAGAGAGCTGCCAGAGCACCTGCTGTGTAGAGGGAATTACGCCAAGAGCTACGCTGGCTGTTGTATTTCATTCCCATGGTGGGGTGTAGACAGGGCCAGAGTGTCTCAGGCGGGGATCCCTTCATCCAAGGGGACAGTCAGCCAGCCAGTATCAGTGCCATACGGGAGGTGTCTGGCCAACAAGGGATGTGGTGTGTGGCCCAGGGAGGAAGTGGACAGGGCCACAGAAGCAGCTGCCACTGCAAGCCCTTCGTGCAGTCAGTCTCCTGGGTAGTTTACATCCGAGAGGCCAGGCAGGCCTAGGACCAGGCTGGGACATGTGACCTACCGTAGCCTCAAAGGCTCCACGTGGTGTCCTGGATCCCTGGGGCTGCTGGGGACCCCTCTGGCTGGTTTTTCTGGGACGGCAGTTGCTAGACAAGAGCAAGGCATCCCTCTGCCCAGCCTCCTCTAGCGTTCTGGGGGCAGCAGTGGCCTAGCTCTGGCCTGCCTGCCACCTCTCCTTCCCACTTGGCCTCTCATAGCTGCGTGGCCTCAGCTCCTCAAAGCTGTTCTATACAGGTGTGAGAAGTGGCTGGAGAGGACAGGGGGCCTCACAGTCGCTGGCGTGGGGCGTCCGCTCATCTGAGGAAAGTGGCTCTCCAGGGCCTAGGAGGTGAGTGGCCCTCACCAGGCCTGGGACTCGAGTTGACACCATCATCTGGGCCCCGCTGGGGTCTGGACTGGGTGGGAACAATGGGTTACACACCACAGTAACTTGGGAGTCTGAGACAATATCGCTGTTTATTTCGGTGACACATCCACCCACTTGAGGGCTCTGACAAGAGGCTGAGTTCCCCTTGCCGGCCCTGCGGAGGCCCCAGGCTCCAAGTGCAGGCCTGTGCAGCTGTGGCTCTGTCTCATTCCTCTTGGCCTCAGTGTCCTGGGAGCGGCTGCCCAGTGACTGAAACCTTTTCAGAGCCCAGGGTGGTGGCAGCTTCCTTCTTGAAGTTCTCTCTCTGGAGCAAGCAGGAGTACCTCCGGAGCCGGGTCCAGTGCTCCTGCTCTTTCTCCGGGTTCTTCTCCAGTTTCCGATAGCTGAGGACCACACAACTATGATGAGAGGAATCTGCCCTCACTCCCCCAGCTCCCGGGCCCCCAGGGCAGACCTTGACCACCCCGTGCTCCTGCGAGAAACTCAGAGGACATGCCTGCCTCATCTCTGTGTCCTCAGGACTCAGCCTGGTACACAGCAGGTGCTCAGAAGGCCTTTCCTGAGGAGCCATGGGTCTAGCATCTTAACCTGTGAGGTGCGCATGGATAGACAGGATGGCAAACTGGGGAACTGAAAGGCTGTTTGCAAACAACCTGTGGTATCACCCACCATGGAACATTCAGACTGAAAAAGAGGACGTCCTGACACATGCTCCACCAGGGAAGACTCTTGAGGACATTGCACTCAGTGAAATACGCCAGTCACAAAAAGACACACTGTATGATTCCAACTTTTATAAAGATGGTTTGAGTTAGGTCTTTTATATATTTATTTGAGATGGAGTTTCACTCTTGTTGCCCAGGCTGGGGTGCAATGGTATGATCTCAGCTCACTGTAACCTCCGCCTCCCAGGTTAAAGCGATTCTCTTGCCTCAGCCTCTCAAGTAGCTGAGATTACAGGCATGTGCCACCATGCCTGGCTAATTTTGTATTTTTAGTAGAGACTGGGTTTCTCTATGTTGGTCAGGCTGGTCTTGAACTCCCGACCTCAGGTGATCCACCCGCCTCGGCCTCCCAAAGTGCCAGGATTATAGGCGTGAGTCACCGTGACTGGCCAAGTTGGATCTTTTAAAAAGTAAGAGTTGTTTTAATAAAATAAATACGTACATGTTCACTACAGAAAAATCAAAGAAGCCCAAGATTCACCCCTCATGGTGGCAGAGACGGGAATGCTTAGCAGGGTGGAGGGGTGTTGGTGGGGTGTTCTGGGGAAGGTGTGGGTGGATGAAGTGAAAATGCTTAGCTGAACAGGGAGAGGAATACTTCGGGGGAGAAAGACAATGGTCATTGCTTTGATTTGAGTCTCTGCATGTGAGACATCTATGTGGAGATAAGCTTTTAATTAATGAATTAATTTTTTATTTATAGATGTCGATGTAGAGATGGGGTCTTGCTATGTTACTGAGGCTAATCTTGAACTCCTGGCTTCAAGCAATCCTCCATTGCAGCCTCCCAAAGTGCTGGGATTGCAGCTGTGAGCCGCCACACCTGACTGGTAATGTCCAACCTTTCACAGAGATGGTGAATGCTATATTAAAAATGTATTGGAGACAGGTTTTATATTTAGATTTATATAACTGGTTATATGAATATATTTAAACACTGGAGAAATTCCTTCACTGTCTCAGAACCAAGCAACATGCACCCATATTTTATGCTCATTTGCCTCTTAAAGGAAAGGGCTGAAGATAAAGTAGCAATGTGTACTTTATATTTTTGACCTTAACTCTGCCAATCTAAGTAGAACTCCCTGTTTCTAAAATGGTTTCTTTTAGGCTGAGAACGGTAGCTCATGTCTGTAGTCCCAGAACTTTGTGAGGCAAGGTGGGAGGGTCACTTGAGCCCAGGAGTTCAAGACCAGCCTGGTCAACATAGAATTTTTATTATTCTACAAATAATAAGTTAGTTGGATGTGGTGGCGGGCACCTGTAATCCCAGCTACTCAGGAGGCTGAGACAGGAGAATCGCTTGAACCCGGGAGGCAGAGGCTGCAGCGAGCTGAGATTGCACCACTGCACTCCAGCCTGGGCGACAAGAGCAAACTCTGTCTCAAAAAAAAAAAAAAATGTTAATACAATAAAAGATAAATAAAAGTAAATAAAATCAAAGAACGCAGGTGGATATACAATCAAAAGTAAATCTCCCTCTTACCCCAGATCCTTATATTCTGTTCCCAAAGCAGCTGTAGTTAATAGTTTCTTACACATTAAGATTTTTACACACACGCAAGCATAGACATGCCTATGATCTTTTCAACACATAAACGGAAGTATCAGCACACGGCCCTGCACCTTGCTTTCTTCCTTTCAAATCGGTCCTAGAAATCACTTCTGGGCAGCACTTGCTGTCTTGCCGCCTCCTTCACCCCTATTGATGACACTTCAGCTTCCAGACTTTTGCAAGGACCATCAGGGTGCCATGAATGTCTTGGTACATGGGCATCCTCACCCATGTGTGGGAGGGGATGGGCAGGGGAGAGGCAGAGAGGTGGTCTGCAGGTTAGAAAGTCAGACTTTGGACTTAAAGTGCTTGTGTTCAAACCCTGCGCCTTCCCTTAGAAGCTGGTGATGTTAGATGGGCAATTTGACCTCGATAAGCCTCAGCTTTCTCACTATCCTGGGGATAATAATCATCGTAATAAATAAAATAGTACCTGCAAAGCACTTAGCACAGCACCCGGCATCTCATAAGTGCTCAATAAAGGTGAACTGTCATACTATTTATGCCGATGCTGATAAATAAGTGGTGGTTAGTTGGTCGAACAACGCGGCATCATAAGTGAGCATGCAGGAGGCAGCCACACAGGTGGAACGAGAACAGGCTGTGAAAGACGGAAGAGCACAGCGGTGCCATCACAGCTCACTGCAGCCTCCACCTCCAGGGCTCGAGAGATCTCCTTCCTCCATCTCTCAAGTAGCTGGGACCACAGCTGGGACCACCAAGCCTGGCTAATTTAAAAATTTTATCATTATTATTTGTAGAGGTGAGGGTCTCAATATGTTGCTGAGACTGGTGTCGAACTTCTGGCCTTAAGCAGTCCTCCAGCTGCAACCTCCCAAAGTGTTGGGATCATAGGCGTGAGCCACCGTGCCCGGTTAACATGAGTGCTTTTAAAAATATGATGTTGGGCCAGGCGTGGTGGCTCATGCCCGTAATCCCAGCACTTTGGGAGGCCGAGGCGGGCAGATCATGAGGTCAGGAGTTCGAGACCAGCCTGGCCAACATGGTAAAACCCCGTCTGTATTAAAAATATGAAAATTAGCGGGATGTGGTGGTGCGTGCCTATAATCCCAGCTACTTGGCAGGCTGAGGCAGGAGAATCACTTGAACCTGAGAGGTGGAGGTTTCAGTGAGCTGAGATCACACCATTGCACTTCAGCCTGGGCGACAGAGCGAGGCTCTGTCTCAAAAAAAATAAAATAAAATAAAAATACGATGTTGCTGTGCAGAAGCGCTTTCTGTATCTCATAAAAAATATGGATGGCTAACCTTTACTGAGTGTGCCAGGCACGTGTCCTGTGAGGAGATAGTAGCATTACCAGTTTTAAAAAGGTCATTGAGGTTTGATCCAGTCACACAGCTAGAGGGCACCAGAGTCAGGCTCCCCCCTTCCCTTGCCTCCCCTCCTAACCATCTTCACCCTCCTCCCGCCCAGGCCGCCAAATCCCAGAGGTCACACCCTGAGTTTGAGACTCTTTTTTTTTTGAGACAGAGTTTCACTCGTTACCCAGGCTGGAGTGCAATGGCGTGATCTCGGCTCACCGCAACCTCCGTCTCCTGGGTTCAAGCAATTCTCCTGCCTCAGCCTCCCGAGTAGCTGGAACTACAGGCGTGCGCCACCATGCCCAGCTAATTTTTGTATTTTTAGTAGAGACGGGGTTTCACCATGTTGACCAGGATGGTCTCGATCTCTTGACCTCGTGATCCACCCGCCTCGGCCTCCCAAAGTGCTGGGATTACAAGCGTGAGCCACCGTGCCCGGCCGAGTTTGAGACTCTTTACAACCACTCCTCAGTGAAGCCTAAGGGATGAGACAGGATTCCAGGCACATGACACTTACAACTTCTGTGTGGCTAATCAATCAAACCACCTCCAATCCAAAGACAAACCAGGAAAAATGATTTGCAATGTCTTAACAAAGAACTCTTAAAATCCAAAGAAAATGAGCAATCTCTAGGAAGAAGAGCCAGAGCAAGTCACAGGAGAAGAGACAGAAATTTACAACATAAATGACAGATGCTCAGCTTCCTCAGTTTCCCAATTAAAACAGTCCTGAGCTATAGATGGCTGCTCTGGCCTTCGCAGCCAGGGTGGGAGGTAGCAGGAGACTGAGGGTGACCTCAGGCTGCATACCTGGGGTCTATGTAACTACACAAAATTTTGGGAGAGATTCATCCCTTTGTTTCTCAAATAAGGCAAAGGAAAATGAAGATAGGCCCATAATTTTAGCCCTAAGGATAGTAATAAAGGGGTCAGAATATCATTCCCCACCCTCCTCCTCCAGCCTTGAGGAAAATGTTACCCAGTGTCCACACAGGGCTCCCCCACTCCCCTCTGCTCACCAAGGGAGCTGTGTTCTAAGTGGATCTTGGACTGCTGGTCATCCCCAGGCCACCTTCTGGCAGAAAGCTGGGGGACTTGTACAACCGGAATCGTGCTTGGTCTGCTGTTCACAGGGAATATGGGGAAACAGCTTTGTTTCTGTTTCCTGGTACCCTGAAAATTCCCTCTTGTGATCCAAAGTGACCCAGCCAGAGAAGCTGGACTCTGAACTCGACAGGAAGTCGAGCCAGATGGACATGGTGCCCCTGAGGCCTGGGCTGGAAGGAGCAGAAGCCAGGCCCCCGGGGGTGGGGGTGGCACATTTGGTGCTAACTGGCTTTCTCTGGAAGCCCTGAAGGCAGGCTCCGTTTCACACTGGCTGTTTACAAAAGTCCCACCACTGGTTTTGTGAAAGCAATTTGGACAGACCATTGAATGTCTGAAGCAGTCTATTGTCACATGGACAGGACCAATGGCCAAACTATTACAGACACAGGAGTAAACAGAAAAAAAAAAAGAGGCTTAAAATAATTGGGGCATATATGGATATGTAATGATTAGACCAGGAGAGCTGAAGGTTAGTGACAGAATCTAGGATGTAGGTATACTGGTGTTCACTCAAAGTTTTTTCAGAGCTTCTGGGTGTTTGAAAATTTTCATCATAAAATGTTGGGGAGAGCCAAGTAAGGTGGCTCACACCAGCACTTTGGGAGGCTTGGGTGGGTGGATCGCTTCATCTCGAGAACTCAAGACCAGCCTGGGTGAGATAGTAAGACCCTGTCTCTATAAAAAATGCAAAAATTAGCCAGGTGTGGTGGCTCAGGCCTGTGGTCCCAGATACTTGGGAGGCTGAGGCAGGAGAATCACCTGAGCCCATGGAGGTCAAAGCTACAGAGAGCCATGATAGTGTCACTGCACTCCAGCCTGGGTGACAGAGTGAGAGCTGTCTCCAAAAAAAAAAAAAAAAGAAAAAAGAAAAAAACAATGTTAGGGAACAGGGGAGTACTTTTGGGGAAAACCCCAGATATCACAACTCGAAGCAAGTAGAAAAGGAAAAGCCTTCTTTAAATTGGTGTTTCCTAACAGATCTCTGGGACCCAGATCAGAAAATGGTGGCCCCAAGGCAAATGACTCAGATACTGTGATCCTTCCAAGTAAATGCGCCTTTGAGTCCGATTCAAGGAAGCAAGAACTGGGGCTGCCCCTCACCACACACGGTGTTCCCTCCCTGGGGAGCGCTCCTCCTACTTTTCTGTTCCCAAGAGCCCCAGACCCTGCTCCTGGACAACCCACCCCACCATGCTCCAGAATATAACTTAATGACTTTTTTTTTTGATGGAGTTTCACTCTTGTTACCCAGGCTGGAGTGCAATGGCACAAACTCAGGTCACTGCAACCTCCGCCTCCCAGGTTCAAGCGATTCATTCGAGCCCTGCTGCCTCTAGCCCTCTTCCTGCAGAGGGATTCTCAGGAGGCCATCCTCTGCACCGCACCCCGCTGCTGGGGACCTTTCTGAAGAGGAGCTGGGGCTGGAACCCAGGACCTAAGCTATGTTGACAAGGAGAGAGACAGCTGGGAAGGGGGAGGTGGTAGAGTCCCTTCCATTCCCTGTTGGGGGGCCAAGATGGGCCTCTGGTGTTCCGGAGACTGGGGGACATCAGGGGAGAAAGGATGGCCTTCTCCTTCACCCAACAGTTCCAACTGCAGAGGAGTGAGGCACACTAGAGACATCCTTCCCACAGAATAGTACATGGGCTAGAAAAACCATATTTATAAAGATGTTTTTCTCAAAATTAAAAAGTCATTAAGGGCTGGGCATGGTGGCTCACACCTGTAATCCCAGCACTTTGGGAGGCCAAGATGAGGTCATGAGTTCGAGAGTAGCCTGGCCAACATGGTTAAATCCCACCTCTACTAAAAATACAAAAAATCAGCTGGGCGTGGTAGCACATGCCTGAAATCCCAGCTACTTGGGTGGTTGAGGTAGGTGAATTGCTTGAACCTGGGAGGTGGAGGTTGCAGTGACCTGAGTTTGTGCCATTGCACTCCAGCCTGGGTAACAAGAGTGAACCTCCGTTAAAAAAAAAAGTCATTAAGTTATATTCTGGAGTGACATAAATCCAGATAAAAAAGGGACCATGAAACACCATCTCAGCTGGGGAAAATGCCAAGGGATTAAGCTGAGGGGAGAGGCGCTGACACAGTAGTGGCCATGAAGGTGACTTCGAGTGTGGCATGATGGGTAATTTACATTTTCTTTTTTGTACTTTCCTGTTTTCCAATTTTTTTTTTTTTTTTTTTTTAATAAAGACAGGGTTTTACTATGTTGGTCAGTCTGGTCTTGAACTCCCAACCTCAGGTGATCTGCCTGCCTTGGCCTTCAAAGTGCTTGGATTACAGGCGTGAGCCACCATGCCCGGCCTGTTTTCCAGTTTTCTACAAGTGAATATATAACAACTCGGAAATAACGAATACACTTTTTTGCAATGGGAAATTACTCTCGTTGACGTAGTAGTTTTACACTTGAAGAGACATTCATGGGTTCAGCAGGCGTCTGTGGACTAGGTGCCTTTGGTTGAGGGTGACAAGTGTCAACAATTAGCCTGTGGTCAGGTGGAAGATGAGCCGCCCAGAGCTTCAGCTGCTGGCTCTTGGTCCTTTCCCACAAGTAGGGCGGCCTGTTGGCCTGGGTAACTAGCAAGGCTGACACTTCTAGGCCAGTAAGAGGAGGGGGTTAGACAAGAATCGAGAGAAATGGAAACAAACTCTTTCAGCAAGGGGGTCTCAGAGGCTCTAGGTGGGCATCAGAAAGCTCCAAGCCAAGACCCCCTTCTCAGGAGAACTACTCATTACGGACTAGACCAAACCTCATGCTCTTCACTAATTTCTTCACCATTCTTTTTAATCTATTTGCCAAAACAGTACTTTTTTTTTTTTTTTTTTTTTGAAAAGTTGCAAACAGGGAAAACACAAAGAAAGAAAACCACACATACTTCTATGACCTGCATATAATCAATGTTGCTACCGGAGTATACATTCCCAGCCTTCTCTCTCTTTTACTCAGGATCAGGATTATACCATAAAATGTTATAACCTCTCTCCATCTTTTTATTTAGAAAAATTTCAAACTTATAGAAAAGTTGCAATACAATGAAACTTTACCTAGATTCGCCTGTTGTGAACGTTTTTATCTCCCTCTCTTTCTCTATCAATATTTTTTCTGGACCACTTGAAAGTAAGTTGTAGGAACGTTATGTCACGTCTCTGTAAATTCTTCAGCTGCATCTCTCTTTTTTAAAAAAATTTTAATTAAAAAAATTAACAAAACATAGAGATGGGGGTCTTGTATGTTGCCCAGGCTGGGCTTGAACCCTCAGACTCAAGCAGTCTTCCCACCTCTGCCTCCCAAAGTGCTGGGATTACAGGTGTGAGCCATCACCACCAGCACAGCTGCATCTCTTAAGAGCAGGTCATCAGGAGTTAGAATAGGAACCCTCCCCAGTGAAGAGCAGCTAAACCTTCTGGGTAAATCTTTAGTGGGGGCCAGTGTCAACCATCCCCTTCTTCATTGTCTCCCTCCCCCAAGATTCACGATGACATTCCTCTCCTGAGGAATAGGGACATTTCCCTCCAGGGCGCGCTGACAGCCTCCCAGCCACCCCTGCCGCACAGGAACGACTTGATGAACAGGAAGGCGGAGAGGCGCTATGGTGTCACCTAGTGGTGATGTTGAGTTTTCCCAGGCATGAACTTGGATTAGTAGGGAACCATCATCATGGTCATACCCGCCATTTACTGAGCAACCACCCCGTGCCTGGTACTTTCCACGTGTCATCCCACTTAATACTCAAGCCCTAAAACTCAGGCATCATTAAAATGGCCAGAACACAGCCTGGCACATCACAGATGCACAATATGTGTCTTATAACTGAATGAAAAAACTGAACCTCTGAGAGGCAAAGTAACTCGCCCAAGGTCTCATTGTAAGTGGTTGTGTTTGGCTCCAGACCTGCATATCTTAACCATTCTACTTCAGACCTCCCTGAGGAAAGAGTCTAAATAGAGAAAGGGGGAAACAGTCGTGAAGGGACATTATGGTGATTGGAGAGATCACAGATCTCAGAGGTCACGTTACATACATAGGGACATCAGGGCCCTGGGAGGAAAGGGGTCTGCCAGCACCACCTATTTCTATAGTGGCAGGCCCGGGACGAGGACCCAGGGCTCCACTGATGACCTCAATCTATCCAAAATGTGTGGTCAGATCACAACAGGAATCATCAGCAAGGATTTGCAAATCACCAGAAATGTGTTGTGAGATGGATTAGAAGAGACACCTATTTCTCCAGAATGGCGTGAATACCGTTCCTTATGCTTTGATAGCAGAAAGGAGGGCAAGCGAACGGTGCCTGCAGGATTAGGGAGAGCGTGAAGGGGAAGAGGAGAAGCGCACCATAACCGTTTATCTGAATGACGGTAAAAGATGGGGTGTTAGATCACGGGTTGGCAAACATTTTCTGTGAAGGCCCAGAATGGAAATAATTTAGACTTTATATGTCATGCTGTCTCCTTCACAGCCTTCTATACTTCTGTGGCACACAGCAGCCACAGATAATACATATAGAAATGGGCACGGCTGTGTTCAAATAAAACTTTATTTATAAAACCAGACAGTAGGCTGGATGTGGCCTACAGGTCATAGTTTGCCAATCCCATCTTAATGATTGTGTCTAATAATCCAAACATACTTTCTTTTTTTTTTCGAGGCAGGGTCTGGCCCTATCACCCAGGCTGGAGTACAATGGCACAGTCTTGGCTCACTGCAATTGCAACCTTTGCCTCCCAGGTTCAAGTGATTCTCCCAGCTCAGCCTCCAGATTAGGTAGGACCAAAGCCATGTGCTACCATGCCCAGCTAATTTTGTGTATTTTTCGTAGAGATGGGGTTTCACCATGTTGGCCAGGCTGGTCTCGAACTCCAGAGCTCAAGCAGTCTGCCCGCCTCAGCCTCACAGATTGCTGGGCTTACAGCATGAGCCACCGTGCCTGGCCTAAACATACTTTTAAGAGGGAATTGACAAAGTTAAAATGATGATCTTGACAACAAGAAAACACCAACTGGAAGCCCTTCTTTTCTACCAGCTTGAATTAATTACCCCTTTTCTACCAATCTACATGTGAGGTGGAGTGCAGCTCATGGGCTATCATACGGTAGAACCCTTCACTTAGGGGAAATTTCAAGGCTGAAAGGATTTACCATAAAACAAACCCCACTATCCCTCAATCTAGAGAAAACCCCAGATGCGGGAGGGGGTGCAGACACAGAGCTCTTTACCTGTTCTGGAGGAAACGCTCACATCTTTTCTCCAACGGCAGTGCCTGGGGGAAGGCCATGTCATCCAAGTCCCTTTGAGGAATGGTGCAATTTTTTGAGATATTTTCCAGGAATGGGCAGGCCTCAAAATTAAAATAGAAAACAGAATACTGGATCTCAGCATCGTCAGTGGACTCAGTGTCTTGTGAATAGTCTCCTGTGATGAAACAAGAACATGTGCTCTGTGTGAGAGGCGCTCTCTCTGTGGGCTCTGCAGTCTGTGTGAGTATGTGGGCTGCCCTCTGCTCATAAAGCTGGGTCATGTTAGTTGAGTGGTGACTTCAGAGAGAAGACCCTGCTGGCATTTCATCGACGTGCCCTGTGAGGACTGAGCTTGGTACCCTCTTTGGCCTATGGTGGAGGGGGACACAGAGCAAGGAGGAGATCGGAGGGGCTACCCTCTGTTTGTGAAGAACTAAGGAAGTCGGGGAAGTGGTCAGTGGGCATCAGCCCTTGTTTCTTTCTGTACCTCGGAGCAGGAAACATGGATGGTGTCGAGACACGACGAACACTGGCTCCCAGGGGGCCTCCAGAGGAAAGCCTCCTGGGGGGGCAAAGGCACAGATGGTTTCAGGCTTAGCTACATCCATAAGGCACACGGAGCCATTCTTGGAAAAGATGAGCACCTGGGAAGCAAAGAGATGGTGAGCAGGGGCTTCTACTGGACTCTGACCCTCTCAGGAAGGTCGAGTGTAGTGGTCACCCCAGTGAGGCATGAGAGAAGCAGCTGGACATAAAACATCTTGGGTCAGGCTGGGCGTGGTGGCTCACGCCTGTATTCCAAGCACTTTGGAGGCCAAGGCGGGCGGATCACCTGAGGTCGGGAGTTCAAGGCCAACCTGACCAACATGGTGAAACCCTGTCTATAAAAATAAAGAAATAAAAATTAAAAAAAACAAAAACATCTTGGGTCCCTGCCTCCAGATCCATCCAGTGCTGCTGGGGACTGCACACACATGTGCTGACTCCTCGGGGTCCCCCTCAGCCAGCAGGCCCTCCTCCACATGTCATCTGCTCCAGGGTTACCCATCCCTCCCCCTTTCCCTAGTGTCTCTTCCAAGTTCTTTTCATCTCTGCTGAAGAGCTCACCCTCTATTTGGCCAAGATTCCGTTTCTCACCTGTGCTCCCGCCTTTCCCTCCCACTGCCTCGTGACCCTGCTCCTCTAACAGCCTCTCCTGGCCTGAGATCCGAGCTGGGGACTCCCTCCTGCCTGGGCTCTTTCCTCTCTGTAATGAACATACTAAACGCACCCCATCCTTAGAAAGGACTCACCCCCTTTGACCTGACATCCTCATCCAGCTGCCGCGCCACTTCCCTTTTCCACACCCTGTCCACTCCCCCACCTCCCACCCTCTGTCTCCCTCCCGCTGTCTCCAACGTGTTCTTGGTTTTTCTGCAGCACAGGACACCACTCTCACTTCCTTCAAACTCTCCTCTCTGGGCTTGCAGGACTGTCCCCATGCGGTTTTCCCTGGTGGGGCCCCTCTCAGTCACTTTGGGAACTGCTTTTCCAGGTCCTGTAAGTGATGGTAGTGCCCATGGCAACGTCCTCCCTATTCCCTATTCACTGCATCTCTTTAACAAGAGAAACCTGCTGTCCCCGCCCCGCCCCCACCGCACTTCAGCCACCACTCACTCCAGCCACCACTCACTCTACCTTGCTGGTGAGCATGGAATCTACATTTTCAGCCCTGGGCTCTCTTGGAGCCTCCCCTGGGGGTCCTGTAGGCCCCTCGCCCTCTGCAGGGCCACACCAGGAATCACAGACTTTCTCTCCAGGCCTGCATTTCCCTCAGTGGGCCCTGTAAGGACCAAGGACCGGGGAATCTGCTCTGCAGGTGAGGATCAACCGCGGGAAATCAGCTCTGCAGGTGGGGATCAACCGCGCATGCGCCCTCTCCTTGGTCAGCAGCCTCAGGTGGCCCAGCATGTGGAGTTCATCTGCGAACTCTCCATCCCGTCTCTAAACATGCTGCTCCCCTCCTCCAACCTCTCTGCTTTGAGCCCCACCCCACACAGGGACACATCTGTACCCTTCTGCCCAGGGTACAGGACCTTCCACGGTCTGGCCCAGGTGTCTTCTGACCCGCATCCCTCAGCAATCTCCTGTTGCCGCACCAGAACTTCCATGGTGCTGCCTCCTCAATGCCTCTGGCTCAGCTTAGCTGTCACCTCCTCCAGAAAACACACTGTCCTCCCCTGCCACCAACCTCTGTGGGCTGAGTTAGGTGACCCCTCTCTCTGTTCCGTGCATCCATTAAAAAGTTCGTATCACAGCCTTTCTCATGTTCTAGGGCAGCTGCCTGGCGGCTTGTCTGTCTTCCCAAATGAGCTGTGTGCTCCGTGAAGGCAGGGACTTTTTATTTGTAAACCCGATAGGGAGTCCAGTGCCTAGCACATAACAGGCCTTCAGTAAGCATTTTCTAAACGATAGATGAACACATTCACAGAAGAGAAATGAGAGGCATGGGGAACCTACCATGCCAGGTAAGGCTGGGACTGGGGCCACTGCACAGATGGTTTTTTCCAGGTGCTTCACAGGCCTACAGGACAGAAAACACACAGTCTCAAGAATTTAAAAATGTTGATATCCTCTTCTAGGCATGTACCCTGGGGAAATTCAGAGAAACCAAGACATATGTGAGGAGGCTGTTCACAGCAGCAACAAATTAGGAATCATCCAAATATCTGTTAGTAGGAGGATACTTACATCATGTGGTATATTATACAATGAAATATAATACAGTAATGAAAACAAAAGAACTGGAGCTGCATGCATCAACATGTATGGCTCTTGTGAACAATGGTGCAAAGCAAGATACAGAAGAAACATCACTGAAAAACAAGTTGGAGGCTGGGTGCAGTGGCTCACACCTGCAGTCCCAGCACTTTGGGGGCCAAGGCAGGAGGATTGCTTGAGCCCAGGAGTTCAAGACCAGCCTGGGCCACAGAGTGAGACCCTGTCTCAAAAACAAAACAAAACAAGAAAGAAAAGAAAAGGAAAGGAAGAAAGAAAGGAAGAAAGAGAAAAGAAAGTGAAAGAAGAAAGTTGGAGAATAGATAATGGTTTCCTTTATAAGTTTCCTAAATATGCAAAGCTAAATAATATACTGTTTAGAGATACAGTCATACAAATGTAGTTAATTCTTTTATTTTTTTTAATACATTCTTTTTTTCTTTTCACAGAGAAGGGGTCTCACCATGTTACCCAGGCTGGTCTTGAACTCCTGAGCTCAAGTGATCCACCCGCCTTGGCCTCCCAAAGTGCAGGGATTACAGGTATGAGCCACCATGCCTGGCCTAAATGTGGTGAATTCTTAAAGCAAAGGAATGATGAATTTAGAAAAATGGTGTGGTAGATTGAAAAGCAAATAGCTGTTTTTGGTAGTGATTCCCATCGAAAGATGGAGTCTGATTTTCTACCTCTTGAATGTGGGCAGGGCTGCGGGATGTGCTTTGCCCAATGGGACATTAGGAAATGTAACATGAACAGAAGCTTGAAAAGCATTTGTGTACGAGGGCTGCCCTCTCCTGCTGCCGGGAGCCCTTAGACTATGATGTGAGGAAGCCTGTGCTAGCCTGCAGGAGAGACCATGGAGAAACCGGGGTGCCCTGGCCAATAACATGCTAACTACCAGGTATGTGAGCCAAGCCATCTTAGAGCCCCACTCCCTCAAGAGCCGCACGCTGCAAGCTGCCGGAAGGCACATTTGAGAGCGCAGGTGAGACCAGTAGAATGGACTGAGTTCAGCCCAAATTGCTGACCTGCAGACTCAAGGACCAAACAATGACTATTTCCTTAAGCCATTAAGTTTTGGATTAGTTTGTTATTTAGCATTAGGTAATTAATAAGGTGTTTGGGGTGGAGCAAGAATGACTGATGAGGGAGAGGCATACAGGGATCCCAAATGGAAATGGAGATTATCTTTTTCCAACAGGTCCGTGGGAGTTGATCTCATTATCCTTTATTACACTTACACACACACACACACACGCACAATACAGGTTCATTTGCCTGCATTAAGTATTTTTAAATGTTTATTTATTATTATTTTTTTTTTTTGAGATGGAGTTTCGCTCTTCTTGCCCAGGCTGGAGTGCAATGGTGTGATCTTGGCTCACCGCAACCTCTGCTTCCCGGGTTCCAGAGATTCTCCTGTGTCAGCCTCCCAAGTAGCTGAGATTACAGGCATGTGCCACCACGCCTGGCTAATTTTGTATTTTTAGTAGAGACGGGTTTCTCCATGTTGGTTAAGCTGCTCTCGAACCAGCCTGATCCGCCCGCCTCAGCCTCCCAGAGTGCTGGGATTACAGGTGTGAGCCACCGTGCCCAGCCAGTATTTTTCAATGTTTAAAAGAGAGAGAGAGATCCCTGGGGAAACTGATGGAAGGTTACTGTGGGAGAAATGAGCCTCTTCTTGGCCATATGGGATAGGAAAGACATTATCTTAGTCAATTTTCTATTGCTTATAACAGAATACCTGAAACTGGGTAATGTATAAAGAAAAGGAATTTATTTCATACAGTTCTGGAGCTGAGAAGTCCAAGGTCAACAGTCTGCAGCTGGTGAGGGCCTTCTTGCTGGTGGGACTGTCTAGAGGGCTGAGACTTCACAGGGTGTGGCATGGTGAGGGACTGGGTGTGCTCCTGTTCTAGCTCAGGCACCTCTTCCTTTTCTTATAAAGCGGCCGTTTCCACCCCCATGATGCCCATTAATCCATTCCCCTATTAATCTGTTCATGCATGAGTGGGCTTATCCATTCCTGATCCAACCATGTCCTAAAGGCCCTGCCTCACAGTGCTGCCACCATGGGGATCCAGTTTCAACATGAGTTTTCGAGGGGACGGTCAAACCATAGCAGCTGTCATCTGTGCTCTCATACAGTTTTGTTAGAAAAAATTGTAGGTGAGCCGAGATTGCGCCATTGCACTCCAGCCTGGGTAACAAGAGCGAAACTCTGTCTCAAAAAAAAAAGAAAAGAAAAGAAAAGAAAAATTTTGAACAATTTGGTCAGGAGTGGTGCTCATGCCTGTAATCCCAGCACTTTGAGAGGCTGAGGCGGGTGGATCACCTGAGGTCCAGAGGTCAAGATCAGCCTGGCCAAGATGGTGAAACCCCTTCTCTACTAAAAATACAAAAATTAGCTAGGCATGGTAGCAGGCACCTGTAGTCCTAACTACTCGGGAGGCAGGAGAATCGTTTGAACCTGGGAGGCGGAGGTTGTACTCCAGCCTGGGTGATAGAGCAAGACTTCGTCTCAAAAAAAAAAAAAAAAAACAATTGTAACGTATATATGACATTGGTGATCTTCAGAAGCTCACCAGGACACTGATGACTATACAAAAGGTAGACTCTCATCAGACAGGCTGTCAGATTTTACTATCAAATAGCAATGAAAATCATCTGTCTGGCAGATGATTTACCCTCATCCCGCCTTTAGGCTACTGACCTCTCAACAAGCACACTGACGGTGGGTCCTTGGGTCCCGCTGGCCTCCACCAGATGGAGGGAGGCGTCTGTGCACAGCACCACACATTTCATTTGGGATTTCACTGGATCTTCAGGGTACATATTCTGTCCTTTGTGGACTAAGAAATACCTTAGGAAGTGAATGCTTTGACAGAAACATCCCTGAGGAAGAGCAGCGACCCCAAGAGGGAATCCTGGAGAAAGTAATCACATGAGCCGGTCATGAAAAGTGGGTAGGCGAGGGCGCCGTGGGCACAGGGGCTGGGACCAGCAAGTGTGTGAGGGACTTGTAGGATGTGAAGGCAAAATCAAGCAGTGAGAACCCCCTGAGAGCAAACCAGGAAGGCCAGTGCCCAATGCCCGAGGAAAGGCCCCTGCAGGGGAATGCTGCTGTGTCTGGAGAGGAGCGGGGGAGGGGAGGACCAAGAGCACTGAGGAGGGCAGAGTCAGAACTGGAGCCGAGGGGAGCTACCACCCAGCCACCCAGGGACCTTTCCTTCCCCTGCCCGTACACCTTACCATGGATGCAAAGGTGTATGAGCAGGGGAAGGAAAAGTCGAGCACCCGTGCACGTGCGTGTGTGTGTGTGTGTGTGTGTGTGTGTGTATGTGTGTGTGTGTGTATAGCCAAACAGCAAGAACTTCTCAATATCCAGAAAAAAGTGAAAACAAGTTATTTTGGTCAAGGGCTTGTGAAATCATGATCATTCTTCTTTTCTTGAACTATCCTTTGCTTCTATGATAATGATGTTGGTTCGATAAGTAAGACAGAGGAGGGTCTTTAGTGGCGTTTATCTTAGCAGTGTGTGGGGAAAATATCCTCCGAAGTTGAAATAACCACTGCATTCTTCAGAAAGTGATAGCCAAGTGAGGAAGCACTTCGCTGGCTTGACAGACACCTGCCTCCCTGAGAACAGTCAGCTCCCCAGTCTGATAACAAGCTACCCAACAACCAGGGTACTATCTCGGATGCTCTGCAGCTGCCAGGAGGGCTGCCCAGTGAAGATGGCCCATTTCCACTCCCTAGGAAAATACACCTCCATCTGCAAAATGGCAAACCACTGAGTCATTAATGGCCTTTTACACAGTCTTGTTAGAGGGAGGTACTTCCCTAGAGGCTGACCAATTTAGGAAGCAGTATCATTGATTTCTGTATCTGCAAAGCTGGACCCAGGACCCTAGAGCCCTACCACAGTGCCACCCACCCAGAATAGCTGCTGGTCTTGCTTTGACTGCTTTATAGGTCTCTTAACTAACTCCAACACAGTAGAGTTCCTGCTGACTGGGGCGGAGGTGGAATAGCAGGGATGACGTGCTTATTTAGAGAGCTTGGGGGCTGGGAGGAGGAGCGGTGAGGCCACCATGATCCCCCGTGCGGTGCCAGAGATGTTTCTTTATTGGAGTGCAATAATGAAGGCAATGGTCATACTTCTAGAGCCTGGTACAGGGCCAGGCTCACAGAAGTCACTCAATAAACACATGGGCAGTGGGAAGCATTAGCACATATTATATCCAATAAATGTTGAATAAATGAATGAGAGGAGAGCAGGACCAGTGCCCCACGGCAACGTGAAGAACACAGAGGTAACAGAAGGCTCAGAGCCTTCGGGAATTCCGGAGTTCCCAGCCTCATTGCCCAGAGTCCCACGCAGGTACTAGGTAGACAGGCAGGGAGAGCTCACCCTTGGCCAGGTCCCACAGCGTGAGCACGCCATCCTCGCAGGCCAGCACCAGGTAGGAGGAGGAGCAGCTGAGCTGGGAGGCTACAATGGGTGCAGCACAGGGCCACACGCCCTCGGGGTCTAGGGGTAAGGACAACACTCACCAGCCTCCCCCAGACCCTGCACCTACCCATTCCTTCTACCTGCACAACCTGTGACTCAGACTGGCCTGCCTGTTCAGGGAATGGGAACCAGGAACACCTGTCTGGACTCACCATGTTCCTCCTCTCTATGAAATGTTATTCGCCTTGCCTAGGATGATAAGATAATGTCACACTATTAACACTCTACAGCTAATATTTAACGAGCATGCCCTAGGTACTAGATACTGTGTTAGGCGCTTCACGAGTGTCATTTCATTGCATTCTCACAAGGTTCTATGAATAGGTCCTATTAGTATCCCCATTTTATAGATGAGGAGACTGAGGCAAAGAAGTGGCTTGCTTAAGGCCATACAGTCAGCTTAGAAGGAGATGAGAAGCCAGGTTGCCTGGGAAAGGGATGGAAGAAAAGAAATTCCTCCTTTGTGAATTTTTAAATGTTACTTTTGAAGTATAATATAAAGTATAAGAAGTGTACAGTTCAAGGAATTATCACAGAGCAAACTTGCTCATGTAACTACTTCCATTAATTCTTCTTTTTTTTTTTTTTTTTGAGATAGGGTTTCACTCTGTCACCCAGGCTGGAGTGCAGTGGTGCCATCTTGGCTCAATGCAGCCTCATCCTCCTGGGCTCAAGCAATTCTCCTGGCCCAGCCTCCTGAGTAGTTGGGACTGCAGGCGCATGCCACCATGCTCAGCTAATTTTTTTGTATTTTTGTAGAAACAGGGTCTCACTATGTTGCCCAGACTGGTTTCAAGCTCCTGGGCTCAAGAGATCCGCCTGCCTCTGCCTCCCAAAGTGCTGGGATTACAGGCATGAGCCACCATGCCTGGCAACCTCCATCAATTTGTAAAACAACAACCTGTATTTCCTTAGTGCCTTTCAATTTCAAAGAGCTTTCACATACGGAAACTCTCTGGATTTTGCTATTTTCAACAAACGCATGCACTAGACAGCGATGCTATAATTAATGAGCTCTATGTTTTACATGAAAAACGAGTTGGGGTGTGAAGTGACTGGCCTGAGACTACATGGTTTGCAGACAGCTAGGGTGGGATTAGCACTGACCTTCTGATCCAAGCCTTTTTTTCTTAGCTGCTTAAGGAGCCCTGCGGACCTGACTGTGGACTTTGTCCCTATTGACCTGACAGATTCTTGGGGTCACGCTATACCCACCAAGCCCCCTATTGCCTGCCCAGCTCTGGTTCCTAAAGTGATGCTTGAGGTATGCCAGTTACATGCTCTCAGCTAAGCTGGGGAAGGACATGTCTGCGAGCCCTGAGCTTAGGCAACTTCCATCTCAGCAGTGGAGTACCAGCTTTATCCTTTAGAGTTCGGTTTAGTGAATACAGGAAGAAATTGTGACTTCTGCTCCAGTGTACACCAAGGACACAGGCCATTCCTGGGGAGAAAAGAGAGAAAATGGGTGTTACATAAGAAGTCTGGGTGGCCTTTGGTTTGCACAGGTGTTTGCCCAAGAGGAAGCTGCTTTGAAGTCTGAAGTGGAAAGGAACTGGGCAGCCCCATAAGGGCTGTTCTTGGCACCCACCTGCCTTCCTGGTAGGGAGGACAGTCATAACTGCCCCTTGGCTGCTTCCACATACAGAAAATTCGCATCCTCAGTGTTTTATGTAATGTCTTCTACAAGGCAAATTGATCTCCAGAAGCAGCCAGGTGGGTGTGGGCTCGTGCCCTCCACAGTGCCAGCCACTGTGATCAGGGAACCTGTGCTCCAGGGCCACAGGTGCAAAGAGAAGCTGATGGGCTACGGCTGACAACCTAACTCCGCTCTTCATTCCCTCCCCCCTCGCCAGGTTTGCTGGGGAACGTCTCTAGGACTGCTCGCTGAGGGCTTTCCCCAAGGTGATCCCTCGCTAGGACAACCACACACTTCATGTTCATTTACCTGAGGGGCCCTTGACTTCCGTGGGCATTGCAAACAGGCAGCTAGGAAGAAGGAAATAGAAGGTGGCCGTACTGGGAAAGAAAGAGACACGAGTCAGAGCCATGCAGACTCCCTGGCAAGGAGAGATGCTGGCGGAGTTGTGGTCCTAAAGCCATAATAGATAGAATGGACCTTCCCAGGGGTGGAGGGCTGTGAAGCAAATAACATTCTAGGTGCTGGTTCTATGCGCTGACCTTGGATGCTGGTGAGGGCAGGTTGGGTGGGGCTGGGTGTCCCTCCTAGGCCAGTGTGGTGTGCCAAGCTCTCACCAGAGAGGGCTGTCCTTTGGAGAGCCACCTCTGCTTTGGGAAAGATCTCCTTAAAGAGTGGAGTTGGGTGATCTACCTAAATGTTCTCTTATCTCAGGGGCAATACAACCAGCGTGGTGCTGATAAACTGGGTGTCTTAAAAAAGGCCCCAGTTTGTAAGGTGTGCAGACTTTCATGGTGTGAGTGCTACCACAATGGACAACTACAGTGGTTTAACCACTGGCTTGCAAAACCTTAATAATTTCATGTGCCGCCGGAGCCAGCCCCAGCTCACCACTGAATCTTGTCATAGTTCCAGTCAGTAGCAGGGGGCTGTTGTGAGCCATTAGCTTTAGGAATTTGTGTCCTGAAGTAAGAAAATTCAAGGTCCACTTGACAGCATGATGAGAGATTTCACTTCCCATGTGAGCACAAGAACAGTGGCTATGAGGAGACCTAAAACTCCTAAAACTAGCTCCCTCATTGGTACTTCAAAGAATGGGCCTCTCCAGCACAACATGGAGCTGATGAGACCTTCTTTTTTTTCATTATTTTATTTTTTATTTTTTTTTTTACTTCATCTCGGGGGCAGTCATCTTTGACTAGGAGCTACTGAGACCTGACTGCTCACCAAGATTAGAAAGTCCTGTATTAAAATCATATGCCTATGCTATATTACATTTAGAAAGGCAGGAAGGAAATAGAGAAAAATTTGGTAGTGGTGACTTCATTTGTCTTTAGGATCTTCTGTGTTTTTTATTATTTATTTATTATTTTTAAGTTCATCTCCTTTTTAATTTTAATTTTTATTATTATACTTTAAGTTCTGGGGTACATGTGCAGAATGTGCAGGTTTGTTACACAGGTATACACGTGCCATGGTGGTTTGCTGCATCTATCCCCCTGTCGTCTACATTAGGTATTTCTCCTAATGCTATCCCTCCCCTAGCCCCCCACCCTCTGCTATCTCTCCCCTAGCCTCCTATTCCCTGACAGGCCCCAGTGTGTGATGTTCCCCTCCCTTGTCCATGTATTCTTATTGTTCAATACCCACTTATGAGTAAGAACATTCGGTGTTTGGTTTTCTGTTCTTGTGTCAGTTTGCTAAGAATGATGGTTTCCAGCTTTATCCATATCCCTGCAAAGGATATAAACTCATCCTTTTTTATGACTGCATAGTATTCCATGGTGTATATGTGCCACATTTTCTTTATCCAGTCTATCATTGATGGGCATTTGGGTTGGTTCCAAGCCTTTCCTATTGCAAACAGTGCCACAATTAACATACGTGTGCATGTGTCTTTATAATTGAATGTTTTATAATCCTTTGGGTATATACCCAGTAATGGGATTGCTGGGTCAATGGTATTTGTAGTTCTAGATCCATGGGGAATCACCACACTATCTTCCACAATGGTTGAACTAATTTATACTTCCACAAACAGTGTAAAAGCATTCCTATTTCTCCACATCCAGCATCTGTTGTCTCCTGATTTTTTAATGATTGCCATTCTAACTGGTGTGAGATGGTATCTCGATGTGGTTTTGATTTGCATTTCTCTAATGACCAGTGATGATGAGTTTTTTTTCATATGTTTGTTGGCTGCATAAATGTCTTCTTTTGAGAAGTGTCTGTTCATATCTTTTGTCCACTGTTTGATGGGGTTGGTTTTTTTCTTGTAAATTTATTTAAGTTCTTTGTTGATTCTGGATATTAGCCCTTTGTCAGATGGGTAGTTTGCAAACATTTTTTCCCATTCTGTTGGTTGCCAGTTCACTCTAATGATAGTTTCTTTTGCTGTGCAGAAGCTCTTTAGTTTAATTAGATCCCATTTGTCTATTTTGGCTTTTGCTGCCATTGCTTTTGGTGTTTTAGTCCTGAAGTCCTTGCCTATGCCTATGTCCTGAATGGTATTGCCTAGGTTTTCTTCTAGAGTTTTTATGGTGTTAGGTCTTATGTTTAAATCGTTAATCATGTGGAGTTAATTTTTGTATAAGGTATAAGGAAGGGATCCAATTTCAGCTTTCTGCATATGGCTAGCCAATTTTCCCAACACCATTTATTAAATAGGGAATCTGCTGGGCGCAGTGGCTCACACCTGTAATCCCAGCACTTTGGGAGGCTGAGGCAGGCGGATCACGAGGTCAAGAGATTGAGACTATCCTGACCAACATGGTGAAACCCCGTCTCTAGTAAAAAATACAAAAATAAGCCGGGTGTGGTGGCCCGTGCCTGTAGTCCCAGCTACTCGGGAGGCTGAGGCGGAAGAATCACTTGAACTGGGAGGTGGAGGTTGCAGTGAGCTGAGATGGCGCCACTGCACTCCAGCCTGTTGTCAGAGCGAGACTCTGTCTCAAAAAAATAAAAATAAAAAATAAAAAATAAAAATAAAATAGAGAATCCTTTCCCCATTGCTTGTTTTTGTCAGGTTTGTCAAAGATCAGATGGCTATAGATGTGTGGCATTATTTTTAGTATTATTATTTTTTGAGATGGAGTCTCTCTCTGTCACCCAGGCTGGAGTGCAGTGGGGCAATGTTGGCTCACTGCAGCCTCCATCTTCTGGCATCCAGTGATTCTCCTGCCTCAGCCTCCCGAGTAGCTGGGATTATAGGCACCCGCCACCGTACCTGGCTAATTTTTGTATTTTTAGTAGAGACAGGGTTTCCCCATGTTGGCCAGGCTGGTCTTGAACTCCTGACCTCAGGTGATCCGCCTGCCTCAGCCTCCCAAAGTGCTGGGATTACAGATGTGAGCCAAAGTGCCTGGCCTCTGTGTTTTTTAGATAACCAGAACAAAATTTTAAAAAGAGATGTCATATATAAAACAAAAATCAATTCTATTTCTCTTTTCCATAGATACCTGTTTCTTCATTTAACTCCATTTTATCAGCCTTTGTTCTGACTGTATTTTAACAATCTCCACACAACATTCTAAAAGATCTACTGATGGTTTCTGAAAATTCTCCCAAACCAGAAAGAGCTTTTATATTTATTTATTTTAGAGACAAGGTCTCACCATGTAGCCCAGGCTGGTCTCAGATTCCGGGGCTCGAGTAGTCCTCCTGCCTCAGCCTCCCCAAGTGTTGGGATTACAGGTATGAACCACTGTGCCCAGCCCCAGAAAGAGCTTTTAGATCTCAGATTAATTCAGGTCCTTGGGTTGACTCCTGTATGTGCCAAAAGAGCAGAAGCTTGGGGAGGCCCCCCGGCTTCCCCGGGATTAGGGGCTTACCTGAGTGGCTCCTCCTCCCACTCCCCATCTAGGCACTTCCTGTAGGAAGCGTTGAAGATCTCAGCCTGCCGCTCCCACTGACTGTCCTTGATGAAGTGATTCTGCCCGGAGCCCAGGCCATAGCAGTCCTCTATCTTTGCAAAGACTTCCAGGGGGCTTTTGAATGTGGTGCCTAGATTGAAAATATTACATAATTAGTCAAGCCATCTGACTTTTCCTTCCTGATTTTCCCTTACTTTCCCCACATTTCCCAGTTTCCTGCAGAATCCCTTATCCTCAGAAATCCATTCTTGCTCTGCAATTGGTCTGTGAGCCCAGGTATTCTGTCTTCTCCCAGCCTCTCCTGTGCCGTACCAGCTCACAGAGCCCAGGCAGGCAGCAGCTGCTGTCCGCCTTCTTCTGTATCTTCAACCTGCATCATTCTCTCTGGATTACAGAATATTTGCAAAGGCCGGGGCTTGGGGGGCGGTGGGGTAAGGGAATGTTGATAATGCACTAGAGACTTTAAATCACCGTCCCTGTCTCTCTAGCTAAGGAAGGCCCCAAATCTGCCAATTACCATCCCTTTTCAGCCCCTGCTGAGGGAAGACTCACATAATTAGGCAGTCTCAGTCTCTTCTTATGCCAACATTTACCCAATTACCTTCCTTTTAAAAAGGAAGGTAATTGGGTCAATTCTCTGCCAATCATTTTTCTTACTTCTTTTCTTACTTCTCTTCCCAGTAACCTTTCATTCCTTCTTTTTCATCTGTTCCTGGGCAACTTGAGGGACCCAGGCACCTTCCAAAGTAAACAGAATTCTGAAACTCAGGGTGCAAATCTCAAAATACAAAGAAACCCAGAAAATAAGTCATCCAGTTTTACTGTGGATTTCTTAAGAATTTGAGTAATTCTTCGTATATTCTGGACGTGGACCATTAGTGGGTTTTACGTGTTTTACAGATAACTTCTCCTTCTATGTGGCTTGTTCTTTCATGCTCTTAATGATATCTTTGATTTGAAATTCCTAATTTTAATGTAGTTGAGACTACATGTACACGCAACTCTGCCCGGCTAATTTTTGTATTTTTTATGGAGGCAGGGTTTCGCCATCTTACCCAAGCTGATCTTGAACTCCTGAGCTCAAGCAAATGCCAGGATTACAGGCATGAGCCACCACGCACGGCCCAGATTTTATTTAACCAATTTTTCACCTCTGTACATAAGGCTACTGTGAACATTCTTTTTTTTTTTTTTTTTAATCCTAACCACTAGACCACCAGAGATGAACATTCTTACAGCTATGTCTTTGTGATCATGTGTAAATGCTGAGAGGATATCCTCTGTATTCGCTGCCTACAATAGCTATCCTCTCTGCTCGTCTTGACCAAGTCTCATTTTTTGACACTTTGCCCAAATGTCCCTTTCTCTGGTAAAGCCTTTGCTTACTCCGAGCCAGACATATGGTCCCCCTTGCTGTAGTTATCACATCCCACTCTGGTGGTTTCTTGCCATTTTCCCTTAGTAGACTATCAACTTCTAGAGTGCAGGAGAGGAGAGGTGTTTTACTCATCTTTGTGCCTGGTGCATTACGGGCATTCAGCAAATAATAATGAATAAGTTAACATAGGAATGTAGGAATGAATGTATTACAACTAGCAGTCAAGTGAATTAGCACAGGAATGTAGGAATAAATGAACTCAACCTGGCAATTCAGAAAAGATCTCTTTCTTTCCTGACCTTCCAATTCTGTTAGTTAACTGTATGTAATACAAATATATTACTTACATTTTTTGTTTGAATGTCTCAGAGCTTATGAGTTTAAAAAAAGTTCATCTTTTAAAGCTGTAATTTTGATATTGTTGCTAATAAATTGAAAAGATAGAACATGTGGGGAAAGGAGGAAAAAACAGAGAAATCAATGGCAAAAGGGGAGAGAGTTGAATCACACTTACCTGTAACAGGTTTAGGTGGTTTGATTTTCATTGTGTAAACTGGAAGAGTCAATTTAATGTCTCCTTTAAAACAAACATTTATATCCTAAAACAGGGAAGAGGGATAGTTAATAAGCCAAGAAAAGAGAGGAAGTAGAATAACTAGAAATACCAATTTTAAAAGAAGGTAGAAAAGGAGGGGGAAAAGAAGAAAAAGAGGACAAATAGAAAGTAAACAGCAAGATTACAGATTTAAACCCAAACATATAAATAATCACATTAAATGTATATGGTCTAAATACCCCCAGTTAAAAGGCAGAGATTGACAGACTCTATAAAAAGGCAAGACCCTTCCTGGGCATGGTGATACACACTTGTAGTCCCAGCTACTCTGGAGGCTGAAGCGGGAGGAATGCTTGAGGCCAGGAGTTTGAGGTGGCAATGTGCTATGATCATGCCTGTGAATAACCACTGCATTCCAGCCTAGGCAACATAGTGAGAATCTTTGAAACGATTTTTTTCAGAACAGGCAAGACCCAACTATATGCGGTCAAAAAAATTTTTTTTTTTTTTTTTTTTTTTTTTTTTTTTTTTTTGTGAGACAGGATCTTGCTTTGTCACCCAGGCTGGAGTGCAGTGGAACGATCACAGCTCATTGCAGCATCGACCTCCTGAGCTTAAACAATCCTCCCACCTCAGCCTTCTAAGTAGTTAGGCTCACAGGTATGCACTACCACACCCGGCTAATTTGGGTTTTACAGAGACAAGGTCTCGCCATGCTGCTCAGGATGGTCTTGAACTCCTGGGCTCATGTTATCCCCCTGCTTTTGCCTCCCAAAGTACTGGGATTACAGGTATGAGCCACTACATGTGGCCAAGAAACTCATTTTATGAACCACTTTCTGAAACCATAGGG
The DNA here is from genome assembly GCF_009761245.1 of Sapajus apella. Classification (NCBI taxonomy): domain Eukaryota; kingdom Metazoa; phylum Chordata; class Mammalia; order Primates; family Cebidae; genus Sapajus; species Sapajus apella. The sequence goes on from NW_022437079.1 coordinate 2,716,843, forward strand.
GGAAAAAAAAGAAACTTGTTATATTAAATATAATGACACAAATATGTTAAGAATGAAAGTACAGAAAAAGATATATCTTGCTAAAATGAATCAAAAGAAAGCTGGGGTGACCATATTAGTATTTGACATAGAAGAATTCTGAACAAAGAATATTATCAGGAATCAAAGGGTCAGTGAATAATGACAAAGCGATCAATTCATCTGAAGACATAACATTACAAGTTGTCAAGCATCTAATTACACAGCTTCAAAATACATGAAGCAAAAATTTGTAGGAGTGAAAGAAGAAAAAGATAAATCTACAATCTTAGAGATTCCTCTTTCAAAAAGCACAGAATAAGTAAACAGAAAACCAGTAAAAGAATATAGTAAGGATATAAAAGGAAAATAGGAAGGAGATAGAAGGCTTGAACAGCCTGACCAGTAACAGCTTTCTTGGTCTTGAAACACTCTTTTAAGTGCACATAAACACTTAACAAGATAATCCACATTGTGGGAATAAAACAAGTCTAAATAAACTTAAAATGATTCAAATATATAAAGTATGTTTTCTGATTGCAATGGATTTAAACGAGAAGCCCATTTAAAAAAGCTATAACATTTCCAATATTTGGACACTAAATAACAGGCTTCTAAAAATCTACTAGTCAAGGAAGAAATACAAAAGCAAATTATAAAGTACTTAGAACTGAATGGAAATAAAAACATCAAAATTTAAAGCAGTATTTAGATACAAGTTTATAGCACTAAATGCCTATATCAGAAAAGAAGATCTCAATGATCTGAGCTTCTACCTTAAGAAACTAGAAGAGGAAACTAAACCCAAAGTAAGCAGAACAAAGAACATAATAAAAAGAAAACTGGAAGTCAGCGAGAGAGAAAACAGAAAAACAACAGGGAAAAATATGTGAAACTAAAAGCTTGTTCTTTTGAGAAGATGAATAAAATGGACAGACTAGCCAAACTGATTAAGAAAAAAAGAGAGAAGACACAAATTACCAATATCAGGAATAAGAGGGATGACATCACAGTGAATTTTAAAGATAATACAAGGATAATGATGGAATGTTATGAACCACTTTAAGCCAATAAATTTGACAACTTAGACAAAATGGACAAATTACTCCTAAGACACAAGATACAAAAGCTTGCTCAAGAAGAAATAGATTACCTGAATAGTACTTTATCTATTAAAGAAGTTGAATTGGTAGTTTCACAAAGAAAGCTCCAGGACTAGATGGACACATTAGTAAATTCTATCCAACATTTTAAGAAGAAATAATGCCCAGCCTGGAAAACATATTTTTCTATAAAAAATTTTAAAAAATAGATAAGCATGGTGGCATACAACTGTAGTCTTGGATTTGGGGAGCTGAGGCGGGAGGATTGCTTGAGCCCAGGGGGTTGAGGCTACAGTGAGCCATGATCCTGCCACTCATTCCAGCCTGAGTGACAGAGTAAGCCTGTTTCAAAATGAAAAAATAAAAAGAAAAGAAAAAAATGTGCAGACAAATTGATGAGTCAAAAATGCAAGTTTATAAGAAATATATACAGTATGATCCCACTTACATAGAAAAAAAATTCCATGAAACAAAACTTTGTTTTTCAAAATAAATATAAGAATGTAAATACACACCGAAGATCTAGAAAACACACATCAAGCTAGTAATGGCAGTTACCTCAGAGAGGGTTGTTTATCTGAATTCCTTGGCTTTTGCAAGAGTGATGTGTTGATATATTATTTGCGTAATTTGAAATATTATGTAACTATTTTTATTATTTTTTGTGAGACAGAGTCTCGCTCCGTCGCCCAGACTAGAGTGCAGCGGTACAATCTCAGCTCACTGCAGCCTCCACCTCCAGTGTTCAAGCCATCCACCCACTTCAGTCTTTTGAGTAGCTGGGACTATAACCGCATGCCACCACACCTGGCTAATATTTTGTAGAGGCAGGGTTTCACCATGTTGCCCAGGCTAGTCTCAAATTCCTGCGCTCAAGAGATACTCCTGCCTTAGGCTCCTAAAGTGTTGGGGTTACAGGCATGAGCCACAGTGCCCGTCCTAACATAACTTTGAAAGGGAAAATAGAAGGGGCTCTAGCGAGAGATTTCCATTCCAGAAGTTCACCACCACTCTACTGACATGCCTGAGTCCTCCAGGAGCCATGCCTCCTGAAAGCATGGTGTGTTCCTGGTCTCAGAGGAAGAGCCAGGAAACTCCAGAAACCTGCTCTGTTCTTCTTCTTCTTTTTTTTCTTTTTTTGTGGAAAGTGATTTATTTAGAGACAGAGAAACAGGAGAGAGAAATAAATAGCTCACTTTCACACTGAGTGAGAGAATCCAGAAAGATGGAATCCAGGAAAGGAAAGTAGCTTCCCCAATGAGTGGAAAGGAATAGAGAGATGGAGTTTAGGAGGGGAAGGCAGGCTTCCAGGAGAGAGTGTGGAAGGGGACCCCAGAGGGGAAATCCAGGAGAGAGAAAGATGGCTCCCATGAAGGGAGTGTTCATGGAAGGAGACCCAAACATGGAGTCTAACCTGCTGTTCTGTAAGGTATTCCAAAACAAAGACAAAACCCCCAGGTCACGCGGCTTGGTGGACTGGGCTGTTATCTTGGTAGGGGTAATCTGGGATTCATGGGACCCTCTTTTAAGAAAAAGAACACAGAACTATGCACACAAAATGCCCATGGCCACTGTAATTCCATCTAATATGGGGGAAATTGTAAGAGGAAAGTTAAGAGGCAGTAGGATTAAGTGATCATGGTTAAAACATGTCACCTTTGCTAATTTTACAAAAATATATGACCATATAAACATACTGCTTTAAGTGAGGGGCCCTGAAATGTAAGCTCCCTTAACTTCAGGTAAGGGAGATGACTTGGGGGATCACGTATTCTCAAGGACAGGAGGCCAACTTCAGTGGATATGAGGCACAAGGTTAAGTCACAGAGAATTGAAAACAGTGCCCCGGTGGAACATTTTACTAGTATATTTTACATTTAAGGCAAATTTCAAGTAAAAATAAAAATCTTGGGGCAGGCATGGCAGCTCACGCCTATAATCCCAGCACTTTGGGAGACTGAGGCAGGTGGATCACTTAAGGTCGGGAGTTTGAGACCAGCCTGATCAACATGGAAAAACCCTATCTCTACTAAAAATACAAAATTAGCTAGGTGTGGTGGCACATGCCTGTAATTCCAGCTACTCGGGAGGCTGAGGCAGGAGAATCGCTTGAACCCAGAAGGCAGAGGTTGCAGTGAGCCAAGATGGCACCACTACACTCCAGCCTGGGCAACAAGAGCAACAAGAGTGAAACTCCGTCTCAAAAAATAAACAAACAAACAAATAAATAAAAATAAAAAACAAAAATCTCTAAAATGCAACCTGAAGTCTCTCTGGAGATTTTCCTTGAAGTTTCTTACCATCTCTAAATGATCTGCAGAAGTGGGACCAAGGGTATTCTGAGGAGGAAAATGAGACGTTAATTCACAATAGATTTGATGTATGTTTGCCAGCCCTTTAATCTTCCAGCATGCGCTCTCTTCCCGTCAGTTCCTCTTGTGAGAGTGAATTCATGCAGTGGATATGGAGGGCCAGTATTTGTGTGGGCCTCTGGCCTACAGAACTTCAACACATGATCCCTAATTTTCAGGATCTTAAAACGTTGTTGGGGAAACAAGAAATAGTTAATAATAATAAGAGGAAATCTGAATGAATAGATTTGAGGAGCTCAGTCAGAACACCATTACAAGAATCTAAATGGAAGCAAATATTTCTGATTGGCAAAACATAACGGTGATGCTGAGAATTACATCTAACTAACGCTAAATATAATTCATAGTAAAAGAACTACCACTGTACCTGGCATTCATTGGCTGTTTCTCAGTGTATGAAAAAGAAGTGGCTAATGGGGACAAACTACCCCATTCAAGGTGCTTTTTCCGTTTGGATAGCAAATTAGTCCATCCAAAAAGACATGTTTTGAGTACCAAGTATGATCCTATGGGATTGGTTGATTAAAAGCAGAGGGTATGGTCTTAACAAGCCAGAAATTTATCATCCATTGAAGACAAAAGGATTTTCATGCATAACAGGATAACCAAAAACCTAGGTAGTACATGAGAAGTATCAAAAAAGAGGTACAAATCACAAAATTCTGTCATAGCTTAGAGGAGGAAGATCTCTCAGCTGGTAACTTGCCCTGGCACGCAGGACTATACTCCATTATGAAGACATTCACTGGGGAGAATGGCATTTATTCAAAGCCGCTTGAGCTCAGCAGAGAAAGGGAGTCTTGATCTTGGTCTCCTGTAGTCATAATTTCACTAATTTATTTAGCACCCAATACAATGTGTTTTAAAGGGGTGCTCAGTTAATATATTAGTTATTTTTAAATATAAATAATAAAAATAAAAATAATAAGCATCCATTGTATAAATAAGCAAATTAAGTCTTAATATTTACTGAGCAACTATATCTTAGAAATACAGCACAAGGCCCAGGTATCATATATAAATAAACCGAAATGGTAGAGTTTCTACTTTCTAAGGATAATATAAAATATATATATATATATATATATATGTATGTATGTGTATATATATATATATATGTATGTATGTGTGTATATATATATATATATATATATCTATATATCTGTATATTGAGAACAACACAACCTCTTTGTACCATAGTCTGGAAAATTTAATGGAATTTGAGGCATGAAAAGATGATTTTAGCCAGGAGGGAAAAAAGATGACCAGTGAAGCAGGAGCCAGGACAAAACACCCCCCTGCCAGAGAAGTGCCTGGGGGTGGGCTCAGCCACTGCCGGGCTAGAGAGAGACTGGGATTCCCACTACTGAATACACTGCTACCTTTTAATACCTTATTTTAGTCAAAGGAAGTGGACTTGGGAGACAGGAGCCGATATTCCTGTTGTCCTCTATTAAAGCCCAGAGGCCTCATTCATCATAAATTCCCAAGGAGAACTTGGGCTAGATGTGGGTCAGGGGTGGGAATAAACATCAGCTGAAAGCAGAGATATTTCCTACCAGTTGCAGCTGTCTGACTTTTTTCTTTGGATTTGAAGTGAGTTGGGGGTGCTCTACTTCCTTGAGCCAAGTCTCCTTGGGCAATTTATACACATCCAGCCAAACGTCTCCGGCTCCTGCATTGGGAAACCAGAGAACCATTGAGCAACTGTCAGAGAGCCAAAGTTGCCTCTGGGAAATGGCCTGTCTTCTTCTCAGAACTGCTGGCACGGAGACCAGCCACCTCTGTAGCAGGCAACTTTGACACATTGAAGGAGAAGCAGTTCTGCATTGGTTTTTGCAAGTCCTCACTGCCCACACAACTTTCCCATGGAGAGTGAGCCCCTCAACCCCCACCACCTATCGAGGAGATACGGGCTTCTCACACTGCCAGTACTCAGGCAACACAGTTTTTTTACCAAACTGCTCTGCCCAGCACCCACATTTTCTATGTTGCGAATGGTAAATTCCATTGACATAAAGAAAAGAATACATGGGGCTGGGTGTGGTGCCTCACACCTGTAATCCCAGCACTTTGGGAGGCTGAGGTGGGCAGCTCACCTAAGGTCAGGAGTTCAAGACCAGTCTGGCCAACATGGTGAAACCCCGCCTCTACTAAAAATATAAACATTAGCAGGGCGTGGTGGCGGGTGCCTGTAATTCCAGCTACTCAGGAGGTTGAAGCAGGAAAATTGCTTGAACCTGGGAGGCAGAGGTTGCAGTGAGCTGAGATCGTGCCACTGCACTCCAGCCTGTGCAACAGAGCAAGACTCCATCTCAAATAAATAAGTAAATAAAAATAAAATGCATATCTTCCTCAAATGCTTGACATTGGAGGGGGATTGGCCAAGAGTATAAAATAGAGGCCCATATGCCATATATCTAAATATGTAAAGGTTAAAAATCAAGGCAACAAGCATTTGAATAAATTATGTTCTGTTGTCCCAGGGATAACTGCAGCAGGCAAGATCCAATGATGAGTGCTAAGATTGGTGGGTAAAACATTAAAGAGAGGCCGGGCACGGTGGGTGGCTCATGCCTGTAATCCCAGCACTTTGGGAGGCCGAGGTGGGCGGATCACCTGAGATCGAGAGTTTGAAACCAGCCTGACCAAAATGGAGAAACCCTGTCTCTACTAAAAATACAAAAATTGGCCAGGCGTGGTGCACCTGGCTGTAATCCCAGCTACTTGGGAGGCTGAGGCAGGAGACTCACTTGAACCCAGGAGGTGGAGGTTATAGTGAGCTGAGATTGTGCCATTGCACTCCAGCCTGGGCAACAAGAGTGAGGCTCTGTCTCAAACAAACAAGCAACATTAAAGAGAAACAGCACATCAGCATCATCTCAAAGTATCTCCCTCAAAATGTTTACTAATGACTGTGGTGGTTTTAACACATGTCCAAAAATTCTTTGATTCTCCTACCTCCAGGAGGTGATACTTCTATCATCTCCCCTTGAGTGTGGTCTGGACTTACTGACTTGCTCCTTACAGAGGATGGGAAGGGAAAAAAGTAGCTCTACAGTGGGGAAACCTGGCGGATACCACTTGAAGTGATCAAGGTTAATATTGGCAGTAGTGAGTCACGCTATCACGTACCCCTTGATATGACACAATGAGAAAAGCATGTCACCTCTGCTGTATTTCCCCCCAAATCCTTAACTCCAGTTGAATCATGAGAAAAAAATCAGACAAACTGAAATTGAGGGACATTCTACAAAATACCTGACTGGTACTCTTTATAATGTGAAGGCCATGAAAAATGAGGACAGGCCGAGAAACCATCCGTCATTTGCTTAGTTTTGACAAACGTGGTGCAACCAGGTTGAACACTGGCATTAGGGAAGCTGGGTGAAGGGCAGAAGGGAACTCTGTAGTATCTTTGCAACTCTTCTTTAAATTGAAAGTAATTTCTAAATAAAAGGTTTGGAGGGACAAAAGCAATCATTTAGAAGAGACCGAAAGTCTGAAATCTTTGGTTAATCTTGCCTTGTAGGAGGAAGGCTACAAAGTCCCCTCCTTGAGAGATCTCCATCTTTATACAGGTAGTTTGCTTGCTGGTATCATCCTGAAAAGAAAAGAGAGGTTGATAGAATAGGCACAGCCTGCTGACAGAAAATGTATTTCAGGCCTTCTGTGGTTTGCACTCAGGAACAGAGATCCTTTTATTTTTTATTTTTTTATTTTTTTTTGAGACGGAGTTTCGCTCTTGTTACCCAGGCTGGAGTGCAATGGTGCAATCTCGGCTCACCACAACCTCCGCCTCCTGGGTTCAGGCAATTCTCCTGCCTCAGCCTCCTGAGTAGCTGGGAATACAGGCACGTGCCACCATGCCCAGCTAATTTTTTGTATTTTTAGTAGAGACGGGGTTTCACCATGTTGACCAGGATGGTCTCGATCTCTTGACCTCGTGATCCACCCGCCTCGGCCTCCCAAAGTGCTGGGATTACAGGCGTGAGCCACCGCGCCCGGCCCAATAGTATTTCTTATACAGCAAATTATAATAAAAAATCTGATATGGCTTATACCTGTAATTCCAGTACTTTGGGAGGCTGAGGCAGGAGGATCACCTGAGGCCAGGAGTTCATGACCAGCTTGGGCAATAACATGGCGAGACCCTGTCTCTATTTAAGGAAAAAAAACCTGCTCTGAGCATTACCCTCTCTTTTGGGAATTCATTGATTTAAAAAATACTTTCTGAGAACTTACAGTATCCCAGGCAATGATCTGGGAAAAGGGGATTCAAAAGGTAAATAAGACAGGTCTTGTTTGCTCAGGAGAAGCAGTCATATAAACAAATGAGGGGAGAGGGTGTGGGAAACACTTTCAGTGGCACAGAGCAGGGAGAGATCAGCTCCTCTTGGGTATATGACGGAAGGTGTCTCAGAGGAGATATTTAAGCTGGTCTTGAAGAATGGGGCAGATTTTTGTAGGGAGACAGGAGAGCATCTGAAGCAGAAGGAATAGCAGAGGCAAGGGAAGGGGAATGTGAAATGGTCCAGGACATTTAGGGACTTTTAAGTACTTATTAGATATGTTGGTCTGATGCGCAAAAGAAAACTCTGGGCTGGAGTTCCTTTGTTAATTTTCTTCCTTTGACAACAGGGTAACTAAATCCAAGGAATTCAGCATGTACCCTTTGATGGTGGAGGATCTTTTAATTGGATGTTTTGGAGGAGGCTCTCTGGCGATGGAAGTCTCTGTTTCTTTCTGATCTAGGCCAGCTATCATTGCTTCTATGTTAAAGGTAAAGTTAATTTGCTACGGCTTTCGGCCCAGCTAACGGTGAAAGAATAGGAACTCACCCCTTCATTGATGACTTTGACTAGGTAGAGACCATCCTTATAAAAATAAAAGAGTCTAATGATACCTGAAACAGAAAAAAAAGTGAGAACGTGACAGACAAATGAGCTGAAGAATTGGAATTTTTTACATTTGACTTTGTGAACGTACCATCATAAGCTCACTCATTCTTAGGCGTCCTCCCCAGCCCCTCCACTGCCAATGCTTCTCTTGGTCTCCCTGCCTTCCTCCACCCCTTAGTTGAAATGTTTAGGTTGTTTTCCTTCCTGGGTCCTCTCCACCTACCCTGGCTCTGCCGATATCTCTGAGACATCTCCTGTAAGCACGTGGGCGACCTCACCTACTTGTTCATTCCTGTCTGCCTGATTGAGCGCACCATCCCTTACGGCTTCACACCCTTCTCCACTGTTTCCTGCAGATGCACTCTATTCCTCTGAGATCATAGATTCTTTGAGGGAAAGGATCATAGCTCACTGTTCCACGTGTCTTGCCTCTCAATCCCAACAAGCTCCTCATGCAGTTGATGTTGTTCAATTAATAAGTAAATCTGTTAATCTAATTCCCATTTAAACTAATGGCTCCAGTATACAATCATCACCCACCATGACCTCTTACCTCTTTCTTGAGGCATCTTCCAGATACTTATTACTTGCCTCTCTATAGTATAATATAACCTTGTATAGGCATCTGGCCCACTGTGGGTGAACGTCTAACTCAACCCAATACAGATGCATAGGATATCTGATTCATGCCAAGAAATGTGCTAGGGACACCAGGACAGTCTACCTTCAAATTCATCACATTGAGAGTTACACAGACATGAAACCAATGCAGTATGAAAAATACGATCATACCTTTACACCAAACTCCTTCTGAGTATCAGCATTCCCACAGAGAGATCTCTAGATACCTCAAGTCTATGCATGTTCAAATGGAATTCCTCAACTCACAGAACCCTGAAACCTTATTTTCCCATAACTGTTCTTAAGAAATGGCATCATCATCCACCCAGTTATCTAAGACACAAAGGGGAGGCATTTTCCTTCACTGCCCTCAGCACGCCCTCCCACTCCTTGACCCCCATGCATATTCCACCATTCCCACAGCTTTTCCATTCAACATTCCTTTCATTTTTTAAGCTTTTTATTTTGAACTAATTTTACATTTATAAAAAAGTTGCAAAAATAGTAGAGTTTCCTTGTATGCCTCGTCTTGCTTCCCCTAATGTTAACATCTTACATAATCACAGTGCACTTTTTCTTTTCTTTCTCTTTTTCTCCCTTCCTTCCTTCCTCCTTTCTTTCCTTTCTTCCTTTCTCCCTCCCTCCCTCTCCCTCTCTCTCTTCCTCTTTCTTTTTTTTTCTCATTCTGTCACCCAGGCTGGAGTGCAGTGGCAAGATCTTAGCTCACTGCAACCTCTGCCTCCCGGGTTCAAGTGATTCTCCTGCCTCAGCCTCCCGAGTAGCTGGGATTACAAGTGCCTGCCAAGCCCGGCTATTTTTTTTTTTTTTTTTTAAGTAGAGACCGGGTTTCACCACATTGGCCAGGCTGGTGTCAAACTTCTGACCTCCACTGTCAAACTCCTGACCTCAACTGATCCACCTGCCTAGGCCTCCCAAAGTGCTGGGATTACAGGCAGGAGCCACCATGCCTAGGCTTTCTTTTCATTTTAACAACCCCTGCCTTGGTTCAGATGTTCAGAATTTTCCCTCCTCAATGACTACAATAGTCTTTCTGCCTCTTGTTTTGCCTTTTTCAACTCCTGCCAGAGTCCCCGTCCTACAATGGCAGTCTGGTCAGGTCACTCTCCTGCAGAAAGTTCTTCAGTGCGCCTGTGCTGGCCGAGCAGAGCCTGATGCCTTCACAGCTGATCTCCAAGCCAGCAGGCACTTTCCACTCTGCCGGCCACAGTCCCACAGCCACCTCACTGACTTCCGGCCAAGGCTGACCTTTGCCTTCTCATCCTCTGCAAAGTAGGAAAGCTCCTCATATCCACAGGTCACAGTCTGGGTCACCCAAACATAAGGACAGGCTGGAGGGAGCCTAGCTTGTGGGGGCAACCAAGAGTCCCAACTCACCTATCTAGAACGCTGTCCTGGGTCTACAGTACAGACAGGCAAGTCATAACTAGGACACGAGCTTTCGATACCACACTCCCACGGAGGCCCGGTTCAGCCTCAGGCTGAGGGAAAGAGCGAGCTCTGCCTGGTAGAGAGGACAGCGAGTAGGGGAAGGGTGCGGACTACGGGCCGTACTGCCTGGTGTGAAGCCTGGCTTTCGTATTACCTCAAGTAAGTTACTTAACTTCTAGGAGTCAGTTGCTTCTTCTGAACAGGAATAATAAATTTGACTTCCCGCATAGGGCTGCCTTGAGGATTAAATGGGCTAGCACCTGTGAAATGGCAAACACAGTACCTGACGTATCATACCTGTTCTGTACACACGGTTACTATTACATGACCAGGGAGAGGTCCCCATGCCTGGCCCCACCCATACCTGGGAAGGAGATTAAATTGACAACAGTCTACAGGTACCTGTAAATTAGGGTAAAAAGGAAGATGAAGAACAATACCCATTTCATCCAGGGGAGCAATAAGTATTTCATTCCCCAAATCTGTGGCCCAGATGGAAGTGACATCAACCTTAAGCTTCTCCCACGCGTATATTCGTTTAGCATTGTACAGATTGTAAATTGAGAACCCTTTGGCTCCTCCAATAAACACATAGTCTTGGGAAACAGCCATACAGGTTGGCATTTTGTTGAGCTGGGAAAACAAACAATAAGTATTATTTTCAGTTGTCACCCTTCAAGTAATATGAGTGAGCTTTTCAGACATAGCCAGGGGCCCTTCCTAGAGATAGTAACATTCCCTGGTTGGGTGCAGCGGTTCACGCCTATAATCCCAGCACATTGGGAGGCCAAGGTGGGTGGATCACATGAGGTCAGGAGTTCAACCTGACCAACAGGGAGAAACCCTGTCTCTACTAAAAATATAAAAATTAGCTGGGCATGGTGGCACATGCCTGTAATCCCAGCTACTTGGAAGGCTGAGGTAGGAGAATGCTTGAATCTGGGAGGTGGAGGTTGCAGTGAGCTGAGATCGCACCATTGCCCTCCAGCCTGGACAATAAGAGTGAAACTCCGTCTCAAAAACAACAAAAACAAACAAAAAAATTTCCAAACACAGTGCACATCTAAAACTCTTGCCCAAGCATCAAGAAATTCGAAGTATTTCCCTGATAGGGCAAAGGAAACAGAAAACGAAGTTGAGAACAAATGCATATTCACAGCATTAGGCACGACCACAGGTCCTGTACTTGATTCAGCTGTTGCACCGTGGGAGGAATGGTAGCAAGGCACTGGCAGTTCTTCAATCATCCAGCAAGAGAGTAGATTCATACATTAACAACCACTGAATATGAAAGGATAATATTCAATTTACCAGAATACCCCAGATTTCCCCAGGCAATTACCAGATCATTGTAATCAACATCAGCATGCCTCTAATCTTTTAAACATGCACTGACTTATTGAATGCAGCTTTCTGGTAGGCATTCCTTCCCTGAGTCAGGAGCTTTCATTTATTAACACTCAAATGAGAAACAGGGGCTTCTGGTCAACTGCTCACCCCATACCTGGATTTCCCCAAGTGGAGGGTAGACGGTGAGCTGGATCTGGCTGCTCTCAGCTTCCCTCAGCACGTTCCTCTCTTCAATGATTTCCCAGGCCTGGTCAAACAGAAGGTCCACCAGCTTGTTGATCATTCGGTAAGGCTGAGGCAGGGAATCCAGCTCCTCATCTGGATCCACAAGGACATGGTCCTCTTCGTCGTCTTTAGGCCAGTCCTTCTCTGTTGGGAGTGGCACCTCCAATGGTCCCTTTCGTGTACCAATGGGCAGCCTCTGAATCTGACCTCCTCTGAGGAATGACATCACAGAAGGTGGCACTGGGAACCTCTGTGAAACTCTATGAAGCTAAGAGAAGTAAACACAAGAATTTTGGGGGAAAGGGAAGCGACGAGAAGATAGCGCACCATCCTTTTCTAGCACATTAGCCTATAGGGACTGTTTATTCCACAGACTGGCATTTTCCTTAATTACCAGAGGACTGGTACCGCATTCCTAGGATATGCTCTTCATATTCACAAGGACACTAGAAGCAGCAGGTATCTCCCAGGCCAACCCAAGATGATGTGTGCTAAGAAGGAAAGAGAGAATTTGATACCCTTGTTGATAGGAGGGCAGCTGTCTTTCTGTCCCAAATGAAACTCATCTTCTCTCCTGCAGCTTATGCCTTCTCCTCATTCTCTCTCCCTGCAGTGGCTGTGCCCAAGCCAGGTGGGCAGTGAGCCACGACTCTCTTCTTTCTTTCCTTCACCCCGATCAGATGCAGTTCAAGCACTCCCAATCCCGACTGTTGGATTGTTCCCTTTTCTTCTTTCCCACTGCTGCTGCCCAGGAGTTCGCAGACACATTGTCCAGGGCCCGTGAGACTTCTCATGATGTCAGGAATGTTTGAGACATTTAGAATTGACCAAAATAAGCCCCATAAAATTCCACTTCTATCTGGGCCACAGGTTTGGGGAATGAAATGCTTATTGCTCCTGTGGATGATGATTAAGTATTTATGAAAATATTCACAATTTATAAGCTCCTGTGTGTGTGTGTGTGTACACGTATATATGTCTACATGAACTTATATGAAGGCTGTATATGTATACAAATAAAGTTCATGTCTATAAGAAGAGAACAAGTAATCTTTACTTCAGAAAATTCAAAATTGTAGGCCCTGTGGGGTGGTTCATGCCCACCCAGCACTTCAGGAGGCCAAGGTGGGAGGATTGCGTGACGCCAGGAGTTTGAGACTGGCTTGGGCAACGTGGCAAGATCCCATCTATATAAAAAATTTAAAAATTAGCTGGGCATGGTGGTATGCACCTGTAGCTACTTGGGAAGCTGGGGTGGGGGAACTGCTTGATCCTAGGAACCTGAGGTTGCAGTGAGCTAAGATTGCGCTGCTGCATTCTAGCCTACATGACAGAGTGAGACCCTGTCTAAAAAACAACCCCCTCCACACAAAACTGTACAAATTGTATAAAGCCTTTCATATGTTACAGTTTTTACAAAATATTTAATGTAGCACATGGAATACATTTTAAGGTGCTTAACATAGAGCGGAGTCGGGTCTTGCACTGTGTGGGTGCCTAGGCTCCATGAAGTCCTGTAAAAGCCCTGCTGCCATCGTCATCTTTTCCTGCTGGTGGTGTACATTTGTGATCTGTCAATGTGTGAGTATGAGGATACTAGCTGACATTGGGGAAAGAACCACCTGAAGTAATTAGAGGGGAGAGTAACCTGAGCTCACAGAGGGCCAATAATCATGCCTGTTTCCACCAGCAAGACTAGAAAGCCTCATAATTCACAGGGATTATGTAGAGTACTCTGAAAATCTTGCCTCAGTAGTGGGAAAAATTAGCCCTAGAATAAGTGCTTCTCTGTTATTGCCCACAAATCTTAGAAGTTAGATAATCAAACTATTTCTGAGTAATATACTGCATCCCAGAACACAGCTCAGGAATATTTAGAGGAATGTAAAAATATCCAGCATTGAATCGAGTAAAATTCATAATGTCTGGGATCCAATAAAGAAATTACTTAGACTATAGAAAGGCAAGAAAATATAAGCCACAATAAAGAGAAAAATCAATCAACTAAACCTGAACCAGAATCAATACAGATATTAGAATCAGCAGACAAAACAGTTATAACTTTTTCCAGAAAGTTATAAAGTTATAACTGTTTTATACACACACACACACACACACACACACACACACACACACACACATATCTGTCTACATCTATAACTATATTGAGCTTTTAGAGACACAGCTACAAGGTCTGAGATGAAAAATATATCGGATTAGATTAACATGAAGATTTCAAAGGAAAACAAATGAGATGGGCAGAAGAAAAGATTAGTGAACTTGAAGACACAGCAATAGAAGCAAAATGAAACAAAGGAAGAGAAAAGATTGGAAAAAAAGAGAAGAACTGAGGTGTGAGATCATTTGAAGTGGCCTAATACAAATGTGATTGAAATCCCCAAGAGAAGAAACAGAAAAAAAATTTGTAGAAATAATGGACAAAAATTTTCTAATTTTGATAAAAACTATAAACCCACAGATTTGAGAAGAAAAACTCTAAGCAAAAGAAACATTATAAAAATTATTGATAAAGACAAAATTTGAAAGCAGCCAAAAGAGAAACGAAGTAAAAAATAACAGCAGATTTACTGAAGAAAACCACGCAAGTGAGAAACAGTGAAGCAACATCTTGAAAGTACTGAAAGAAAAAAACTTGCCATTCTGGCATTCTATACCCAGAAAACATAGTTTTTAGAAAATTAAAGTGAAATAAAGCCTTTTTAGACATACAAAATTTGAAAGAATTCATCAACAAACTAACATTAAAATAAATAATGAGAAAGAAAGGCTTTTGGGCTAAAGGAAAAGGAGCAGGGTGTAGTAGCTCCCGCCTATATTCCCAGAACTTTGGGAGGTTGAGGTGAGAGGATCACTTGAGCCCTGATGTTCAAGACCAACCTGGGCAATAATGGGAGACCTTTCTTCTACAAAAAAAAAATTTTTTTTTAAATAGCCAGGCATAGTGGCATGTGCTTGGAGGATCACTTGAGCCCAAGAGGTCAAGGCTTTTTTTTTTTTTTTTTTTGGAGAAATTGAACTATTTCATCAGTGAAGAGAAAAATGTAAAGCTGTCTTTATCTCCAGATGATATGCTTATATAGGAAATCTGATGAAATCTACAAAAACATTTTCTAGAACTAATAAATGAGAGCAAGGTCATAGCATACAAGTTCAATATATGAAAACCGATTGTATTTCTATGTACTGGCAGCAACAAACCAAAGATTGAAATAAAAATGCCATTTACAACAGTATCAAAACCCTGAAATACTTAGGGATAAATCTGACAAAAGATGTATAAAACCTGTATACTGGTCTGGACAAGGGGGCTTGCACCTGTAATCCTAGCAACTCAGCAGGCTGAGGTGGGAGGATTGCTTTGAGTTCAGGAGTTCAAGGTTGCAGTCAGCTATGATTGCGTTACTGCACTCCAGTTTGGGCAATACAGAGAAACTCCCTCTCTAAAAAACACCCACTCATATACAGAAAACTATAAAATATTGCTGAGAGAAATTAAAGAAAACCTAAATAAGTAGAGAGTGTGATACTTTATATATGAGTTAGAAGACTCAATTTTGTTAAAATGTCAATTTTCCTCAAATTCATGTACAAATTCAACACAATCCCTATGACAATCCCAGGTGGCTTCTTTTTTTTTCTTCAGAAATTAAGAAGCTTTTTTTTTTTTTTTTTTTTTTTTTTTTTTTTTTTTTTCTGATACAGGGTCTCACTCTGTCACCCAGGCTGGAGTACATTGGCGAGATCTCAGCTCACTGCCACCTCCGCCTTCTGAGTTCAAGCAATTCTCCTGCCTTGGCATCCTGAATAGCTAGGATTACAGGCATGTGCCACCACACCCAGCTAATTTTTTTGTACTTTTAGTAGAGACAGGGTTTCACCATGTTGGCCAGGCTGGTCTTGAACTCCTAACCTTGTGATCCGCCTGCCTCGGCCTCCCAAAGTGCTGGGATTACAGGCATGAGCTACTGTGCCCAGCCAAAAAGCTAATTTTACAACTCATAATTGGAGGACTAACACTACCTAATTTCAAAACTTACCACAAAGCCACAATCATCAAAACAGTGTAGTATTGGTATAAAAATAAACAAATAGATAAATGAAACCAAATAGGGAGTCCTAAATTAGATGCAGACATATATGGAGAACTTATTTCTGACACGGACATGAAGACAATTCAGTGGAAAAAGGATATCCTTTTCAACAAATAATACTGGAGCAATTAGATAGCTACATGGGAAAAAATGAATGCCAGTCCATATCTTGCACCATATGCAAAAATTAAATCATACACTTAAATGTAAAACTTAAAACTATAAAACTTCTAGAAGAAAACCTTTGCAATCTTCACTTAGACAAAGACTAGTCATTTAAACCTTTTCAAAAATAAACTTATATTCTTCAAAACACAGTTAAGAGAATAAAAGGTAATCCTCAGAGTGGGAGAAAATATTTAGAAGTCATTTATCTGATAAAGTACTTGTGTCCAGAGTATTTTAAAAACTCTCAAAACTCAGTAATAACCCAATTTTTATTTTTATTTATTTTATTTTTTTATTTTTATTTATTTATTTATTTTTTTTTTTTTG
>NW_022437079.1:2738488-2786318 GCF_009761245.1 Sapajus apella
ATCTCAGCTCACCGCAACCTCCGCCTCCTGGGTTCAGGCAATTCTCCTGCCTCAGCCTCCTGAGTAGCTGGGATTACAGGCACGCACCACCATGCCCAGCTAATTTTTGTATTTTTAGTAGAAACGGGGTTTCACCATGTTGACCAGGATGGCCTCGATCTTTTGACCTAGTGATCCACCCGCCTCAGCCTCCCAAAGTGCTGGGATTACAGGCGTGAGCCACCGCGTCCGGCTAACCCAATTTTTAAATATGTGCAAAAGACTTTTACAGATACTTAACCAAATAAGATATACAGATGGCAGATAGACTTATAAAAAGATGTTCCACATTATTAGTCATTTGTGAAATGCAAATTAAAATCATGAGATAACCACTCCACATGTATTAAAATGCCTGAAGTTAAAAAGACCATACCAAGTCTTGTTGAAGATGTACAATAGGAATGCTCATACACACTGTTGGGAATAGTACAACTGGTTTGGAAAACAGTTTGGCAATTTCTTAAAATGCTAATGTAGAGGCCAAAGCAACTCCATCTTGGATGCTAATTCTCTATGTTAATTTCTGATTATCCCCACTTAGAAAAGCCTCTAAGATTTCCAGTTTGACTCATCCTTGTGTAAGAGCACTACTTACTATAAATACTGTCCATAGATCAAAACAACCTTGATGTTATTCTTGCCATATATTCTGCCCTTAAGCAATTATCTTACACATTCCTTCTGAAGCACCTTTCTCTGTAGTACAGAAACCCTGGTCTGGTGGATAATGGTGGGGATCTATCATCTTGTCTCACTTCCTGAAACACAGTCATGCCTTCTGTTGGTAAGTCCCTATTAAAGGTTTGTTTCTAAGAAACTGGGTATGCCAACGTCTTTCTTTGGCCTCTCAGCTTTCTCGGACTTTTGGGGGAAGGTTTGTACAGGCCTGTCTACTGCAGAACAGTTAAACATACACCTACCATCGTATCCAGTCACTCCACTTTTAGGAGTGGCAGAAGGGAGCTAAAAACATGTCCATACAAAGACCTGTACATGAACAGTCATTACAGCTTTATTGGTAGGAGCCCCAAAATGGAAACAACCCACGTGTCCACCAATAGGCAAACAGATAAACTCTGACACATTGTCAGTGGTAATAAAAAATAGCATAGCCACTTTGGAAGACAGTTTGGCAGTTTCTTACAAAGTTAAACATACCACATGTTTCAGCAATAACATTCCTGTGTATTACACTAGGAAAATTAAAGCTTGTTTTACATCAAAATCTGTACTTAAATATTTATAGCAGCTTTATTTATAATTGCTTCAAACTAGGGATAACACACATGTACTTCAGTTGGTGAATGGATAATGAATTCTAATATATTCACATTGTGGAATAAAAAATACAGGAATAAAAAAATTACAAACTACTGATGTGCACAACATAGATAATCTCAAATGCATTGTGCTGAGTAAAATAAATCAGAAAAGAAAAGAAAACGCCACATGCTATATGATTCAATGTATATGATATTGTGAAAAGGCAGAATTGTAAGTCTAAAAAACAGATGAGGCTGGGTGCAGTGGCTCACTCACCTGTACTCCCAGCACTTTGGGAGCTTGAGGTAGGTGTATCACCTGAGGTCAGGAGTTCCATACCAGCCTGACCAACATAGTAAAACCCTGTCTCTACTAAAAATATAAAAAAATCACCATGCATGGTGACACATGCCTGTAATTCCAGCTACTCAGGAGGCTGGGGCAGGAGAATTGCTTGGACCTGGGAGGTGAAGGTTGCAGTGAGCCAAGATGGTGCCATTGCACTCCAGCCTGGGCAATAAGAGCAAAACGCTGACTCAAAAAAAAAAAAAAAAAAAAGAAGCCAGATGATATAAATCTGTGTTTAGAAACACCCTGTGTTCAGCTCTATCATCTAACGCGTCTCCGTATTGTTTACTGTATCCCTTATTATCAGTTTACTATGTCCCTTATTAACCTATTACCTAGGACTAAAGTTTAGCACAGTGGTTGGTATACAGCCAACACTCCATAAATTCTTATTGCTTGCAGAATTGCCTTGACCTGGGCCATGCACTTACAGAATGCTTGTGGCTCTCTGCTAGGCTCTTTCCTCTGTAAAAAATGAGTAACCCATGGGGCTAAGGAGAAATGCTCACCCAAAGCCTAGTTTCCCTCTTCTGGAGTCTAGACCATGTTCAGGGTCCCTATACCCCTGCAAATGACACCATGGCCTGCATGAACCTTTCTTACCTTTCTCCTGAGGGCAGACCCAGCTGCTAATGTGAGCACTCCTAGATCTGAATGGTGGCCAAGGCAAGGCTGTTTTCACGGGTATAGGCAGAAGCTGTTTGTGGCTTGGAGTATCAGGAGGGCATGGAAGACTCCTGGCAGGGAATGTAGGTGGGTGCCAGAAACCAGAAAAGGAGAATGAGAAAAAACTGGGGCTCATTTCTCCCCACATTGCCGTATTCCAACTATGTTTCCAGGTATTCTAAGGAGTCTAGGAATTCTGAAAAGGAACCTGGCCTTCTACATCGTTATGAGGTTTATTTGTCAGTGTAGGAAAACAGACTATATTTAACTTAATAATTTGTTATTTGATTTATAACTAAAATATTTAAACATATGGTATGGTGGATCCATTTGTACTCTTCCCCAGGGCCTGCAAATGTTAGGAGCTGGCCTGACCAAGGGAAACTAAAGATTACAAAAACAGTTGACCTTATCTTGTGGTTATAGAGGGTACATTTTATGAAATTACTGCCACAGAGTGGGTGGGGCTCCTTTTCTTCAAGCCACACAGAACGAATGTTCAGCGGTGTAATTTGATTGTAATCTATATTTGTTTCGCGTTGCTCATAATGACTCTTTTAGGATTTTCTCAAGTAACAATTTTATTGCAGTGTTCAATAATCCAAACAGAAAATTCTCTCACTTCATCCGGCTCTCATGCTAGGTTCACACCACGAATTGGCTTATCTCTGCTCTAACCATTTCCTTCACCAGAGACAGAGCTGGTGTAGCTCAAGGGAAACAGGCACCGCGCTGCGAAATGGTTAGGCCCCACTGTCCCCAAGCAAGTGCTCAGGGGAGCTCTCAGGCTGGAGAGACCTTTCGGGATTCCACCCTGGGTTCCTGAGAACCTGAGATCTGCAGGGAGTCGCGAGGCATCCGGAAACGCCCGAGGCTTAGGAGACAGACCCCCACCCTCAGACGCTCCTCTAGGAGGCGCTACAGGTAGAGGGGAGTCCTGGGACTCAAGGGGAGCCGCGGCACCCGCAGGTAGGATCACAAGTTTTGCTCACCTGGCCTGGCGGCGTTGCGTCGCCTTAGTAACCACAACTTCCGGCCAAAACCGGAAGTCCGCGCAGTGATTCTTCGGAACGGGCGCGCGTCCCCTCGGGGGTGGAGAGACTCAGCTCCGCCTACTCAGCCGTGAACCTGGGACCTGCCCTTCCCTAGGGATCCCGCGGACCCCAGAGAACCCACGCCTGAGCCCGGTGCGACTCGTGGCCCTGGGCGAAGAGCCATGGACGCCTTCATCCGCTTCACCAACCAGACCCAGGGCCGGGACCGACTCTTCAGGTGAGTCCGGTGCCGGCGGCCTCCGCCCCTTTCTCGCACTAACTCGGTGCCCCGGTGCCCTGGAAGGAGGAGGTGACAGCCTAGGAGGTGGAAGCAGGAAGGACATTGCCAGCTCCTACGGGGGCAGTTTAGTGTTCGAGCCCTTCCTCACTCTAAATTCAGCGGGGCTGGGCCCGACCCCTCGCGCCGTCCTAGCCTAGTGCACAGAAGCCCAGGGCCCGGCACCCCGAACGCCTCGAGACCGGCAGCCCCTTGACACCGGCTGCCAGATTCTTCCCCCCTCCCAGCTTTAATCCCCGGGCAGAGAAAGACTAGGTTCTCTCCACTCAACATTCTTCCGAGGGATCGCCTTTATTTTTAATTAATTAATTTATTTTAAATTTATTTATTTAATTGCTCTTGTTGCCCAGGCTGGCGTGCAAGGTCTTTAAAAAAGAGAAACTCTGGGTTAGCATTTATGGCCAGAGAAGCAAACCACGTGCTGTGGCTTCAAATAGCTTTTTTTTTTTTTTTTTTTTTGAGACGGAGTCTGTCTCTGTGGCCCAGGCTGGAGTGCAATGGCGCCATCTCAGCTCATTGCAACCTCCGCCTCCTGGGTTTAAGCGATTCCCCTGCCTCAGCCCACCGAGTAGCTGGGATTATAGGCTCCCGCCACAACGCCTGGCTAATTTTTGTGTTTTTAGTAGAAACGGGGTTTCACCATGTTGGCCAGGCTGGTCTTGATCTGCTGACCTCAGGTGATCTGCCTGCCTCGGCCTCCCAAAGTGCTGGGATTACAGACGTGAACCACCGCGCCTGGCCTCAAATACCTCTTGAAATGTTTGAGGAGAAACAGAAGTTTTATCTTCGTTGTCTTCCGTATTGCCCAGTCTGTATCAGTGACAAACTGCATGTGGAATAGTTTTGTAAATTGTAAAACAAAATAAAGCGGAGATGAGACCACACCAACTGGATTGGGGGCGGGGGGGGGAATGCAATGGGGAGAAGCTCAGAAAGAACTAACTGCACCTCTAAGGTTCATGCTGTGCTGCTGAAAATATTCAACAGAGATTGTGTCTTTTTTTTCTTTCGGTTCCTTAAGAACCAAAAAGCACTGACAGATTGTATCTTTAATACAAATACAGTACTAGTGCATGAGGTTTTAGAGATTTTGTTGATTCTTGCTTAATTAAAAAATAGTTACAGTTGCAGTTTTATTTAACAGCTCTTCCTTCTCTTCTGGGTCTGCAAGTGCTAATACCAATTATAATGGCACCAATAATCTGGCTTTTGGAAGTCTTCTTTCTGCCAGGTATTAGTCTCAGTGTTTTGCAACTATGAACTCATTTAACCCTCATCACAAGGCTGTGAGGTGGATACTGTAAATATTATCCCCATTTCAGATGGAGAAACTGAAACAGAAGGAGGTTAATAGTACTAAAGGGCAGAACTGAGAGATTCCCATCCACGCAGTTGACTCCGGGGCCCACTTAACTACCTGGCTATACTAGCTTTCTCATTCATTTGACAGGTTTTTAAGTGGTTGCTTTATATACAAGATTCATTAAATAGAAACTTCCTTAAATAAAAACCTGTAATTCCAGTATACCGAGAACATAGCCTGCAAGGTTTATCAAGGAGGTTGATTAAAAAAAATAATCATTTAGGCTGGATGCGGTGGCTCATGCCTGTAATCCCAGCACTTTGGGAGGCTGAGGCTGGTGGGTCATTAGGTCAGGAGTTGGAGGCCAGCCTGGCCAACATGGTGAAACTCCATCTCTACTAAAAATATAAAAATTAGCTGGGCATGGTGGTGTGCACCTGTAATCCCAGCTACTGGGGAGGCTGAGGCAGGAGAATCACTTGAACTTAGGGGGCAGAGGTTGCAATGAGCTGAGATCACGCCACTGCCTTCCAGCCTGGGCAACAGAGTGAGACTCTGTATTGGAAAAAAAAAAAAAAAAATCATTTAAGATTTGTTTATTATGCCCAGTGTGGTGGCTCAGCCCTGTAATACCAGCACTTTGGGAGGCTGAGATGGGCAGTCAGGAGTTCAAGACCAGTCTGGCCAACATGGTGAAACCCCTGTCTCTAGTAAAAATACAAAAATTAGCCAGGTGTGGTGGTGCCTGTAATCCCAGTTACTTGGGAGGCTGAGGCAGGAGAATCTCTTGAACCTGGGAGGCGGAGGTTGCAGTGAGCTGAGATCACACCATTACACTCCAGCCTGGGCAACAGAGCAAGACTCCATCTCAAAAAAAAAAAAAAAAAAGAAAAGATAAAAAAAGATACGTGTTTATTGCACAAGATCTGAGATCTCTAGCATCCGTTTCCCACCTCCTTGATGATCTCTTGATGAACTTTTATGACCACACTGGCATTCATAAAATAATGCCGTGCTTTCTGTGCCAGCAATGCTCACACAAACATGATGAATGTTTCTAAAACCTGCTGCACTTTCTATAAGAAATGTGGCAAGCACCAACTCCGCAAAGTGACAGTACAAGAAGGGCAGGAGTTCTCTGTGTGCCCAGGGACAGTGGCGTTATGACAGGAAGCAGAGTGCTATGGTGGGCAGACTAAGCCGATTTTTCTGGAAAAAGGCTAAAACTACAAAGAAGATTGTGCTAAAGTTTGAGTGTGGTGAGCCCAATGCAGATCTAAGAGACTGCCGGCTCTTAAAAGATGCCAGCATTTTGAACTGGGAGGAGATAGGAAGAGAAAGGGCCAAGTGATCCAGTTCTAAGTGTCAACTTTTGTTTTATTACGAAGACAGTAAAATCTTGAATTTATGTTCACTTCAAAAATAAATAAATAAAATAATATAATATAATGGTTTGTTGTTGGCCTGACCCGTATTATTAGACCAAAGCGCAGAAAGGGAGAGTCACTGACATGACTAGCCTTCTAGCCAGGAAGCAGACTTAAAAAAGAGAAAGCAACTGATGATTCCAGTCTTCTTTTTACTTCATTCTTAGTAACAAGTTCACTATTTTGGAAAATGGAAAATGTACCACATTTTTATTGAGAATAATATTAATAGCATAAAGGGATTCTAATTTACTTAGAAGACAGTAGGAACCAGACACCTACTTTATTAGTAGACTGCCAAATGAATTTGGATGCGTGACTATGATATAAAATTTCTCACACATTTATGTTTATCAGTAAACCATTGTTATTTGTAAGCATGACAATAATCACTTTATCAAATATATAGTATTATTCAACAGGATTCTGCCTGTATTTTATATAAAATACGAATGAATTTTGAAAGACAACTATGAAAACATATTTATACTAATTTATGTACTGGTGTGTCTTTGGTCCTTTCGTTTATAAGAAATTAAGCAATCTTCAGACTGTGGACTTTTCATTTGGTTCTGGTTTGGTTTGTGTGCTATCGCATAAATGGTAGGTTAAGTACATGATAGAAAGTTCATTTGGAAATCTGAAAATCAGGCCAGGCATGGTGGCTCACACCTGTAATCCCAGCACTTTGGGAGGCCGAGGCGGGCAGATCACGAGGTCAGGAGTTGGAGACCATCCTGGCCAACATGGTGAAACCCCATCTCTACTAAAAATACAAAATTAGCCAGGTGTAGTGGTACGCACCTGTAGTCCCAGATACTTAGGTGGCTGAGGCGGGAGAATCGCTTGAACTTAGGAGGCGGAGATTGCAGTGAGCTAAGATTGTGCCACTACAGTCCAGCCTGGCAACAGAGCAAGACTCCATCGCAACAGCAATCAAACAAACAGGAAATCCGAAAATCATTCTACACTAGGGAAGAAAAAAGTACAGAACTTTGCAGACTTAACATGAGGGAGATTTTTGTGCAGTTTCTCGCTTTGGCTATATCCATTTCTCTGTGCCAGCAAAAGGCCTTTTGGAGTTTATTGCAGAGTTTGCCTTCATTACCTTTGTGTTGCATTTCTGTGACATGTTCTGCCCTTTGGCTCTGCTGTGGAATGACTGTTGCAGAATTTTGCTTTTGTAAGAGTTGCTACATGAGAAATTGTCTTGGAAATGTTGTCTTCAGGCATGTCTCTTTCCCTTACTTCATGAATTAAGTTTTATTTGATTTGTAAATCATTATTTTCAATTTTTTTTCCATTTCAGAGCCACTCAGTACACATGCATGTTGCTTAGATATTTGTTAGAGCCTAAAGCTGGCAAAGAGAAGGTGGTAATGAAGCTCAAGAAACTGGAGTCCAGTGTGAGCACTGGCCGTAAATGTAAGTACCCTGTTTCTTGAGGGACAGTGGCTCCTGGTTTAGAATCTTCAGCCTCAGACTCTGTAATTCATGGAGTAATTTCTTGGTCATTAATTTCTGGTCAATCAAGTTTATTGATGAAATTGACCAGTAAGGCTGCTCTCATGGCACAGCAGGTTTGAATGTGTTGCTGCAGACCATTATAAACACCCTCTTCTGTTCACACCTGGTGCTACACCGCTTAGTCATAACCAGTGGGACATAACCGTGTTCGTTCAACTCTAGTTCTTAGACTCACAGTATGTTTAGCAGCCTCTGACGTGAGCTTCTGCTCTTGTGAACCCCTTTGTTCTAAAGAAGAGTAGAATCGTTATATCCTAGACCACCTGCCTCTTTCCTTTCTTGAGGAGTGCTAGAGGATATATAGGTGGATACAGTTTTATAGACCATTTGTGGGGCAGGTTTATGTTAAAGGTAAAAAGTGAAGTCAATATTTTGTGCTTATTTAGTTCACTTTATCAATATATCATATTGGGAAATCCAGTACTTCCCTTCTGACTGTTTGTTGTTTGATGAAAACCAGATGTTGCTGTAGTAGGTTGGCAGAGGCATTAGAATGGAATGAAGAGCATCACATATTGATCACTTGGTTTTGAGCAGCTGTGTCATATAGGTACATTCCTCAGCCTTATGGGGGAAGTAAGGTGCTTTAAATAATCACATATAAGATTTAGTGCCAAACTTGTTGGCTGGAGTAGAGGAAAAGAAAGGTGTTGAGGAGGAGGTGGAACTTAAGATGTAGCTAGAGAGAAGGAAGGAGAGAGTTTCGAAGGGCAGTTTCCTCTAGTAAAGGCTCGGAACTCTTCTGAGCAAACTATTGTAAGGGAGGATTATCTACGAACTAGCTTGACAGAGAGAAGATTTAAAATATCAAGCAGAGGGATGGGAAGGGTGGGGCAAGATTTTCTGGATGGTATTGAGGGCCAAGATTAGAAATTCTATTTAGATTATTTAGAATATTGCAACTCAAAGGTCCTTTAGAGGTCACTGGTCTCTAAATCCAGAAGAGGTCCAGGGTCATTCAGCCAGTTAGTGCAAGAGCCAGAACTGGAACCCAGAATCTATATACTAAAAATGGCCATTACATATACTACTTCACTATTTTATGTTATTTTTGCTAACAATACCAAATCTTCTTCTTCTTTTTTTTTTTTTTTTTTGAGATGGAGTCTTACTCTGTTGCCCAGGCTGGAGTGCAGTGGCATGATCTTGGCTCACTGCAACCTCCACATCCCAGATTTAAGCGATTCTCCCACTTCTGTCTCTCTAGTAGCTGGGACTACAGGTGTGTGCCAATACACCTGGCTAATTTTTATTTTTATTTTTATTTTTTTTAGTAGAGACAGGGTTTCACCATGTTGGCCAGGCTGGTCTCGAACTCCTGACCTCAGGTGATCTGCCCACCTTGGCCTCCCAAAGTGTTGGGATTACAGGCGTGAGCCTCTTCTGAGATGATAAGTTTTCTGAGAGTAGCTACTGAGCGCTGAGTGCCTTCTGAATCTAAGGTGTGGTCCTCCAAGGCAAAGTACTTCTTGGGTATCCTTCATGACATTTAGGACTAGAACTCTTTCTCAGAAGATGTTCAGTAAGTACCTGTTGATTGATACATCCCTAATGAATTGAATTGCATGCTCACATAAGGACATGCCATTGCAATGGTTGATTTAATTCAGCCAGGAGGTCTGTGACAATATTATTAATTGTCCTATTCATTAAATTCCACCATCTCTACTTTATTTTCTTGATAGTAGGTAGCCAAAAGGAGTTTGGACCAGATAAATGGCAAAATGATAATAGTATGTTTTAAAAAGACAGTCTTTTGTCTGGAAAATAAATAAAACATAAGGCATCAGACTCCCTAAGAGAGTACTGCATCTGGATTCATGTTATAGTACCTTCCTTCTAAAGAAGTGTAGCTGGTAAATAATCAAATATAACAATCCACACTCATGATTGACCCTGCCTGGAGTATGCCATCAGTCAACATTAAGGTGTTCATTGCAGTGGAGGAGGTAAATTTAAAGAGTCACCGTATTTTTTGCCTTCCAGAATCATTTTAGGTGTCCTTAATGTACTGTTTATCTTTTCTGAACAACGGCTGAGCCTTGAATGACCATCAGTTGTTAAAAAAATCACTGCTAAGCTGGGGGTGGTGGCTTGTGCCTATTATCCCAACTACTCTGGAGGCTGAGGTGGGAGGATTGCTTGAGCCCAGGAGGTTGAGGCTGCTGTGAGCTGTGATGGTGCCACTGCACTCCAGCCCGTGTTACAGAGCGAGACCCTGCCTCAACAAAAAACAACGCAAAGCTGGCTCCTCACCCTGATACAGGGATTCTACCTTCCCATTGTGTACTAATGAAATAACTGTTCACTATTGTGGGTTCTACTTGCAGGGTTCAGACTAGGCAATGTGGTACATGCTGTGCAGGCAACCGAGCAGAGCATTCATGCCACTGACCTGGTACCTCGCTTATGCTTAACACTAGCCAACCTGAACCGTGTGATTTATTTCATCTGTGACACCATCCTCTGGGTGAGGAGCGTAGGTCTCACCTCTGGCATCAACAAAGAGAGATGGCGAACAAGGGCTGCCCGCCACTACTGCTATTCTCTTCTGCTGAGCCTGGTCAGGGATCTGTATGAAATTTCCCTGCAGATGGAACAAGTTATACATGACAAGGCAAAGAAAGAGAAATCAGCATCCCAGGATCCTTGTGGGTACAGCGTGGCTGATGAAGAAACAGAATGGCTCCAGTCCTTTCTGCTTCTCTTGTTCCGATCTCTGAAGCGTCATCCTCCCTTGCTCCTGGACACAGTGAAGAACCTCTGTGATATCCTGAACCCTTTGGACCAGCTGGGGATCTGTAAGTCCAATCCTGGCATCATTGGACTGGTAGGTCTTGTGTCCTCTATAGCAGGCATGATCACTGTGGCGTATCCTCAGATGAAGCTGAAGACCCATTAGGGTGTTTGCAGGCTTGGAACTAGTACCTACTTTAAAAGATGGCCTCTTAGTGGGATAGACATTTGTGTAACTCACAGGCCATGTCACACTGCTTACGTTCTTGTTCATGTGAGCATTTAGCAACCTGTGATGTGTGCAGAGGTGAGGCCAAGAACAGAGAAGGGAGGAGCATGAAGAGTGGAATGTTTTTGGAGTGCTGGAGTGACTTGTGAATTTCTGAATATTTTCCCTTCATCTAACATTGATTGGACATCTCTTATGCGCATAGTAGGAGTTTAGTATTTGCTGAATGAATAAAAATTGAAAAGAAAAAATTTAAAAAGACCCAATCACACTGATCATTGAGGACTAATATACAGTAACTTTAGGGTTATGTGGCTCATTGTTGTCACAGGATTACGGCAGTCTGGTGCACAGTGCTCTCAGATCTAGTGCAGGCTCTGGTGTCAGCAGCAGGATGGAGGAGAGCTGTGCTTACAGCCTCCCAACTTGTTGGCCCTCACCATCACTGCACCCATGTCCCTGCTCAGTCCCGAAGGCGAATCAGAAAAGCATCAGGCACCTTCATGGAATAAATTGTGTCTGTGGGTGCAGTGAATAAGCAAAAATCAGGAGCAGACAGGAGGGACTCATAGAAATAGGTAGAGGTTCACAATGGGTGCCTATATGTAGCCTGTGACAGATAAGAGGCTGACAGTGAAACAAGCAAAAGACAACGGAGGCTAAAGCCTCGTTCCTCTGACAATAGACTCCTAATCCAGCAAAAAACAACTGAGGCCACAGCCTTGTTCCTCTGACTCCGAATCCAGTGTTCTTTCCATGCCATCCCACTTTCTTATTGAGTAGAACTGTGATCCCCTCCTGAATCCTGTTTTTTTGCCTCTTACCCTCTCACAATTTGGAAACTTCCTTGTCCAGTGGTTTATATTCTTTTGTAGAAAAAATAATGTTGGAGTGTGGTGGCTCACGTCTGTAATCCCAACACTTTGGGAGGCTGAAGCAGGAGGATTGCTTGAGGCCAGAAGTTCAAGACCAGCCTGAGCAATACAGTGAGACCCCGTCTCCACAGCAAAGTGTTAAGAAATTAGCCAGGCATGGTGGTGGATGCCTGTAGTCCCAGTTATTCCGGAGGCTGAAGCAGGAGGATTGCCTGAGCCCAGGAGTTAAAGGCTGCAGTGAGCTTCCACTGCACTCCAGCCTGGGTGACACAGCCAGATGCTGTGTCTTAAAAAAAAATTAAAACAGTATTTAGACTATCAGCTAGATTGTTTTATTTAAAGCCTAATAACAACTTAGGCAATTCTACATTAATTTCCATCAAAGTTTATCCAGTCAGAAAAATGTCATGAATACTGTAGATGTAAGAGGGTCATAATGTTCTCTCATAAATCAGATGTCTTATTTGTAGTGTGATTGAGGGAGGTGGAAAGAGCAGGAGGAAGCCAGTGAAGAGAACACTGGAGTGCTGGGTCATTGACATTGACTCGTGTTCCTGTCTCCCATCTTGGGTGTGGGTTCCTATATGTGGTTACGGATCCTTCAGTTTGAGGGAGGTGAGTGGAGAGATAGGATGCCCGCAGGTGGGAGGCTGATGTCAGTCCTCCCAGCAAAGCCATCTCATTTATCTGAATGGAAGCGAGAAAATAAGTATGTACTCAACAAGTAAAATTTCCCAGATATGTGATCGAGATTCTCAAAAAAATAGGCTCAGATCCTTGGCTGTCTGTTTAACCAATCAAGATATGGGATTTGAGAAATAAAATTTTGGTACTTTTAAGAGAAATGAAAGCTACTAGATCAGGGCAAATAAAAAGCTTAGATAACTTTTTATTGTCCAGATCCTCTACTGTAATAGATTAATTATGTTCAATAAATTTCTAGACAAGATTGACTTGTGTCTGAATGTGTTCTGGGAATAGAGAGGAGTTAAACGTAAGGCAATCCAGCAGGTAATCCCCAATCAGCCTACACAGTGGGTACAGGGAGCTCTGGGCTGGAAGATCTGGGCCGTGCAGGAGGATGGAGAAGGATGGAGATGAAGAGCCTCTGGGTGGAAAGGGACCTCTGAAAGCTCATCTAGACTGCTGCCATGGAGAGGATGTCTTACAGTGGCCCTGTCAATGGCTGGCTGGCTTCTGCCTGTATAAGTCTGCCTTGACTTCGTGGTGGCATGTTATGTTATGGTGGTATCCATCATGGGACTTGTGCTCTGCAAGTTATGGTGAGTTGTGGGGATGCTGGGAAATACTACCTCCTCTAGAGTTCATGTAAACCTTAATGGTGCCCTGGCACCTCCCTGTGAATCTTTCTCCCTTCTAACTAACATTTTCTACCCCAGAGCCTCCACCTTCATGAGGGATGCCACAAATCAAAGAAGCTCCTCATAGGTGTACAGCCCAGCACATTCACAGCTGAGCATTGCTGCCTGATAAGTCATTTATTCAATAATGAACGTTTGAGTGCCGTGCATGGTTTTGGGGATCCACTTGTGGGCAAGGTGACCTAGGTCCCTGCTCTCATGTGGTGGAGGGGTAGGGAGAGCAGGTGGGGATGGAGAAGGAGAGAAAATAGAACTCTACGCCCTGTGAGCTACTGCTAGAAAACTGACTCTTCTGCCTTCCCTTAGGACTCTCCTAGGCCCTTTCACCACTTCTCACCTCTCACCCACATTCTGTAGCCAGAGGACTAATTTAGTTGGCAGCGGTTTTGGGCACAGAGCCCTGGACTCCTCTGGCTCGAAGCCACTCCTCTGAAGGCTGAGAGCTGCCCTTTGGCCTAGGTTGCTGTCCAGTCACAGACTCACAAATGATTGTGCTGAACCTTGAAGTGAGGGCAGAGGCCACTTCTTTAAATACTTTGTCTTCTCCACTGCCTTACATTTTAAAAGCCCAGGTTGGATCAATAAATATTAAATGTATTAGGAGGCTGAGGCAGGCGGATCACGAGGTCAGGAGATTGAGACTACCCTGGCCAACATGGTGAAACCCCATCTCTACTAAAATACAAAAAATTAGCTGGGCATAGGGGTGCGTGCTTGTAGTCCCAGCTGCTCAGGAGGCTAAGGCAGGAGAATCGCTTGAACCCGGGAGGTGGAGGTTGCAGTGAACCAAGATCACACCATTGCACTCTACTCTGGTGACAGAGACTCCATCTCAAAAAAATAATAAGTATTAAATGTATTGCATAGTACTCCTCTGAAGCCTCCCTGCTTGACTCCTCCCTTTCCTGCCTTCTCATTCCCTACTTTATTACATCACAGATACGGAATTTATTATGAAGGATCTATCATAATTCCCCACCCCCACCTCTTGCTTCTCTTGCCCACAGTGTGCGACTTAGCAGAGTCAACAATACATGTAATTCCACCAGCAACAAGGAAAATAAGCTTTGTTTTCCTATTATCTGTTTTCATTAAGAGGTCCTCCTTAGATCATCTGAAAGCTATGGCTTACACCATAGTCCTCCATCATCTCTGAAGCCAGGGAGTAGATCTTGGGCTTAAGTCCGGGTTAAAGAAGGGTTGAGAGGTGCTAGTTCTTGGTTGTCTGGGTGCTGTTGATTAGTGAAAGAATCTTAGTCAACACTGTCACTTATCCAGGCTTACGAGAACAAAATCAACTTGGCTCTCCCCCTCCTCATCCTGGTAGCATCTTAGGCCAGGTAAAGTCAATACATTTTTTTGAACTCTAGGAAGTGGAAATTCCTCCCTCAAAGGCTATATTGTCAAAAATTCAGCTCCCAGCTGTATCGCTTCTTCATTGAGAGCAATTTATCTCCATAATCAAAGATGAGTACATGCAGATGAACTCTTCTGTGTGGGTTTAAATCTTACTATTCAAGGCTGGATGTGGTGTCTCATGCCTGTAATCCCAGCACTTTGGGAGGCTGAGGCAGGTGGATTACCAGAGATCAGGAATTTGAGACCACCCTGGCCAACATGGTGAAACCCCGTCTTTACTAAAAATATAAAAACTAGCTGGGCATGGTGGCAAGCGCCTGTAATTCCAGCTACTCAGGAGGCTGAGGTACGAGATTTGCTTGAACCTGGGAGGTGGAGGCTGCAGTGAGCTGAGATCCCACCACTGTACTCCAGCCTGGGTGACAGAGCGAGACTCTTGTCTCCAATAATAATGATAATAATAAAATTTTTAAAAACTTACTGTTCAATATTCACTCTTGCTAGTAAATAAGAAAAGATGAGAGAAATGAATTGAAAACTGTCCCGCAAGACCCTGCATGGAAAAGGAGTCAAAGGACTGGAGAAGTTTATAGAACTTCAGAGCTTTTACGTCTAACAAACATATATCCCAATCCTTCTTTCTGGAAAGCAGATTTTTGTGAATTGAGGGCAGAAATATTACAGAGCTGATGCTTCATGGCTCTGGAATAGTAAGTCCTCTGGGCCTGGATATCCTTCAGCTCTGCCACCTACCTCCTTGTTTGCTAAATGTCCTTAGAGAAGTTAGGATATGCCTGGGGAACCCTGGGTCAGATAACCATGACAACTGGCTGACCCTGCTTTCTCTTGGTCTCTGCCCTCCTCTAGCTGGGAGGCGTTAGCAGCATTGCCCAATACTCCCTGGGGTGATAGGAATTGTTTCTGCCTGAGGAGACACTCTGCAGCCTGGGCTCTGTGAAGCTGAGGTGGTGGTCAGCTAGAGTCCGCGTTGGGGTCCTGGGGCACCTGCCTTACCTGGCTTGTTTATGAACATTAAAGGGACGAGGTTGCAGGTAAGGGCCTCTTGGGAACATTGCTGGGAATGAAAAACAGCAGGGAAACTACTGAGGGTGAGAATCAAGGTGAATGACAGGAAGAATAGAGTAGCTATTCTGGGGCTACTGTCTTTTCCAGAACACAAATATATTGGCTTAGAAATAGAGGAATTGGAGAGGCACAGCGGATCATGCCTTTAATCGCAGTACTGCAGCTGGCCAAGGCAGGAGTTCAAGACCAACCTGGGCGACATAGTGGGATCCGGTCTCTACAAAAAAATAAGAATTAGCCCTGCATTGTGGCGCATGCCTGTAGTGCTAGCTACCTGGGAGGCTGAGGTGGGAGGATTCCTTGATCCTGGGAGGTTGAGGCTGCAGTGAGCCATGATCATGCCAGCACACTCCATCCTGGGCAACAGATCAAGACCCTGTCTCAAAAAAAAGATGGAGGGGGGGAGGGGGGAGAGAGAGAAATAGAAGAATTAACCCAGAGCCTTTTCAAAGATGAAACCTGAAACGTGTTTATTTATTTATTTAGAGATATGGTCTCATTATAGTGTCCAGGCTGGTCTCACGCTCCTGGGGTCAAGCCATTCTCCCATGTCAGCCTCAGTAGCCGGGATTACAGGTGCTTGCCAATGCACCCAGCTTGAAACTTGTTATTTTAGTCTCTTCTAGACCCAAATTCAAGAGCCTTAAGACTTCATCTAAAACTTTTTATCTCTTATGACTACCTGTATTTTTCATTTTCTAACCTGAACTCTTATAAGGAACATCAGTCTTGGCTGGGCATGGTGGCTCACATCTGTAATCCCAGTACTTTGGGAGGCCGAGATGGGTGGTTTACTTGAGGTTAGGAGTTCGAGACCAGCCTGGCCAACATGGTGAAACCCCGTCTCTACGAAAAATACAAAAATTAACCGGGTGTGGTGGCTCGCGTCTGTAGTCTCAGCTACTTGAGAGGCTGAGACATGAGAATCACTTGAACCTGGGAGGCAGAGGTTGCAGGGAGCTAAGATCATGCCATTGCACTCCAGCCTGGGTGACAGAGTGAGACTCCATCTCAAAAAATGAAAGAAACATCGGTCTTGCCAAATAAGCTGTGGAGCAGCTCACTGCCGTGGGACGCTGAGGAGAGGGTCTGTTGTGTGACATTCACCCTCCGACCTAATGCCTTCTGTTCGGGGCAAATGGGGTCCCAGGCAGCCTGGGCCTAGTGGGTGGCCATGACAGGTAGAGAAGGGACCCAGTGGAGCTCAAGCCTGAGGGCGTCTGATGGACCTGGGACTCTCTGCTTTGCAGCTTGAAGAACTAGGATGGCAGTCAACAAAGGCCCCACCTTGCTGGATGGAGACGTCCCTGTAAGTAACTTGGGCATATATGTGACGAGATGGGAGCTGAGGGGGGATGAAGAAGCAGGGAGGGAGATGCAGGGGACTTAGAGCAAGATATGCCCAGATTCAAATTCTGCTCCATTGACTACCATGCCTTAGTTATTCTTGCCCTCACGACCTTTTGTAGGGGGCAGTTGAGGATCTGGGAGGGAAAAAAAAGATGCCTATTAAAAGCTAAGCACCTTGGAAACAAGGAGTAGAAATCCTGACTTGGGGACGGCGGGATGGAGAGGAAGAGAACTACTGTGTTTAAACCCTGATTCAGAAGCCCATGCTCTGCTCACCACGCAGCTGGATGAGTGTTCCGTGAGGAGCCTCTGCATCCTGTGACTCCAGCATCATCATTCACATGGCAAACAACACCTCCTGGAGTGAGACAGTGCACAGCCTGTGCTGCCGGGTGGGGAGAGGGTGGGATATTCCCTGTGTCTGGTGTTCTGTCACTGACCTGGTTTTCACTGTGACTTGAAATGGCTTGATACTTTTAGGAATGTTCGATGCCTTCTGGCAAGGCATCTCAGATTTGGGCACAGTTCAGATAGTAAAACTTAAAAATTATGAACCCGGCCAGGCACTGTGGCTCACGCTTGTAATCCCAGCACTTTGGGAGGCCGAGGGAGGCGGATCATGAGGTCAGGAGATCGAGACCATCCTGGCCAACATTGTGAAACCCTGCCTCTACTAAAAATACATAAATTAGCTGGGTGTGATGGCACACACTTGTAGTCCCAGCTACTTGGGAGGCTGAGGGAGGAGAATTGCTTGAACATGGGAGGCGGAGATTGCAGTGAGCTGAGATCGCACCAATGCACTCCAGCCTGGTCACAGAGCAAGGCTCCATCTCAAACCTGTACAATATCCACCTTGTCCCAGCCTTTAACTACCTCTCGCACTAGGAATCACTTTATTTTGTGTTGAATCATAGAACAGAGAAAGGTGTAAAGTAGTCAAGTGCATAGTTAAGCGGTTCTAACAGACGGTGGTTTATTCCCTTCCCAGGATCTCTTTCCGGCTTTGGCTTTGTCTAAAACAACCTTGGAAGGCTCTGTCCAAAGTGTACAAGAGAATGTTTTCTTGTTTATAGTCATAGTCTAGTTCAAATTTCTAGTTCAAATTTCAAACCCACCTGCAGGATAAAAAACTTATTGTGAGCCACTCTGTCTAGTGTACACGCTTGATGGGAGTCTTTGAACTCCGCCTCCTATAAACAAGACAGGCCAGGTCTTCACCCCATGAGCAGAACCATGCCACAGTGTCATGTTCTAAGCTACAGAGAGCCTGAGCAACTGAGTCTGACCTGGGAGTTTTTTTCTTTTTACTTTTAATACAGAGAATTCTCAACATTCGTTAAGGATAGACAGAAAAGAACATCATAAGCCCCATGCACCCTTTATTAGCCCTGGCAACCATGAGTTCATGGCCAATCCTGCCTCATCCCCATGTCCCTTAATTTCCCCACTTGGTGTTATTTTGAAGCAAATCCCAGGGAGGCCATTTCCAGCTTGAGTTGGAATCCTGGCTCTGCCACTTACCAGCTCTGTGATCTCGGGTGAATCACTTCCCGTATCTGGGTGTCAGTCTCCTCACCGAGTTAGTGCTGGTGACAGCGCTGACCTCAGAGGATGGCTGTTAGAGTTAAGTGAGCTCGCCGACCGGGCCCGGTGGCTCACACCTGTAATCCCAGCACTTTGGGAGGCCGAGGCGGGCAGATCATGAGGTCAAGAGATTGAGACCATCCTGGCGAACAGGCTGAAACTTCATCTCTACTAAAAATACAAAAATTAGCTGGGCGTGGTGGCGGGTGCCTGCAGTCCCAGCTACTCAGGAGGCTGAGGCAGGAGAATCACTTGAACCTGGGATGCAGAGGTTGCAGGGAGCCCAGATCGTGCCATTGTACTCCAGCCTGGGTGACACAGTGAGACTCTATCTCGCAATAAATAAATAAGAAAGAACTAAGTGAGCTTGTGTCACCGAGGCACCCAGACCGGTACCTGCAGCATAGTGGCAACTGGCACATGTCCTTTCCCTCTGCATGCCTAGAATTCATTCTTTTATTGATTCTTTTTTTTAGAGAGAGAGTCTTGCTCTGTCACCTTGGCTGCAGTGTAGTGCCACCGTCATAGTTCCCTGCAGCCTCAGCCTCCTGGTCTCAGACAGTCCTCTCACCTCAGTCCCCCAAGTAGCTGGGACACTGTAGTCCCCATGCCATCAAAAATTATCATGGCCAACTGTGTGTGTGTGTGTGTGTGTGTGTGTGTGTGTGTGTGTGTGTCTCAAAGTGATCTCAAACTCCTGGCTTCAAATGATCCTCCTGCCTCAGCCTCCCAAAGTGTAGGGATTACAGGCAT
Source organism: Sapajus apella (assembly GCF_009761245.1). Classification (NCBI taxonomy): domain Eukaryota; kingdom Metazoa; phylum Chordata; class Mammalia; order Primates; family Cebidae; genus Sapajus; species Sapajus apella. The sequence continues at coordinate 2,757,754 of NW_022437079.1, forward strand.
GAGCTTCTACACTTAGCCCTAGAATTCATTCTTTTACTCAAAGACCAGTGTTTTTTCACCAAGTTTCCTGTGTGACTGCTGCCAAAAGATGCATTACTAACAGCATAGAAATGAGAAACGATTGTTCTGCTACACCCAGCGTGCTCAGATCCCACCCAAAGTGCTGTCTGAGTGCTTTTTTTTGAGACAGGGTCTCATTCCATCAACCAGGCTGTAGTGCAGAGGTATGATTCTGGCTCACTACAGCCTCCATCTCCCAGGCTCAAGCCGTCTTCCCACCTCAGGCTTCTGAGGAGCTGGGACCACAGGCACACAACACCATGCTCTGCTATTTTTTTTTTTTTTTTTTTTTTGTAGAGACGAGGTCTCCCTATGTGGCCCAGGCTCGCCTTGAACTCCTGGGCTCAAGCAGGGATGCTATATTTTTAAGAAAGATAATGTAAAACTATAGCATGTTCAGGAGAGGGGGTCACCAGACCACAGTGTGAACCATTTCAGATTTCAGCTCAGAAAAGCTGTCCAACAAGGGGCACAGGCCAGTTTACAAGAGGAAGAGCTCTCATTCATGGAGACATTCAAATATAAGTCTTGGCTGGGCACAGGGGCTCACACATATAATCTCAGTGATTTGGGAGGCGGAGGCAGGAGGATCACTTGAGGCTAGGATTTCAAGACCAGCCTGGGTAACAAAGCAAGACCCCTGTCTCTGCAACATAAAAATATTAGCAAGGCACGGTGTCACACGCCTGCAGTCCCAGCTACTGAGAAGGCTCAGGTGGGAGAGAAGGTAAGTGTTCTATGCCGAGGGAAGGAAGGAGAGTGTTCTAGGCTGTGGGGGGGAAGGAAGGAGAGTGTTCTAGGCTGTGGGAGGGAGGGAAGGAGAGTGTTCTAGGCTGTGGGAGGGAAGGAAGGAGAGTGTTCTAGGCTGTGGGAGGGAAGGAGTGTTCTAGGCTGTGGGAGGGAAGGAAGGAGAGTGTTCTAGGCTGTAGGAGGGAAGGAGAGTGTTCTAGGCTGTGGGACGGAAGGAAGGAGAGTGTTCTAGGCTGTAGGAGGGAAGGAGAGTGTTCTAGGCTGTGGGAAGGAGGGAAGGAGAGTGTTCTAGGCTGTAGGAGGGAAGGAAGGAGCGTGTTCTAGGCTGTGGGAGGGAGGGAAGGAGAGTGTTCTAGGCTGTGGGAGGGAGGGAAGGAGAGTGTTCTAGGCTGTGGGAGGGAGGGAAGAAGAGTGTTCAAGGCTGTGGGAGGAAGGAAAGGGTAAGTGTTCCAAGCAGTGTGGCCAGCATCCACAGGAAGGGTGACGGTACCTCAGAAAGACCAGAAAAATGTTTGGAGAAGGCACCGATTAAACCTGGTTGAAAACTCTAGCCAGTAACAGCACTTGCTCTGTAGCAGGCGCTATCAGGGGAGTGATTTGTGCTGGGGGTGGGATGTGACTCAGCCCCTGGTGAACAGAGCTTGCCTGGGCAGCTCTCCAGAATCTGGACGGTGACCAGGAGGATGTGGCGGCTGACTTGTTTTCCCGTGGGTCTCCCCTGCTCTCAGGATTGGGGCATCCAAAGACCTCCTTGCCGTTGGTTCCCCCAGGTCACTTAGAGTCAGGCTACTCCCCATGACCCTGGGGTCACTTCCCGGGTGCCTGGAGAGGGAGGACCACAGCTTTTGTGTGTTCCTTCCACAGCAGGAGCAGGAGAACGTGCTGCAGCGGGTCCTGCAGCTGCCCGTGGTGAGTGGCACCTGCGAGTGCTTCCAGAAAACCTACACCAGCACCAAGGAAGCCCACCCACTGGTGGCCTCTGTGTGCAGTGCCTACGAGAAGGGCGTGCAGAGCGCTGGGAGCTTGGCGGCCTGGAGCATGGAGCCGGTGGTCCGCAGGCTGTCCACCCAGTGTGAGTCCTCGGCGCTCGGCAGCTGCCTGCTTGTTCACTGCCTATCTGACAATCTGTCTGTCCGCCTCTCAGGCTGTCTGTCTGGAGTTCGATACCAGCCTGGCCAATATGGTGAAACCCCGTTTCGACTAAAAATACAAAACTTAGCTGGGTGTGGTGGCGCGCACCTGTAGTCCCAGCTACTCTGGAGGCTGAGGCAGGAGAATCGCTTGAACCCAGGAGGTGGAGGTTGCTGTGAGCCGAGATCGCGCCATTGCACTCCAGTCTGGCGACAGACTGAGACTCCGTCTCCAAAAAAAAAAAAAAAAAAAAAAAGTATACATACAGATCTGTTTTCATCTATAGATGCCTGTCTACGGCCCAGCTGCCATGTTCCTAGGAAATAATGATGGCCAGAGAATCTGCAGGGGAAGGGAAGGCAGAGCCGTGCAGGCAGCGGTGAGGGTGTGGCAGCACAGGCAGCAGCAGAGTCTGGGAGAGGCAGAGGCAGCGGCACTAGGGGCCCTGGCAGGGCTGGAGGACCGTTCTTGGAGGGAGGGGAAAGCTGGCTGAGCCCAGCAGCTGATGGTAGCGGGTCGTGACGGGAGGGGGCAGCAGAGAGCCACCAACCAGGGCCCTGGAGGCAGAAGACGGCTGTCGTGCGGGCCTTGCCAGGTGTGCCCCGCTCAAATTGTTCTGCCCCATCTGAACATGTGGTCTCCAAGGCATCGTTCCTGGCAGTGCTGAGGGAAACCGCAGTCATGCCAAGAAGTCTAGCACCTTCCACCATCCTAATTAGAGAGTAATGGGATTTGAGGACTCCACGCAGCAAACGGGAGAGGACAGGTGTGAACACAGCAAACGGGAGAGGACAGATGGGAAGGCCAGCCCTGTCCCTGGCTGCACCTCCTTCAATACTTTCCCTGAGTCTCCTTCTGCCTAACTGGAAGACAGCCAGGTCATCTGGGCTCTCTGCTGCTTGAGCATTTTGTGAAGAAAAATAAGGTATCTGGATAAAGAATACAGGAAAGAGCATAAAGAACTCTCCTCGAAAGCTGTGGTCCCTATGGCCAGGGCTGTAGAGCCCGTGTTGTGGCCGACCTGGGCGGGACCCCCCTGAAGCATGTGCAGCTGTGATGCGTGCCCTCTCTCCAGGGCAATCCTTTCCCCTCCCTGCCACCTTCTCCTGACGGTCGACCATCTCAACACTGAGTAGTTAAAACTAAGGGGACAGGCTGGGCTCGGTGGCTCACGCCTGTAATCCCAGCACTTTGGGAGGCCGAGGCGGGTGGATCACGAGGTTAAGAGATCGAGACCATCCTGGCCAGCATGGCAAAACCCCGTCTCTTCTAAAAATGCAAAAAATTAGCTGGGCGTGGTGGGGCCCACCTGTAGTGGCAGCTACTCAGGAGGCTGAGGCAGGAGAATCGCTTGAACCCGGGAGGTGGAGGGTGCTGTGAGCCGAGATGGTGCCATTGCACTCCAGCCTGGGCAACATAACGAGAATCCATCTCAAAAAAAAAAAAAGAAGGGCATGGACAGCCTGGGGCCTGCACTGGCTGTGCTGGGAGTGTGTCGCATTGAAAGCTAAGCAGCCTGAGCCCCGAGGCCTCACTGCACCTGCCTCCCTCTCACACCTCTGTTCTCCCTCCTCACGCTCGCTCACTCGGAGCCCCGTGCTGGTGGGGAGGGAAGAGAATGGGGGAAAGAACAATACTTGTTGGTGATTCACTTAGTTCCTGTCATTCTTCCTCACAGCCATCCTGCCAGGCAGGCACCATTAATTCACCATAAGAGGCAGAGGCTCAGACAGGCTGGGGCTTGCCGAGGCCCCGGGCTGCACAGATGTGGGCACTCGGCCTTCTGAGTGCAGGCCTGAACGGCTCCAGCGTTCCCACAGACAGAAGAAACTGGCCTGGGTCTCGAGGAGCCCAGCGGGCGTGGGCTAAAGAAGGCAAAGGACCTGGGCGCAGAGATGCTAGGAGGCAGCAGGCCTGGGGTTCGAGGGCCCCAAGTCGCTTCCTTGGCACAGAGGCCACTACTAGATTCTCATGGTGAGGGGCGGGGCTCACCCAAACCTGGCCCTTTCCTTCCAGTCACAGCTGCCAACGAGCTGGCCTGCCGGGGCCTGGACCACCTGGAGCAAAAGATCCCAGCCCTTCAGTACCCTCCTGAAAAGGTGAGCCTGTCCCACCTCGGGAGTCTCCCTGCACCCTAGTCACCCTCTCAGGGAGGAGAGGGCAGGGGCTGCTGAGGCAGTGACCGTACATCTGTGTCCCACAGCGAGCGCCCTCCAAGGCCGGTGGAGGCTACCTGCTCCCAAGGCCACACCACGGGCTCCTCTTCTCCCTGTGAAGCCAGATGGAGGTGGGGTTCCTGGAAGTTGGGTTTCTGGGACCAGCAGGCACAATCCCAGAGGCAAACTCAAACAGATGCTTGGGGCATTCCCAGTACCCCCAATACCGTGCTCTGGGGTCTGGGGTTCCATAGTCTGCCCTGGACCACTTGGCGACTACAGCTGCCTAGGATCACAAGTCACACTCATGAAGATCCCAGGAGTGTCATCCCAGGTCCTCAAAATCCAACTTTTATGGACCATGAGACTGAAAGTCACTTTATGTGGCTACATATTCGTTGGGTAGTTGCTATGATAAGGGCCCCTTTTTGCTGCTTCTGGGGAATAAGCTTTGTCTCTGACCTCACCTGTCTCACTGACCAGCTGTCTACCCTTCCCAAAACTTGCTGAGCCTTCCAACTATCTACCCTTCCCACGAACACATACTGACCCTACCCTAAGCCCTATCCTAATTCATCTTTCTCACTGACCAACTATCCACCCTTCCCACCAACATGTACTGAGCCCTCCCCTATGCCTGCCGCATCTACGTCACTGACCGTCTGTCCTTCCCGCAAACACGAACTAAGCCCCCCAACTGTCCACCCTTCCCACAAACATGTACTGAGCCCTCCCCTATTCCCGGGGCCATTGCCTATGCTTAATCAAGCTCTCACTGAACCCTCTTATCAATCCTCTGGGATAGGGGTCATTACCTCCACTTTACAGAGAGGAAACCAGTGTCTTCCCATGGCCACACAGCCTTAATTGGAGACCATGTGAGAGCAGGTCTGTTCAGCTGTGAGGTCTGTGCTCTCTGCTCCCCTTTTTTCCAGATAAAGGGCAGGGTTTTTGTCACAAAGGAATTCCCGGGATAATGAAGAGAAGTCAGATTATTTCAATGCAGAACCAGTGAAGAACAAGCCCACCTGTAAATCGATAGAAATGGCGTGTTCTGAGGAAAGGAGGGAGGAGAGTCCTTGTGAGCACGAGGGTGTCAGGACACGGCCACCAAAGAGGAGCCTTTGGGGTCATCCTCGCAGGATGGGAGGGATCTTGACAGACAGTGATGCGGTGTGAAGGAGCCAGGAGACCAAGTGGGTGGCACAGGGCAGGCTGGCGCCCTCTCCCTTTAGAGCACAGCTTAATTCCAGGTACCCAAGTATCAGCACCAGTTCCCTGGGCCTTTAGCTGAGGCCTTCCTGGGAGCTAGGCTCAGGGCGCCAGGCCCCAAAAGGGTAGCCCTTGTGGGATCTGCAAGACCGCATGCCTAACCCCCACTTACTCCCCCAGATTGCTTCTGAGCTGAAGGACACCATCTCCACCCACCTCCGCAGCGCCAGAAACAGCATCAGCGTGCCCATCGCCAGCACTTCAGACAAGGTCCTGGGGGCCGCTTTGACCGGGTGCGAGCTCGCCTGGGGGGTGGCCAGAGACACTGCGGAATTTGCTGCCAACACCCGAGCTGGCCAGCTGGCTTCTGAAGGGGCCGACCTGGCCTTGGGCAGCATTGAGAAGATGGTGGAGTACCTCCTCCCGCCAGACAAGACAGAGTCAGGTACCCTCCGTCAGAGGCTCGGCCTGGGAGTGAGCTGCTGTCACACACACAAACTGGGATTCAGCAGGAGGTAGCAGGGCTCATCCAGCCCCTGCTCTGGAGTAGGGAAGCACAGTGGGATTTGCAGATGGATTTGCAGTCATTCACCCCCGCCCCCACCCCATCAGTAAAGAGGGAAAGTGAGTTGTGGAAATCACCAGTGAGTTTGTGGTGGGACCAGAACACCGGCTTTCCAGTGCTAGCCATGACCCAGATCTCGCTGGCCCCTCTCTGATGGGTCTTCTGTTCTTTTCCCCCAAATCCCTAACCAGCCCCTGCTCCTGGACACCAGCAAGCCCAGAAGCCTCCCAAGGCCAAGCCAAGCCTCGTGCACAGGGTTGGGGCTCTGACCAATACCCTCTCTCGACACACCATGCAGACCGTGGCCCGGGCCCTGGAGCAGGGCCACACCCTGGCCATGTGGATCCCGGGCGTGGCGCCCCTGGTGAGTGTCTGCCCTGAGCACTGCCTGACCTGGTGCCTGGGAGCCCTGTGTGCCTCCCAGGCCCCCGACCACCCACCTACCACCCCGTCCTGTCCTGAGAATATTCTGTCTTCCATCCTGGGCTGGCGCTTGAGTTCTAAGGACAAGAGGCCTTGAGAGGGGTGGAGGGCAGCCTTTCAGACCACAGGGAAAGAGAAGGACAGGAGGTTAGCCGAGGCCAGGCCTGCCTTGCTAGAGCGGGACTGTTCACTCCCCACCACTCCCCATCCCAACCTCTCTGTATTTTAGCAGAAATAGGCTGGGTTTTTTTCATAAGGAATTTTAGTAAGAAATTAAAACCAGAAAAAAAATAAATAAGGCCAGGCGCGGTGGCTCACGCCTATAATTCTAGCACTTTGGGAGGCTGAGGTGGGTGGATCACGAGGTCAAGAGATCAAGACCATCCTGGTCAACATGGTGAAACCCCATCTCTACTAAAAATACAAAAATTAGCTGGGCGTGGTGGCACACAACTGTAGTCCCAGCTACTTGGGAGGCTGAGGCAGGAGAATCGCTTGAACCCAGGAGGTGGAGGATTGCGATGAGCTGAGATCGCACCATTGCACTCCAGCCTGGGTAACAAGAGTGAAACTCCATCTCAAAAAATAAATAAATAAAACAACATTAAAGCATAAGCGTCAGCAAACAAGATGACTTCTTTTCCGTCATCTTTTGAGCAGTACTTTTTTTTTTTTTTTTTGAGACGGAGTCTGTCTCTGTGCTAGGCTAGAGTGCATTGGTGCAATCTTGGCTCACTGCAACCTCAACCTCCCAGGTTCAAGCAGCTCTCCTGCCTCAGCCTCGTGAGTAGCTGGGATTACAGGCATATGCCACCACGCCCAGCTAATTTTTGTATTTTTAGTAGAGACACGGTTTCACCATGTTGGCCAGGCTGGTCTCGAACTCCTGACCTTGTAATCCACCCACTCGGCCTCCCAAAGTGCTGGGATTACAGGCGTGAGCCACCGTGCCCTGCTCAGCAGTACTTTTAAAAGTATCCTCAGGCCGGGATCATTCATTCAAGCAGATGTTGCCCCCCGCAGGGATTCAGGAGTAGTCGTTCCCCTGTCCCCTGCATCAGTAAGGGCTGAGACTGACCCACATGCCTGGACCCAGCCTGCAGGGGGCAGAACCTCAGATGCTGCCATTCACATGACTAGAGTGGCGTCCCCAAAACTGTGTAAGAAGGAGGCCCTGTTGGTGGGGCTCCCTAGAGGCTTGGAATGTGCCTCAAGAGACACAGGCCCACTTGCTCAGTCAGTTTCTTCCCATGGGTCACTCTGGTCCACTGAAGTTTTCACTCTTTAAAGATCTGGGAGGAGTAGCTACTACAGCTAACATACATGTATCCTATGGCCCAGCGGTTCCACTCTTGTGTATACCCAACAGAAATGAGCACTTACATCTCCCAAAACATGTTTAAAATGTTCAGATTAGCTATATCCTTAGCCAAGGGCTGGAAGCAATGCTAATGTCCATCAACTGTAGAATGGGTAAATTACGGGAAATTTACAGGATGGAATATTACACAGAAATGAAAAAGGAGGAACTACTTCCATCTGCAGCAACATGGGTGAATATCACACCCTACTATTTCACTAAAGGAGCTATTCGTGAATGAATACACACGGTGTGACTCCACTTATGTGAAGTTCAAAAGTAGGTAAAACTAAGGCACAGTGACAGAGATCAGGATTGTGGTCACTCTTGGGGGAATGTGGACTGAGTGGGGACATGGGGGGTCTTCGGATGTTGAAAATGGTGTCTGTTGGCCGGGTGCGGTGGCTCACATCTGTAATCCCAGCACTTTGGGAGGCTGAAGCAGGCAGATCACAATGTCAGGAGTTTGAGACCAGCCTGACAAACATGGTGAAACTCTACTAAAAAATACAAAAATTAGCTGGGTGTGGTAGCACACACCTGTAATCGCAGCTACTCAGGAGGCTGAGGCAGGAGAATTGCTTGAACCCAGGAGGCGGAAGTTGCAGTGAGCTGAGATTGTGCCACTGCACTCCAGCCTAGGCGACAGAGCGAGACTCCTTCTCAAAAAAAAAAAAAAAAAGAAAGAAAAGGAAGAAAATGGTCTCTTTCTTGATCTGTGGTGGTTACACAGGTGTGTTCTTTTTTTCTTTTTTTTGAGACAGAGTCTTGCTTTGTCGCCAGGCGCCAGGCTGGAGTGCAGTGGCTCGATCTCGGCTCACTGCAACCTCTGCCTGCTGGATTCAAGCAGTGCTCGTGCCTCAGCCTCCCAAGTAGCTGGGACCACAGGCGTGAGCCACCATGCCAAGCTAATTTTTTTTTTTTTTTTTTTTTTAGTAGAGATGGGGTTTCACCTGTTGGCCACGATGGTCTCGATCTCTTGACCTCGTGATCCACCCGCCTCGGCCTCCCAAAGTGCTGGGATTACAGGCGTGAGCCACCGTGCCCGGCCTAGGTGTGTTCTTATAAAAGCTCACAGAGCTTACAATAAGATGTGTGCACTTTAGCGTATGTAGATTACCACTTAACAAAAGGTTTCAAGAAAAGTCTGCTGGGGCTGAGCCCTGCACACCACCCCGGTCCCGACCCTTGGGGCGAAGGGCTTCGGCTGCTGGGGCTCCTGCCTTTCAGCAGGGGCAGTGGAGCCAGCGGTGTGCTGCCACCCTCCCTCAGAGCAGCCTGGCCCAGTGGGGCGCTTCAGTGGCCATGGAGGTGGTGTCCCGGCGGAAGAGCGAGGTTCGGGTGCCCTGGCTGCACAGCCTCACCACCCAGGAGGAGGATGGTGAGGACCAGACAGACACGGAAGGAGAGGAGACAGAGGAGGAGGAAGAATCAGAGACTGAAGAGAAGAAGTTCAGTGAGGTGAGGGGAGAGTGGGAGCCTCAAGGTCCCCCAGCCCACAGAAGCGGTGAGAAGCACAGGCGTAGGGTGGTACCCCAGATGCAGGGGCATGGCAGGCAGGTGCAGCGCCCTTCACCCCACCCTCAAATGCCCAGCCGATGAGGGACTTCCATGCCATTCTCTCAACTGACCCTTCCAACACTCTGTAAACGGCAGGGCAGAGATGACTGTCCTGTTTTGCAGGAGAAGAAACAGAGGTTCAGAGAGGGGATGTGACCTGCCCAAAGCCACACTCTAGTGGCAGAATAGGCCTCAAGTTGTGTACATTTGGTATTCCCATGTGTTTCCCTCTAGCTCTGGGGCTGGTGGGGCAAGAAGGGTCAGGGGAGTCACCGCGGGAGGCACTGACCCTGCTCTGGCCCCCAGGTAGCAGCCCTGCCAGGCCCTCAGGGCCTCCTGGGCAATGTGGCACACACCCTGCAGAAGGCCCTCCAGACCACCATCTCGGCTGTGACGTGGGCACCTGCAGCTGTGCTGGGCATGGCAGGGAGGGTGCTGCACCTCACCCCAGCCCAGGCCGTCACCTCCACCAAGGGGAGGGCCATGTCGCTATCAGATGCCCTGAAGGGCGTTACTGACAACGTGGTGGACACAGTGGTGCACTACGTGCCGGTGAGTCCCACCCCTGGCAAGCTGTTAGTGTCCCAAGGGGGGCTGGACCGGGCAGATAAAGTAGATCTGACTGAAGGGGCTGCAGACCCGTCCTTTCCCTCTGGAGACCCTCCTCCAGGCCTCAGTGCCCTGCCAACATGTCGACATACGGTGCCTCTCCCAGCCCCAGGAGGATAGAGGCCCACCGCCCTGGCCTGAGGCCTCTGCCCTCAGCCCCTCCCACTTGCTGGTAGGAGTCTCCTGCCTCAGCCCGGGATCCCAGTGGCTCACCCTCACCCCTCTACTCCCAACTGAAAGGCCCGGCAGGTTTGGGGCAGGTTTGAATGCTGAGGCCTGGGAAGGGTTGGAGAAGCTTTCAGGGCACCCTAGGGGTGGGGCATGAGTTCAGGAGACAGCAGCAGGCCCCACCCAATTCTACCACCTGTCACCAGTAGGAAAACCCCCCGGGGATACCATTGCCATCCCTTTGGGAGCCCCTTTCCAGAGCAACTTACAGCCTGGCAGGCCTGAGCAGGGCTGGTCAGGGCAGAAGGCACCCATAGAGCTGGTAGGGGGTGGGTTTATCAGTCACTCTCTCCACCAAGCAGCATGCCAGGGATCTTAGCAGCCGGCCTGTTTGTCCTGTGCCCGGGCCAGCCCCAGGAAGGCGAGCCCGTCCCTGCCCAGGTCACTGTGCGGGCTGCAAGGGTTAGGAAAGCTGATGACGTCCCACTGAGCATTCCCCGGAGGGAGGCCCAGGGATCCTGAAACTCTGGGAGGCCTGGCTTGCCTGAGCGGCCTGGTCCATGGAGAGGCTCAGGGTGGGCAGAACCTCGGGGCTTTCCCCGGTGCCGACAAACTACCGTCCCGCCCCTCAGCCTGTGTTCTCCCGATGGCCGCTGCCGGGGGAATAATCGAGGGGCCGGGCAGGGGCAGTGGGTCGGAGGCTCAGGGACCAGGGCCAGGCCGGGGCTCTAAGGCGGCTGCGGGGCCCAGCAGGGGTGGTGGGGCCGGGGCCGGGGCCGGGCCGGGGCTCTAAGGTGGCTGCGGGGCCCAGGGAAGGGTCGGTGGGTCCGGGGCGCAGGGATGGGGCCGGGCTGGTGCTCTAAGTAGACTGCTGGGTTCCAGCTCCCCAGGCTGTCGCTGATGGAGCCCGAGAGTGAGTTCCGGGACATCGAGCACCCGCCCCCCGAGGCGGAGCGCAGGGCGTCGGGAGCGCAGTCCCCCGGCCCTGAGCCCGCTCCGCGCCCCGCCCAGCCCCGCGGGAACCTTCGCCGCGCACGGAGCCCCGGCCCGGAGGACGAGGCTGACCCTCCCGCTGCGCCCCGCGCGTTCCCGACAGTGCCCCGGGAGAAGCCGAAGCGCAGGGTCAGCGACAGCCTCTTTCGCCCCAGCGTCCTGGAGCCCATCCTGGGCCGCGCGCAGTACAGCCAGCTGCGCAAGAAGAGCTGAGCCGCGGGCCCAGACCTCGACCCTCCGCACACACAACCCGCGCCGCCCCGGCCAGCTGCCTCGTCCAAAGCAGCCCCCTGGGACCCCCCTGCATCCCCCGGCTGCCGAGGCACACACTTTCTTAGCATCTTTCTGGGGCTTCACCCTCAGAGCCAGTTTTTAAGGGACACCAGAGCCACAAGCTGCTCTGAACTAAAAGAGAAATGGCCTCCGTTGATTTTTCATCTCTTTAACCAAAGGTGTGGCCAAAAGACATTTGACCATTTTCAAAATTCAGATTCTGCCTCTGGGATCAATATTTGCCACGAATGAGTAGCTCTGGTCACCACCTTAAAGGTCCAAACAGAGGTTTTGACGCATTCTTAGCACTGAACTCAGAGATCCTCTGACGATCTAGGCTCCCAGAAGACTACTCTGAAGGGAACAATCAGATGCAAAAGCTCTTGGGGGATTATTCAAAATTCTAGTGTCACTTTCTGAGTCCCCGCCCCTTCGCGGGCTGGGTCCCAGGCCTGTGCTCTGCAGAGCCCGCTGCTTGCTGGCAGCCACAGTTCCATTGGCATCATCACTGCCTTCACCTGCATAGTCACTCTCTTGATGCCCCCCAGATGCTGGGGAAGGAAAATGGTGATCATATATAGACTTTATAGCCACAGAACGGGAATGTTAATATTTGATAAACCTCGACAATACATTCATACAAGTATAAAATTCATACATTGCAAAAGGGTGCGTATCTCTCTCCCTGAGCCCCCGTGTCCCCTCCATAAAAACCACCATGGTGCCGCTCTCATGTGTGCCTGTGGTTATGGGTTATGCCCCTGCAAGCATGTGTCTGCACTTCCTGCTTGCCTTCACATTAACCTGCTTTTTTCACTTAATAACTCAGCTTGGAGAGATTTCTGTATCACATCATAAATCCCACTTGCTCTTTTCTATGGCCGCATAACTACTGCGTAGCATGGATATGCCTTATTTGATTTAACTAGTTCCCTAACGATGGACTTTTAAGTAGTTTCCTTTTTTTTTTAATTGCTACTGCAAACAGTGCTATAATAAATGTCCTTACCAAAATGTCTAGTGTACATGTGTGGATATGTGTATATATGATAAATGTGTAACTTGTAACCATGACATGCCAGTGAAAGAATATGTGCACTTCACGTATTGCTAAATAATGCCAAGTGGCCTTCCAAACCAAACCCTATTTTTCTAGTTATTTTAACCTGCAGCTTCAGAAATATGCACAGAAAATTGTGACTCTTTGGTCAGTCCTTTTAGACATCTGTATATTTATTTATTTATTATAATTATTATTTTTGAGACCGAGTCTCACCCTGTCACCCAGGCTGGAGTGCAACGCTGCAATCTTGGCTCACCACAAATTCTGCCTCCCGGGTTCAAGCAATTCTCTGCCTCAGCCTCCTGAGTAGCTGGGGTTACAGGTGAGCACCACCACGCCCAGCTCATTTTTGTGCTTTTAGTAGAGGTGGGGTTTCAGCATGTTGGCCAGGCTAGTCTTGAACTCCTGATCTCATGATCCACCCACCTTGGCTTCCCGAAGTGCTGGGATTACAGGCATGAGCCACCGCAGCCGGCCTGAGGTCCATATATTTATATTCGTCTTCTACAGGCCTCACTCAGACGCATAAGCACCCACTCTGCTGGCTCTCAGTCTGCTGCACCCTGGAAGCCCCGCTCCTGGAACTGACTCTGGGGCCCTGGCAGATCTTTGGTGTAATGAGACATGGGCCTTGATCTGCAGTTTTGGAGTCTGAGGATGGCAAGAATGGGGACGGGAGGGAGGCTGGTAGACACACACATGAAGACACGGCCAGACCCCTGAGCCAGCCATGGGCCCTCCCCACCCTACTTCCATGACATAAACTACACCCAGCAGTTCCCTGGGGGTGTGGAAGGTGGAGTTGGCAAGAGGCATTCTGAGAAGCTGATTTAACAGGGCTGAGAAGACAGAGCCCAGCACAGCCCTGGCAGGGCTCCCATGGACAGATGCTGGAGAAGTGACCTTGGGCCTGGATGGGCAGAAAGAAACGCGTGCCTGTCCCAGGCCTCACCCACCCGCTTGCATTCTTCCTGGGGCTCCGGAAACCACATTCCTAGTTATCTGCTCCTCGCCAGCTCCATGGCTCCTCCTGCTAGGCTGTGTTCCAGAAGGCAGGAAAGCTGCCTCCTCAGCTGCATGAGGGCTGTGGCCACCAACAGGCCTGCTGGCCAGCCCAGCTCCCTCACTCAGCCCTGGACCTGGGCGTGAGGCTTCAGGCCGCATATGGAATAGGACAGCCCAGGAAGCAAACAGTGTAAGTTGTAAGTTTCTTTTTACTCTTAGAAACCTCTTGAATAGGCAGCAAGGTACACTGAAGCTGCTTCTCTGTATTTTGGAAACGTTTGGGCCGGTAGCAAGGGCAAAGTGGGTCCTCTAAATGGCAGACATTCGCTTTCTTGGCTCTAGACTCAATGGGGGACTTTCCTCTGTTCTGGGAGGCATCACTTTGGCAAAGCCCCCCAACACTCAGTATCTTCAGTAGCTCAGGACCTACCAAAGACCTTCACTTCACATTGAGTTGCCCAGGGTCCTTCAGAGAAATACCCAATGCCTTCCATTCCACCTTACAAAACCCACTTCTTTTTTTTTTTTTTGGATGGGGGTTTCCCTTTGTCGCCAGGCTGGGGTGGAGGGGGACTTACTCGGTTCACTGCAACCTCCGGTTTCCTGGTTCAAGTGATTCTCTTGCCTCATCCTCCTGAGTAGCTGGGATTACAGCCACGTGCCACCATGCCCAGCTAACTTTTTTTTTTTTTTTTTTTAAGTAGAGATGGGGTTTCACCATGTTGGCCAGAATGGTCTCAATCTCCTGACCTTGTATCTCACTATGTTGCCCAGGCTGGTCTTGAACTCCTGATCTCAAGCTATCCTCCCGCTTCAGCCTCCCAAAGTGCTGAGATTCCAGGTGGAAGCCACCATGCTCAGCCTTGAGTTTCTCTCTAAATGAATTGTATACATAGGTTGGAGTGCAGTGGCACCATCTAAGCTCACTGCAGCCTCCACCTCCTAGGCTCAAGCCAGAGTATCTTCCTACCTCCACTTCCCATGTAGCTGGGACTATAGGCCCACGCCACCATGCCTGCCCAATTTTCGTATTTTTTGTAGAAATGGCTTTGCCCTGTTGCCCAGGCTGGTCTCAAACTCCTGGGCTGAAGGGATCTGCCTGCCCTGGCCTCCCAGAATGCTAGGTTTACAGACCTGAACCACCTTGCCTCGCCCAGAATTGTACGTCTTTTTTTTGTTTGTTTGTTTGAGATGGCGTCTCACCCTGTTGCCAGGCTGGAGTACAGTGGTGTGAGCTTGGCTCACACAACCTCCACCTCCTGGGTTCAAGCGATTCTCCTGCCTCAGCCTCCTGAGTAGCTGGGGCTACAGGTATGCATCACCACACCCAGCTAATTTTTGTATTTTTAGTAGAGGGGGGGTTTCACCATGTTGGCCAGGCTGGTCTCGATCTCCTGACCTTGTGATCCACCCTCTTTGGCTTCCCAAAGTGCTGGTATTACAGGCCTGAGCCACCGTGCACAGCCCAGAATTTTACCTCTTAAACACGATGTTTCATCAATCAACATCACCTTTTGCTACATTTTACACACATGAAGAATCAAGTTCAGTTTTCCGCTTCTTCACATTTTCAGGGTCTAATATGATTCTTTCTGGTGATGGCTGCAGCAGGCTGCTCTGTGTTGTTCTTGCTCAGGACGGCGACTGATTTAGAATGTTTGGGACCAATGGTGACATTCCACAGCATGTCACAGAACACCACGGTGTCATCTGCTCTTTCCAACTGCTTGAGCTTTTAGTTTCTCCTTAATTGAATTATCTATCAGAGGAAATGGCACAGCTCCTGGCATCGGACAGACAGACGCTTGGTACCTTAATGATGGTCCTTTGTGATACACGATCAGTTGGCCAGCCTCTCCTCTACGAAGGCTTGAAGGTGTGGTTGTGGAGATTGTGGGGGACTTTCCTGTATCTACGCTGTCCCACATGGGTATTGCAAACCAATCAGGTTAGCTCCATTCCACTTGACAGTGATTAGTTCAGGGGGACACAGGCCTAAACTGTGTGGTACATGGAACGGGAAGAAAATCAGCTTGCAGGGCTCTTGACCAAGACACACCACATACTGCTGTCTTCTTCCTCAGGACGTTTTATGTCTGAAGATGATGGCAAAAAAAAAAAATAATAATAATTAAAAAGACCTGCTCCTTAGTAATTTTGCCACTGATTCAACCTGCCCGGTAGCCCTCATCCCTCTGGGTTTCACTCTTCCCGGAGATAACAAATGACCTTATCGTTCAAGCCACTTCAAGTTGTGGTTTCTGTTACTGGAGGCCCAGGGTTTCCCAATATAGAGCTATCTGAAGAGCCTGGCAATTTCTATAGTTGTTAATTATGTTGTTTGACGATGACAAGTAATCTTCAATATACATAATACAATTTCCCTGGAAACCACACTAAAGTTTACTTTTTCTAATGGCATTTTAAGGGACAAATATGTTTTCAGATTTTGATTAAAATTCACCTATTCGTTGAGTGCGGTGGCTCACACCTGTAATCCCAGCATTTTGGGAGGCCCAGGCCAGCGGATCACCTAAGTTCAGGAGTTAGAGACCAGCCCGACCAACATGGAGAAACCCCGTCTCTACTAAAACTACAAAATTAGCCAGGCGTGGTGGCGCATGCCTGTAATCCCAGCTACTGAAGAATCGCTTGAACCCGGGAGGCTGAGGCTGCGGTGAGCCGAGATCGCGCCATTGCACTCCAGCCCCCGCAACAAGAGGGAAACTGCGTCTTAAAAAAAAAAAAAAAAATCATTCATTCATTCGCGGCACTTCTAGTGCAAACAATGCATCAAGCCTCAGAGGTGAGGACACCAACCATCTCCTTGAGGCTGGCATGGGCACCCCAGATCACCTCTCCTGCTCCACTGCCCCGAGTTTCCCTTGACAAAGTGTGTAAGATGGAGCTCAATTTTAGACACGCTACAGTGTGAGAAAGTGAGAGTCAGAGCTGAGAAAACTTTCTGAAAGCGGGGAGAGGAACGTTTCTGCCAGCTTCGTGTGTGGCGCGCAGGGGGCGTGTTTTGGGGCTGGGAAGGGAAAACGGAGACGGTGAGGAAGGTGACTCGGGCCGAGGACAGGGTGGTCTGAGCCCGGTTTGGAGGCAAATTCTAGAAAATAAGGCGATGCCGTCGTGAGGACGCCGCGCGCTCTGCAGGCCCGGTCCCTT
Organism: Sapajus apella; assembly: GCF_009761245.1. Classification (NCBI taxonomy): domain Eukaryota; kingdom Metazoa; phylum Chordata; class Mammalia; order Primates; family Cebidae; genus Sapajus; species Sapajus apella. The sequence goes on from NW_022437079.1 coordinate 2,774,253, forward strand.
CACAGGGCCCCGCCGCGCTGTCTGCGGACCGACTCCGCCGCGCCGCCCGGCTGGCGCCTGCGGCCCCCAGCGCCCCCCAGCGCCCGGGCGGGCGGAGTTGCGGGTGAGGCGGCTTCTGGGGGCGGGGGTCCCATGACGGCATCGGAGCGCGCCGCGCTGGGGCTGGAGCCGGCCTGCGCGGCCCGGGAGCCGCTCGCTCGCGGTTAGGCAGGTGGGTGTGGGCGCGGGGGCGGGTGGCGAGCGAGGACCCGGGTGTGTGCGGGCGCGCGCTCCCTCCCCGCGGAGGCCCGGCCCGAGGAGCCCGCAGCCTTGCTCCCAGCCTCCCCCGGCGCTTCCTCTGACGGGCCGGCGCCCTCTTCCCGGCAGGGGGGCCGAGGCGGGCATTCCCGGCCTGCGAGGAGGGACGAGCGCCGGGGCTGCGAGGTTGTAGTCACTTCTTCCAACTTTCCGGGAGCTCCGTCCCGCGCCCGCCGCCTCCAGCCCCGGCTCTGCCCGGGCCCGGGATCGCGCCTGCGGGGTTGTCCGGGGTCTTCGGGGCGGGAGCCGGGTGGAGGGCTGGGGCGCGGAAGTCAGGACCGCACAGGGCTCGGGACGCTCGGGCGAGGCCGGGGCGCACAGAGGCCCCCGCCGGGGCGCCAGGCCGTTTATTGCGATGCGCTCAGCGTCGGGCGCCCAGAAGGGGCTGGTGACTGAATTAAACGAAAGGTTCCTGTGTTGAGAGAGACTACCAGGTAAAGAGTGAAGTGCCGGTGGCGGTGGGAGGAGGGAGGACGGGGAAAGTGCCTTAGAGGAAGATTATCCCTCACTTTTTTTTTTTTTTTTTTTTTTGAGACGGAGACTCATTCTGTTGCTCAGGCTGGAGTGCAGTGGCGCGGTCTTGGCTCACTGCAACCTCCGCCTCCCGGGTTCAAGCGATTCTCCTAGGTCAGCCTCCTGAGTAGCTGGGACTACAGGCGTGTGCCATCACGCCCGGCTAATTTTTGTATTTTTAATAGAGAGGGGGTTTCACCATGTTGGCCAGGTTAGTCTTGAACTCCTGACCTCGTGATCTGCTCGCCTCGGCCTCCCAAAGTGCTGGGATTTCAGGCGTGAGCCACCGTGCCAGGCTATCCATCACTATTTATTGGGCAGCGTGGGACCTTGTGCTGGGCGCTGGTGACAAAGTGCAAAGTGAACCCAGAGGGTCTCTGCCTTCCAGCTCCTGGTCTGGGAGGTGGGGGAGAGGCGCGTAGTGACTGCAGTTGCACTAGAGTGGTCTCCGGCCGGTGGGGCAGCACTGGGGGTTGTGTGCCTGTGGTGGTGGGGTCACAGAGCAGGAGGGCTTCCCTGGTTCCCTGAGGAGGGTGGCTGCAGCCTGAGCCGCGACGGATGAGGCCTGGAAAACACCCAACCTTTGCAGGCAGAGAGAGGGTTAGGGTTAGGGTTAGGGTGGCGGGGGAAAGGCCTGGGTGTGGGAGGTGCCGGGAGATGAGTAGTCTCGGGCGGCAGGGCCTGATTTTTGCGTTTGCATGTTGAGAGATGCCCCTGGAGTGCAGTGGCCGATGCCTGTAATCACCAAACTTTGGGAGGATCCCTTGAGCCCAGGAGTTCAAGACCAGCCTGGGCAACCTAGCTAGACTGTCTCTACAAAATAATAATAATAATAATAATAATAAATTAGCCAGGTACGTGTCTGTGGTCCCAGCTACTCTGAAGGCTGAGGTGGGAGGATCACTTGAACCTGGGAGGTTGAGGCTGCAATGAGCAGTGATCACGCCACTGCACTGCAGCCTGGGTAACAGAGAGACCCTGTTTCAAGAAGAAAAGGATGCCCCTGGCTGCCCTGTGGGAGGGGACAGGGAGACTGAGACGAGGGGGAAGGCTGGTCAGTCATCCTGGCACGGTGTCCACGGCCAGGACCAGGACTTTGGCTACAGAATGGGAAGCAGCAGGTGAACGTGAGAGATATTTAGGATGGAACTGGCAGGATTTGGTGGTGACAGCTTGGTCTTGAAGGATCTGTTGGCTTTTTTTTTTTTTTTTGAGACGGAGTTTCGCTCTTGTTACCCAGGCTGGAGTGCAATGGTGCGATCTCGGCTCACCGCAACCTCCGCCTCCTGGATTCGGGCAATTCTCCTGCCTCAGCCTCCTGAGTAGCTGGGATTACAGGCACGCGCCACCATGCCCAGCTAATGTTTTGTAGTTTTTTTAGTAGAGACGGGGTTTCACCATGTTGACCAGGATGGTCTCGATCTCTTGACCTCGTGATCCACCCGCCTCGGCCTCCCAAAGTGCTGGGATTACAGGCTTGAGCCACCGTGCCCGGCCTTCTGTTGGCTTTTTTGAAGGTGGGGCAGGGGATATGGGTGATGTGACAAAGATAGAGACTGTGGTGAACCCAGCAGGTGTAAGGGACAAGGGTTCCCTGGTGTGGTGTGGCACTGTACGTGTGTTTTCTAGGAGTCAGGGTCACAGGGAAGAGTGTAGCTGGAACACTGAAGCCCCTAGGTACCAAGCGCAGGAGTTAGGGCCTCATCATCCCAGTGCTGGGAGCCATGACATGTTATTTGGGGTACCGTATGTGTCATGGCCCTGGCAGCTTTTGAGCACCAGGATGGGCATGGGAATGTTCTGAACTTTGACCACCCTTCCCCCATCCCTTCAGGGTCTGGCTCAAGTGCCCTGCAGGGCGAGTCCAGCTCCTGGAGCACACATGCTGATGGCCACAGCTTCTCTCTCTCCACAGGGCCCAGAGCCGTCCTCCCTCAACATGGGGCTGGAAGCCCAGAGGCTGCCAGCGACTGAAGAGGCCCCGGTGCGGGTTGCCCTTCGAGTTCGACCCCTGCTTCCCAAGGAGCTGCTGTACGGGCATCAGAGCTGCCTGCAGGTGGAGCCGAGGCTCGGCCGTGTCACTCTGGGCCGGGACCGACACTTCGGCTTCCACGTGGTGCTGGCCGAGGATGCCGGGCAGGAGGCCGTGTACCAAGCCTGTGTCCAGCCCCTCCTTGAGGCCTTCTTTGAGGGCTTCAATGCCACCGTCTTTGCCTATGGTCAGACGGGCTCTGGGAAGACATACACCATGGGGGAAGCCAGTGTGGGTAAGTGACCCGGCTCGTGGCCCCGTGCGCACTTTCAGGAGCCTTCATTACTTCCTGGATTTCTGTCCCTGTCCTCTTGCTGCCTGACCCTGTGGAAGGGGGGGATGCTGGGAGAGGGACAGTAGAGTCCCGAGACACAGATCTGCCACCCAGGCTGGGACCAGTCACATCTGTGGGCTGGGCAGGGCAGGGTAGGAAGGGAGGGTTGTTGGAGGCGAGTGGCCTTCTCATCTCCATAGAGATGGGGCATGCTGCCTGGCTCTGGGGACCTCAGCAGAGGAAGGGCATGGGAAGGTGGCGTGTCTGTGGAGGTGGCTAGGATGGCTAGGGAAGGTCAGGAATCTGTTCTAGTTGGAGCCATTGGGAATGGGCCCATGTGTCCTGGAAGAGCCGTGCTTGGCTGCTGCGAGGCTGCCAGCCAGGCTCTGGAGCAGTTTCGAGAAAGATCCTTTGGGCTAACTGAAGGAAGGGTCTCCTTTTAAGTAACACAAGCTGCTTTCTCTCAGGTTACTGCCTTGTGCTCCGTGCACTAGAACAGAATACCATAGACTGGGTGGCTTGTTCCCAGAAATGGATTCCTTACAGTTCTGGAGGTTGGGAAGTTTAAAATGCAGGCACCAGCAGATCAAAGGGCCTTCTTCCTCGTAGACAGCCTCCTTTTCTGAACTTACATGGTAGAACACAGAGGGGGTCTCTCTCAGGTCTCTTTTGTAAGGGAACTAATCCCATTCATGAGGGCTCCACCCACACTTCCATCATATTGGGGGTGAGGATTTCAACATGTGAATTTTGGGGAGCATAAACATTCACATAGCAGTTACAGAAACATACTTTGTTGTAAAAAATTAGGAAAATACAGCAAAACATATGCGCGAAATAAAATGTACTTGATAATTGCCCTTCAGAAGTCCCCTGCCCTGTTAGCGTTCTAGTTTCTTTCACTGGGAAAATTATTTTACTTTTCAAAAATGGGATTATATTATACACATTCTTTTGTGTCTTGATTTTCTTAACAATGTATCATTGGCTGGGCACAGTGGCTAATGCCTGTAATCCCAGCACTTTGGGAGGTGGAGGCAGGTAGATCGCCTGAGGTCATGGGTTTGAGACCAGCCTAGCCAGCTTGGCAAAACCGTGTCTCTACTAAAAATACAAAAACTGGCCAGGCATGGTGGTGGGGGTGTGTAATGCCAGCTACTCAGGAGGCTGAGCCAGGAGAATTGCTTGAACCCTGGAGGCAGAGGTTGGAGTGAGCCAAGATTGTGCCACTGCACTCCAGCCTGGGCGACAGAGTGAGACTCATCTCAAAAACACAACAACAATAAAAAATGTATCATGAACATTTCTCTGTATCATTAAATATTCTTCCATCTAACTTTTTAGGCTAGGCACAGAGGCTCACACTTGTAATCCTAGCAGTTTGGGAGGCCGAGGTGGGAGGATCACTTGGGCACAGGAGTTGGGGAACCAGCCTAGGTAACACAGCAAGACCCTGTCTCTAAAAACAAAAACACAACTTTTTAATGGCTGCCTGGCATTCCATAGTGAATGGGAAATAGTTGATTTAGCCAGATCTCCTGTTGGATCTTCAGATGGACCCTTAAGATGTTTGCATTTTTTGAAGTTATGAGGAAGAGTGCTGCTCTGAACTTCCTCTGATTATTTCCTTGGGATAAATTTAGGAGGCTTTTAGATAACTGAGCATGGATTTGGGTAATGAACTCCCTGTCCCAGGGAGCAATCAAGGCAAGGTTATCTGATAATCTGTTGAGGATGCAGTGAAGGGGATGCTTACATCATGAAAGGGGTTGATTGAACCAGGAGAGCTTGCTTCCAACTCTTAAATTTTATAATTCTGCCTGACCACCTGGAGCATGGCCTGGCTCAGGCTGCCTGTCCCATCCTGGCCTCTGCCACTGCCTAGAGCCTCATCCTCTAGCTCTGGCAGGGGCCTATGAGCTTGTGGACCTGGGGGCCTTGGGCCATGTCCAGCTGAAGTGGCAGGAAGTCCCACGGTGTCTCCCCAGCCTCCCTGCTCGAGGATGAGCAGGGCCTTGTCCCGAGGGCCATGGCCGAGGCCTTCAAGCTCATCGATGAGAACGACTTGCTTGACTGTCTAGTGCATGTGTCCTACCTGGAAGTGTACAAGGAGGAGTTCCGAGACCTGCTTGAGGTGGGCACCGCCAGCCGTGACATCCAGCTCCGGGAAGATGAGCGTGGGAATGTTGGTGAGGAACTCCGGGGCCTCCACAGCAGAGAGGGGCTTAGGGAGACATCACATGCTTGGAGTGGGACGCTTACCTGTCTGGGAATGGCGCCTCCTCATGGAAAACCCAAGCCCTGGGAGGTTTCGCTTTAGCTTCCTGTCTCCACTGAGTTCAGTAAATGCTCCTATACCCAGAGCAAGAGGCACTGAGGTGGGCCACTGGGAAGCCGGAACCCCTGAAGCCCGAACTAGGACGGGCAGGATCCCCTGGGTCTGGGGAGGGGGCTGTAGGCCAGGAAGCGCAGGTCGGGAGGTGGTTCTGCACTGCCTGCCCCCCTGGCCGGTCAGTCGGGCGGCCCCTGCCCTGGGGCTCACAGCCTTCTGTGCCCTCAGTGCTGTGTGGGGTGAAGGAGGTTGACGTGGAGGGCCTGGACGAGGTGCTGAGCCTCCTGGAGATGGGCAACGCGGCGCGGCACACGGGGGCGACACACCTCAACCGCCTGTCCAGCCGCTCGCACACTGTCTTCACCGTCACTCTGGAGCAGCGAGGGCGCACCCCCAGTCGCCTGCCCCACCCCGCCGCCGGCCAGCTGCTTGTCTCCAAGTTCCATTTTGTGGACCTGGCGGGCTCGGAGAGGGTGCTCAAGACGGGCAGCACCGGCGAGCGCCTCAAGGAGAGCATCCAGATCAACAGCAGCCTCCTGGCGCTGGGCAATGTCATCAGCGCCCTGGGGGACCCCCAGCGCCGGGGTAGCCACATCCCCTACCGCGACTCCAAGATCACCCGGTGAGCCTCCCCTGTCTCCTGTGTGCCCTGTGGTCCGGGACGCGGGGGTGCCATGCGCCCGTGGGGGTGGTGGCCCAGGCGCCCCAGTGAGCCCCTCCGGGATGTGTTGCGCCGGCCCCTGAGCGCCTCCGCTCGCCCTCAGGATCCTCAAGGACTCCCTGGGCGGGAACGCCAAGACGGTGATGATCGCCTGCGTCAGCCCTTCCTCCTCCGACTTCGACGAGACCCTCAACACCCTCAACTACGCCAGCCGCGCGCAGAACATCCGCAACCGCGCCACCGTCAACTGGCGGCCCGAGGCCGAGCGGCCGTCCGAGGACGCGGCGAGTGGTGCGCGGGGGCCGCCGCGGCATCGCTCCGAGACCCGCATCATCCACCGCGGCCGGCGCGCCCCGGGCCCCGCCGCCTCCGCCTCCGCCTCCGCCTCCTCCGCCGCGGCCGCCCTGCGCCTGGGCGCCGAGTGCGCGCGCTACCGGGCCTGCACCGACGCCGCCTACAGCCTCCTGCGCGAGCTGCACGCCCAGCCCGGGCTGCCAGGTGCTGCGGCCCGCAAGGTGCGCGACTGGCTGTGCGCGGTGGAGGGCGAGCGCAGCAACATGAGCTCCGCCTCCGGGCCCGACAGCGGCATCGACAGCGCCTCGGTCGAGGACCAGGCTGCGCAGAGGGCCGGCGGGCGAAAGGTGAGCAAGGGACAGGTTATGGTTGTGGGCCATGGGGAGGAGTGGGGAGGAGGGAAGAAGGTCTAAACATGGCCGCCGTGCCCCTGCCTCCCGCGCGTCAGCAGGTCAGTTCAGGATTCAGTCACTTCTGCTGATGACCGTGGTCACCACCTGAACCTCACCAGCCCCAGGTCTCTAGCTGTAAAATAGGGATGACCGGAGGTCTCACCCATCTCTTGGTGGGGAGGTTGTAGGGTTGAGGGAAAAACATGCACCTAGCATGCTGGTGAAGACGCAGTGAATTGTTACTAGTAATAGGGGCGATATTATTAATTCAAACACGATAGATAATTACAAGAGATGGCCCAAATGGCTTGCAGAGGGCACCCAGGCCCGCTGGGGTCTGGGGTATGCTCCCCTCCAGTAGGTCTGGAGCTCCCATTGCAGGCAGGGCCTGGAAGAGCAGGTAACAAGCAGGGCTAGAGGAGAAGAGGCCAGGTGTCCAGCTCCCCCTGTCAACCCCGCCCCTGAAGCCTCTCTCCCCGCCCTGTAGGAGGATGAGGGGGTGCCGCAGCTGCTGACCCTGCAGAACCAGGTGGCGCGGCTGGAAGAGGAGAACCGAGACTTTCTGGCTGCACTGGAGGACGCCATGGAGCAGTACAAGCTGCAGGTGCGGCTCCCAATTCACAGTGCAGGGAAGGCTTCCCGGAGGAGGGTGGAGGGAAGCCAGAGCTGAGTTTCTCAGGGTGGGAGGGGTGTAGGGACAGAAGGCGCACATGAGCGGAAGTGTGGAGGTGATCTTCAGAACAGTGCGGGGGGGCGGGGGTTCAGGACCGCCAGCAGGGCAGCTTTGCTGGGTGTGAGCTTGGACGGGAGAGGGGACTGGAGGGCAGCACGTGGGACCTTGGGGTCTGGGGAACCAGCTCAGCATTGCTCTTGGCGCCCTCTGGTGGCGGCAATTGGAGGTGGTGGGCTGGCGGGGCAGGCTTGTGATGGGGTGAATTTGAGTCTGATATCTTACAGAGTTGTTGGGGTGGCGGGAAGAGGAGAGGAACGAGAGGTGGTCAGGAGTATTTGATCCTCCTCAGTTTTAGCCCAGAGACGGTGTGGGGTGGCCTCAGACTTGTTCCTCAGTTTCCTACACTCCTGCGTGTCAGGGCATTCCTGCCTCCTCTGCACCTGGACCATGTCTTGCAGAGCGACCGGCTGCGTGAGCAGCAGGAGGAGATGGTGGAGCTGCGGCTGCGGTTAGAGCTGGTGCGGCCTGGCTGGGGGGCCCCTGGGCTGCTGCCGGGCCTGCCTTCCGGGTCCTTTCTGCCTCGGCCTCATACAGCTCCCCTGGGGGTCGCCCACAGCCATGTGCTGGGCATGGTGCCCCCTGACTGCCTCTGTGGAGATGAAGTTGGCTCTGAGCACAGGAGAGAGGTGAGGAGAGGGCGAGGCTGGGTGTCTGACGGCCTGCTGGATTGGGCAGGCTCCGGGAGGGGCAAAGGGGTGCTGGGGTGTGCGTCCCCACTCATGCTTTCATGGGACTGGCTGTGAGATGCGGGAGTCTGCTTTCAGGTGTCCTTAGAGGAAGAGCCAAGATTTGAATGACTCTGTGGGGCCTCTCAGAAGGCTCCAGTGCCACGGGGCCTTCCCGGGATAACTGGAGATTGCTTGGAATGGGGAGATTATAGAGGGCGTTCCAGCTTCTGGCGCCAGGTGGAAACCTTGCACACTTCTGCAGACTGAGAGCTCATCACCTCTCAGACCACCTTCTGTCTTTGGATGGCTCTCTTTGCAAGTTCACTTTTCCCCGTGGGGAACCTTGTTTGGACAAAGGTTACTCCTCCTCTGCCTGGAAGTTCTGGGTCCTCTGGACTTTTAGGCCTGGGTCATCTCGGCTCTCAAAGCTGGGGGTTGGCAGAAGTCTCATGTTCACCCATCACTCTGGCGGGGAATTGTTGGTGAGATAGGACTTGGGTGGAGATGATCTGTACACAAGGTAGAAAGGGCAGATTGTCACCTGAGCAGTACTAGGTATCATGGGAGCCAAAGCAGGCGGGAGGGGAGAGGAGGGAAGGAAGCTCTCGCCACAGCTGGAGATTGAAAAGCCTTCTAGAGGTGTATTTGAGCTGGATCATGAAGGTAAGGCAGGACTTGAGGAGGCAGAGACATGAGGAGGGCAGGCAGGGCGGGGTGTGCCGCAGGGAAGACTTGGGATGGAAAATGGCTCACTCCCCTAGCAGGTGACAGATGGCAGGGAGGCTGGAGCTGAGCTGCTGGCTGATGTGAACAGGCTGGGAAGTGGCTCTTCAGCTGCATCAGAGGAGGAGAAGGAGGATTCGCCCAGGCGGACCTTACACCTGCGCAGGTGAGTGAGACCCACTGCCTTCACCTGACAAGGGCCTGCTCAGGGCCAGGGTTGGGCAGGCTGGGGATCCCACCGTCTCCTCTCCTGACAGCAGTGGGGAAATCTCTGAGTCCCAGAGTGCCCTCATGTTGCTCTAGCCAGCCCTTGGGGTAGAGCTGTGGGCTCTGAGCCAGAAGGTCTTACTGGAGTGAGTGTGATACAGGGTGGGCCCAGGCCTCCTGACCTGTCTCCAGGGTGGCCCTCTGTGCCTCCAGCTGCCCTGCACCTCCAAAAACTCTGCCCTTGATCTCCTGATTCTGCCAGACTCACAGCCTCGGATTGTCAACCCTGGGAGATGGAGACCCAGTGGCTTCTCTTCCTCCCTCCAGGCCTGTGGGTGGCTGGGCTGGGGCAGGGGCTGGGGAGGAGCATGGCCTCCTGCTTCCATCCTGCAGAAATGGGATCAGTAACTGCATCCAGAGGGCGGGGCCCCAGCCAGGGAGTCCATCAGACAGGAGGGCCCCAGAGCTCTGCCTTGAAGAGTTGGAGGCAGCCATCCCAGGGTCCAGAGGTAAGCTGGGTGGCGTTCAGAGAGGGCCTCCTCTCCTTCCCCCACCACGGTCCTGGGCCGGCCACCCCGGGACAGTCTGCCCACCATCCCTGGCAGCCCCTGCCCTCCACTCCTCTGTGTCCCCCACTGTCAGTTGGGGCAGCGACCTTCACAGGCTGCCTGTTGCAGCAGTTGGGAGCAAGGCCCGGGTTCAGGCCTGCCAGGTCCCCTCTGCCATGGCCTCGGAGTGGCGGCTGGCCCAGGCCCAGCAGAAGATCCGGGAGCTGGCTATCAACATCCGCATGAAGGAGGAGCTCATTGGCGAGCTGGTCTGCACAGGTGAGGGGTGGGCATCGTTACTTATGCATTGTTGTAGACAGAATTCAACAGTGAGGTGGTTAGGAGTGGGGCCGGATGGCCTGGGTTTGATACTCAGCTCAGCCTCTTCCAGCTGTGTGACCCTGAGCAAGTAGCTTCACCCCTCCGTGGCTCAGTTTTCTCATCTCAAAAATGGGGATAGTCGTTGTACTTAACTGAATAGGGTTGTTACAAAGGTCAGGTAATTCAGGCCCTCGTCAGCAGCCCCATGTCAGGTGAAGGCAGTGAGTCCCACTCAACCTGCACAGGTGTGAGGTCTGCCTGGGTGGCTCCTCCTCTTCCTCCTCTGATGCATCTGAATAGCTTAGAATAGCTCTTGATAAGCTGCACTTCTTTATCAAGTGCCTGCAGTGTTTCAGCCATTGTGCTGGGCAGAGTATCTGTCAGTCCTGGGAGACACAGTGAGTGTCAAGGAGGGCTCAGAGTCCCCAAATTGTGTTGTGTCTATGACTGATAGTATGAGTGAAGGAGGGGGCAGGAGTAATTTTAGGTGGTGGCCAGTTGAGTGTTTTTATTTTAATAGTGGATGAATTTGTTACAAAATTCATCATAAGCATTTTCAATGAGACATAAGAGAGGCAAGTACCATGAGTCCCATCCTCCAGACTTAGTAGTTACCAAGATCTTTCCACATTTGTTTCCCTCTCCCTCTTTTCTTTGCTGAATATTTGGAAGGACACCCCAGACTTCCTGTCTTTTCTTGCCTATACCTCCCAATGTGCTGCTCTAAACATGTGGACATTTTTTTTTTACCTAACCATAATACTGTCAACACACCTAAGGGAACTAACGTCCTCTTATGCCCAGAGCAGAAGCACATTGTCTCCATTATCAGCAGTGTCTGTCTGTAGCTGGATTGCTTGAATCAGGCTCCAAACCTGTTCCACACACACATCATACCGTCGTCACTTAGTATCCGTGTGGGATTGGTTCCAGGACCCTGTGAATGCCCCAATCTGTGGATGCTCGAAAAAGGCGTAGTAAATAGACCCACATCTTCCTTTCAATCACTTTAAATCAGCTCTAGATTTCTTAACAATATTTACTACAGCGTAAAAGCTGTGTAAATAGTTGTTATACGATATTGTTTAGGGAATGATGAGAAGAAAAATCTGTACCTGTTCAATAGAGATGCAGCCATTCATTTAGAAAAATATGATTTCTGCCGTGGTTGGTTGAACCCCTGGATGTGGAACCCACGGATACAGAGGGCCGACGGTGTTTGTTTCTGAGGTCTCACGCCTCCCTTCTCTCATTCATCCTGCGGAAGATCCCAAACCACACATGTTTAGGGTTTGTCTGCTTTTTTGTGGTGTCATTTAACTCATTCTTTTGTCCTCCAGATTTCCTGCAAATGAAAGTTAGTTCTAGAGGCTTAATTATATACAGATTTCAGATTATAGAATGCATTGGGTAAAAATAAAAATAATTAATTTGTAATTTCCTTGGGCCACTGCAGTGGATGAGGGTCATTTAAAAAGTGAGTTGAGGCCGGGTGTGGTGGCTCAAGCCTGTAATCCCAGCACTTTGGGAGGCCAAGGCGGGTGGATCACCCGAGGTCAGGAGTTTGAGACCAGTCCAGCCAACATGGTGAAACCCAGTCTCTACTAAAAATACAAAATTAGCCGGGTGTGGTGGCAGGTGCCTGTAATTACAGCTACTTGGGAGGCTGAGGCTTGAGAATCACTTGAACCTGGGAGGTGGATGTTGCAGTGGGCTGAGATTGCGCTGTTGCACTCAAGCCTGAGCAAAAAGCAAAACTCCATCTCAAAATAAACAGTGAGCTGAAGAAAAATAATAAGCTGTGGTACTGGTGGTACAGAGGTGGGTACTTGGTGAAACCCACGCAGGTGTCCAGGGGCTGGGAAACCTTCCTGGGGGACCAACAGCTGGCTCTCCTGGTGGAGTAGGGCTGCCCGTGCTGATGGCCCCACTTTCTTCCAGGAAAGGCAGCTCAGGCCCTGAACCGCCAGCACAGCCAGCGTATCCGGGAGCTGGAGCAAGAGGCAGAGCGGGTGCGGGCTGAACTGAGTGAAGGCCAGAGGCAGCTGCGGGAGCTGGAGGGCAAGGAGCC
>NW_022437079.1:2786418-2789395 GCF_009761245.1 Sapajus apella
GTGCAGGTCAGTGTCAGGGCCTCTGGTAGGATGCTGGGGTGACTCTGGCTCCTAGGCTGCTGTCCTTGGGACCAGGACCTGTGGCCTCTGAGGCTCAAGTTCACTGTGGAATCTTGTGCTCCAGCCCTAGCAACAGGGTGAGGCTGGTACGTATTGTATAGAGGCAGAGGTCTGCCTGGCTTTGCACACAGCAGAGGCCCCAGGGAGGCAGGTCCTGCCTGAAGACCACCTGGGAGACCAGCGAGACGGGGAGGAGTGGGTGTGGAAAGAAACCTACCCGTCAGCGTGCAGTCCTCTTTCTCCCACCGCCTTCCAGCCCTCCATTTGCTTACCCTCTATCCCATCCTCCCTTCTCTGCCTGGTGTCCATGTGTCCATCAAACCCATGCATCGGTTTGGCATTTTTTTTTTTCTTTTTGAGACAGAGTCTCGCTGTGTCACCCAGGCTGTAGTGCAGTGGCACCGTCTTGGCTCACTGCAACCTCCACTGCCAGGGTTCAAGTGATTCTCCTGTGTCAGCCTCCCAAATAGTTGGGATTACAGGCATGCCCCACCACGCCCGGCTAATTTTTGTATTTTAGTAGAGATGGGGTTTCACCATGTTGGCCAGGCTGTTCTTGAACTCCTGACCTCTGGTGATCCACCCACCTCAGCCTCCCAAAGTGCTGGAATTACAGGTGTGAGCCACCACACCTGGCCTATCCTATTTTTCACCTTCATATGATCTTGCCCACCGAGCCGTCTGTCCTCCCACCCTTCCAACTGTCTACCCTTCACTCATTGCTTACTTTCTCTGTTCAGATGTCCAAGAGACAATATCATGGAGTGGGTGAGAGCATGGGCTCTGGAGCCTGACTGCTCAGGTTTGACTCCTAGTTCCACGTCCTTGGTCAGGTTTCCTACCCTCTCTGCCTCAGTTTTGTAAGCTGTACAATAGGGATAATGATAATTACACTTTTTGTGGGCTCGTTAGGATTATTTAACACATACAGAGCCCTTAGTATGCTACCTGGTGTGTGGTGCATGTCATCGTATTTACCATTATTAGTATTCTGTTATTATTTGAGACAGAGTCTCACTTTGTTGCCCAGGCGGGAGTGTAGTGGCACGATCTTGGCTCACCGAAACCCTTCTGGGTTCAAGTGATTCTCCTGCCTCAGCCTCCTGAGTAGCTGGGATTACAGGTGCCCACCACCACTCCAGCTAATTTTTATATTTTTAGTAGAGACAGGGTTTCACTATGTTGGCCATGTTGGTCTCAAACTCCTAACCTCAAATGATCTGCCTGCCTCAGCCTCCCAAAGTGCTGGGATGACAGGCGTGAGCCAGCATGCCGGCCTCTATTACTATTATTATTGGTCTGTCACCCACCTGCCTGTTTGCCCTCTATCTGTCACTCTAGCCGTTTGTGAGTCCTTTGGTCCTGTCTGCCCTGTGGAGTGCCTGGCACTATGCCAGGCTCGTGGTAGCCCCATGCCTGGCCCAGTGAAGACTGTGTGGGTTCCAGGTGCTGAAGGAAAAGAAGCAGGCCACGGAGCGGCTGGTGTCACTGTCGGCCCAGAGTGAGAAGCGACTGCAAGAGCTGGAGCGGAATGTGCAGCTCATGCGGCAGCAGCAGGGGCAGCTGCAGAGGCGGCTTCGTGAGGAGACAGAGCAGAAGCGGCGCCTGGAGGCGGAGATGAGCAAGCGGCAGCACCGAGTCAAGGTCAGGCTCACGGCAGGACAGGCACCCTCTGTTCAGGCCAGGAGCCCAGCCATGGGAGCCCAGGCAGGGTTTGCCACTCACAGCCATGTGACGTTAGAAAGCAGGTCACTTGGCCTCAATTTGTTGTATCATCTGAAAATCTGGAGTGTTACAGGAAAAGCAACGCCAGGGTGAGACCTGAGTGAAGTATACGAGGTGACTGTCATCTCGCGGGGCTTATTTCTAAGTGTTTGCGTCTGTTTGAGGGTCCCCAGGGAGAGTTGTGTGGGATGGGTCTGGGGGACGCGTCCAGGGCCTTCTCGGGAGAGGGCAGGCACTCCTGTGGGCTTTGGGATGGGTGGCAGGCTCTGGTAAGATGCTGGGACCATAAACAGCCCTGCCCACTGAGCTCTTCACCCAGGAGCTGGAGCTGAAGCATGAGCAGCAGCAGAAGATCCTGAAGATTAAGACGGAGGAGATTGCAGCCTTCCAGAGGAAGAGGCGCAGTGGCAGCAACGGCTCTGTGGTCAGCCTGGAGCAGCAGCAGGTGGGGTCGGGCTGCATCCGTACCTGGGTTCCCCTGGGGGCTGGCTCGTGGGTGTACCTTTCTCCCCAGTGAACCTCGAGTGGTGGCTGATACAGCCAGAGGTGGGCCCTGAGCTCCCTTCCTCCCTCCTTCCCTGCTTTTCCTTAGAAGATCGAGGAGCAGAAGAAGTGGCTGGACCAGGAGATGGAGAAGGTGCTGCAGCAGCGGCGGGCGCTGGAGGAGCTAGGGGAGGAGCTCCGCAAGCGGGAAGCCATCCTGGCCAAGAAGGAGGCCCTAATGCAAGAGAAGACAGGGCTGGAGAGCAAGCGCCTGCGGTCCAGCCAGGTGAGGCTCAGCCAAGAGAGGCCCAGCCAGGAGAGGTCCACAGGTGAGGTCCAGCCAGGAGAGGTCCAGCCAGGTGAGGCCCAGACAGGAGAGGTCCAGCCAGGTGAGGCCCAGCCAGGAGAGGCCCAGCCAGGAGAGGTCCACAGGTGAGGCCCAGACAGGAGAGGTCCAGCCAGGAGAGGTCCAGCCAGGTGAGGCCCAGACAGGAGAGGTCCAGCCAGGTGAGGCCCAGCCAGGTGAGGCCTAGCCAGGAGAGGTCCACAGGTGAGGTCCAGCCAGGAGAGGTCCACAGGTGAGGTCCACAGGAGAGGTCCAGCCAGGAGAGGTCCACAGGTGAGGTCCACAGGAGAGGTCCAGCCAGGAGAGGTCCACAGGTGAGGTCCACAGGTGAGGTCCACAGGAGAGGTCCAGCCAGGAGAGGTC
>NW_022437079.1:2789495-2822383 GCF_009761245.1 Sapajus apella
GAGGTCCAGCCAGGAGAGGTCCAGCCAGGTGAGGCCCAGACAGGAGAGGTCCAGCCAGGAGAGGTCCACAGGTGAGGCCCAGACAGGAGGGGTCCAGCCAGGTGAGGCCCAGACAGGAGAGGCCCAGCCAGGAGAGGTCCAGTCAGTGAGGTCCAGCCAGGTGACACCCTGCCAGGCGAGCGAGGTCCGGCCAGGTGACACCCTGCCAGGCGAGGTCCAGCCAGGTGACACCCTGCTAGGTGAGGTCCAACCAGGTGACACCCTGCCAGGTAAGGTCCAGTGAAGTGAGGTCCACTAGGACAGAGCTTGCCAGGTGAGTTCCTGCCAAGTAAGTTTCTGCCAGGTGAGGTTTAGCAAAGTGAGGTCCCTCCAAGTGATAAAGCTTCCAGGTGAAGTCCTGCCAGGTGATGTCCCTCTAGGTGAGGTCTAGACAGGAGAGGTTCTTCTAGGTGGTGTCTCTGCCAGATAAGTTCCAGACAGAGGAAACTCTGTCCTACTGGGGTCTAGCCTGTGCATTCCCATGAGCCACAGGGCGTCAGGATATTTGTGACACAGGTACAGATGCATGCATAGAAGAACTTAAGTGTCCATCCTCCAGTTCGTTTCACTCCAACCACCTACTCAGGGCCTGTGCAGGAAGACTGAGGAGGAGCAGGTATAGGAAGGTGGTAGGGTCAAATAGAGACGTCTCCACCTGACATCATTACTGTCTCTTGAATAGGAAGGTCAGCTTCTGAGCCATAGCGTCCTCTTCTGTCAGATGGGGTCATAATGTTGCCATGGGGGCTGGTGGGGGATGGCAGTCACAGATGCGGGGCCTGTTCCAGTACTGGGGCTTGGGCAAGGCACTCAGTGTCCCAGCCCTGCTCCTGCTGGCAGGCATCACTTTGGTGTGCAGGAGGGTCCAGGATGCTACTGGATTATCTCTAACTTCTGGCTGGGAGAGCCCTCACTTCCTCCCGCATCTGGCTCCCAGAAAGGCCTTTGGGGCTTGGCCATTTCCCATCACTGTCAGTCCGGTCATCTCAGTGACAGGTCATTCCTCCCACCCCTACCCCTTGTCCCTTTTTGCCAGGAGGGTGTCGTCCCTCTGGTTGTCCTTATCCTCCTCCCGCCATCTCTGAGTGCTCCTCTGCAAATGCTCTGGTCCCTTCGGCCCCGCCTCCTGGAGCTTCTGTGAAATGAGTCTGGTCTCTGCTGAGCAGAACATCTGGAGTGTCGTTTTCTTGAGGGAAGGGCCAGAGTCCTTCTTAGCATCCAGTGACTGGGCCGGCCCTTTCTGTCACCTTTGTGAGGACAGTGCCTATTCCTTCCCTAATCCCCAATGGTGCTGCCCCCAGGCCCTCAACAAGGACATCATGCACGTGTCCAGCCGGCTGTCTGACACCCCTGTGAGGACAGTAGCTGTTCCTTCCCTAATCCCTGGTGGTGCTACCCCCAGGCCCTCAACGAGGACATCGTGCGTGTGTCCAGCCGGCTGGAGCACCTGGAGAAGGAGCTGTCAGAGAAGAGTGGGCAGCTGCGGCAGGGCAGCGCCCAGAGCCAGCAGCAGATCCGAGGGGAGATTGACAGCCTGCGCCAGGAGAAGGACTCGCTGCTCAAGCAGCGCCTGGAGATCGACAGCAAGCTGCGGCAGGGGAGCCTGCTGTCCCCCGAGGTACCCTACGGCCCCCAGTGCCATCGTCCGCCTGTCTGTCTGCTCTCCTCAGCCCCTGCTCCAGCCCTCTGGGGGTGCTGGGCCTTGCTGTCTGTAGACCCAAGGTCACAGTTAGGTGGAGGTGGGGGCTGGGGAGGGCTGGCCTGGCCCTTCTGCCCTGCTTTGGCCTCATTGGCTGGGACACAGGGGTGGGGCATGTTGACCCCTCAGCCTGCACTCCTGTTCTGTGCTGCATTTGAGCACCTGTCCACATGCCTTAGCTCCGAGTGTGGACAGAGCGTCAGGAGTACGCTCAGCACACCTCACGCCCCCACATCTGTGTTCCCTGAGTAGAGAAGTCCTGTGTGACTCGTCATGTGCTGTGTGACATTTCAGTGAATAACAGACAGCTCATACAATAGTGCTCCCAGAAGATGATCATAGCGCATTTTTACTGTGCATTTTCTATGTTTAGATAAATACCATGGTTACAACTGCCCAAAGTATTCGGGACAGTCCCATGCTGTCCAGGCTTGTGGCCTAGGTCTGTGGTGGGCTATACGATCTAGGTTTGAATACATTCTGATGTTTGCACGCCGTCAAAATCGCCTAATGATGCATTTCTCAGAACACATCTCCATCTGTAAAAGCTTACCCAGCAGACACCATGGTGCCTCCATGGCGTCCCAACCACGCCTTCTGTTTGGTGCTCTGAGCTTCCTGAGTGTAGATTATTTGCGGGGGCTGGCAGTTGAGCAGGCCACCTCCGAGCAGTAGCCCCAGCCCACCCTGGGGTCGGGGCTGTGACAGTGAGCAGGGCTTCTCTCTCCATGTGCTGGCTCTGCCCTTAGGAGGAGGAGAGTTAAGGCCCAGCTGTGGCTATGTGTTGGCTGTTGGTGTATGCCCAGGACTTTAGCATTCAGGCAGTGGGTGATGTTGCTCCACATGTGTCCTTGTCCCTGCAGGAGGAGCGGACGCTGTTCCAGTTGGATGAGGCCATCGAGGCCCTGGATGCTGCCATTGAGTACAAGAATGAGGCCATCACATGCCGCCAGCGGGTGCTTCGGGCCTCAGCCTCTTTGCTGTCCCAGTGCGAGATGAACCTCATGGCCAAGCTCAGCTACCTCTCGTCCTCCGAGACCAGAGCCCTCCTCTGCAAGTATTTTGACAAGGTGGGCCATCAAACCATGGCCCCCGAGGCCCCATGGCCCCCACGTCCTCCTCCTGCGGCCCCAGGGTCCCCGCCTCCTCCTCCTGAGGCCCCATGGCCTCCACCTCCTCCTCCTGAGGCCCCATGGCCTCCACCTCCTCCTCCTGAGGCCCCATGGCCTCTTCCTCCTCCTCCTGAGGTCCCATGGCCCCCCACCTCCTCCTCCTGAGGCCCCATGGTCCCTCTGCCCCCCGCCTCTTGCGGCTGGTGAGGGGAGGTGTCTCATGGCAGCTGCTCCAGCGGATTCCCCATTTCCTCCCAGACTGAGGGACAGGATCAAGACTACCTTGTCTCCAGAGCCACCTGACTTTAAAGCCTGTTTTATTTGTGTGAAGCTAAGACCTAGTTTCCTGCCCTCTGCTTCTGATTGGCTAGCCTCAGGGTGGTCATGGCCACAACAGTGGCTATCAATAGGGGATGTTTTTGCCCTTGGGTGACAATTGGCCATGGCCGGAGATACTTTTGGTTGTCACAGTGATGGGGATGAAGGCCCGGGATGCCACTGAACATCCTATAACACACAGGACAGGCCCCCACAACCAAGAATTCTCTGGTCCCAGATGTCCATAGTGCTGAGGTTGGCCTAGATGAAGTCCCACAGCTTGAGGCTCTCCCCGGCTCTGTGGTGTGTGGCTAGGAAAGGGCTTGTGGCAGAGAAGAGTTTCATCATGAGAGCCAGCTGTGATTGTTGGAAAATCACTAGAACACTGTGGAAAGGTATCTGAGGCTGAGTCTTGGCTCAGCAGGGGAGACTCTGGGCATTTCTTAGTGCTGTGGTGGCAGATGTGCCAACGCTGTGTCTGTGGTTGAGGATTAGCTGGGTGAAGAGGGCTCCTGGTGGGGGCTGAGCCTGGCTGGGTCTTGGGACAGGTGGTGACGCTCCGAGAGGAGCAGCACCAGCAGCAGATTGCCTTCTCTGAGCTGGAGATGCAGCTGGAGGAGCAGCAGAGGCTGGTGTACTGGCTGGAGGTGGCCCTGGAGCGGCAACGCCTGGAGATGGACCGCCAGCTGACGCTGCAGCAGAAGGAGCACGAGCAGAACTTGCAGCTGCTCCTGCAGCAGAGTCGAGGCAAGCAGCCCCCGCCCCCTTCCCACCTGTGCTCACAGCTCCGCCCCCTCACAGACCCCGCCCCACCCACAGGCCCTTACCACCCTTTCCTTGGCCCTTCCACTCTAGACCACCTTGGTGAAGGGTTAGCAGACAGCAAGAGGCAGTATGAGGCCCGGATTCAAGCTCTGGAGAAGGAACTAGGCCGCTACATGTGGATAAACCAGGAACTGAAACAGAAGCTCGGTGGTGTGAACACTGCAGGCCACAGCAGAGGTAACTCTTCCTGCCCTGCCGTGCTCTGAAGTCAGGCCCGTTCTTTGCTTTGGGGAAAGCTTAGAGACCACTCTTTCTCCAGCCCTTATTGGCTTAATTTACAGGTTGCTTATTGTGCTGGGGCATGGGGGAGCTAGGGTTTTGGGAAGGCGTTGCCACCTGTTTGAGTGTTAAGCACGCTCTGAATGAACTTAAACAGGCTTTGTGTGAGCAACAAGGCTGTTTATTCACCCGGGTGCGAGTGGGCTGAGTCTGAAAAGAGTCAGCGGAAGGCAGTGGGATAGGAGTTGGTTTTATAGGTTTGGGGTAGGCAGTGGAAAGCTGCAGAAGTTACAGTTCAGGGTGG
Source organism: Sapajus apella (assembly GCF_009761245.1). Classification (NCBI taxonomy): domain Eukaryota; kingdom Metazoa; phylum Chordata; class Mammalia; order Primates; family Cebidae; genus Sapajus; species Sapajus apella. Next base: position 2,794,012 of record NW_022437079.1, read on the forward strand.
TTTTTGCAAGCTGGGCGGTGTTGTGGCGGGAGACGGGGGAGGGGGGCGGTGTCACAAGGTCCAGTGTCATAAGGTTGGCTTATCAGTTGAAACAGGAGCAGTGGTGGAATGTAATAAGGTTGGTTAATCAGGCACTGCAGGAGCTGGCTCTTCTTTTGTGCTTTCTTGTTATCTGAGACTTTCTGGCTCCAGGAGGCTGTCTGAAGGTGTAAGTGTGGGTCACGGGTCACCATGGTGTGACCATGTTGCAGCCAGTTCAAAGAACCTTGCATTCCTGCTTTTTTATATTAATAATATAAAGGAGAAAAGTAAAAACTAGAAAAATTGGGAGGGCAGTGAAATTTTGGGGGTGATACAGAGGGGTGATGGGTGATGTTTCTCAGGGCTTCTTCAAGCAAGATTGGGGGCGGTGTGGAAACCTAAAAATGGGAAAGGATTTATACTGTCGAGAGATTTTGGGGCAAAGGTGGATGTTGTGGGGTTGTTAAAAGGAGCATTTGTCGTATTGAATGATTGGTTATATCTTGGATATGATTTTGTAGGCATTGAGAGATTAGTCAGAAAAGGCAAGGTCCCAATAGGAGACAAATGGGTCTAAGGGGGCCTGCTAATGGAAGGAGCTATGATACCCAGTTAGAGAGTGGCCAGCTAGGTCCAGATTATTTGCCTGATTAGCAAGCTTTTGGACCCTGTCTTTTAAGTCTTTTGTTGGTGTCATATACAAGGCCAAATTAGTTTAGATAAAAGCAGCATTTTTTATTTGGGAATAGGCAGAGTCCTCCTTTCTCAGCAGGCAATAGAGGCCCCGGCAATTGTGGACAACTGCAGCCAGGGAATTAACTTGGGCTTGGAGAACAGATAGTTATGTCTGAAATGCTGTCGGAAAAATCATTAGAGAGACTGCGGGATGTGGTGATGGAAGTAGTAGGGCCTGCTATAACTATCCCAGTTGCAGCAGTGGAGACTCCTAATCCTACAAGGGGATTAATGGAATTACTTTTTTTTGTCGTGTAGGCGTTCCAGGGGGGGGACAGGGAAGGGTTTCTTTCCGTTGACAAACGATTTTGGGAGTATGGAAAATTAAGGTCTTGGGTAGTTTGGCTATTGAAGGCTGGTCCATTCTCATATTGTATAGAAGTAGGAAGACCAAATCGGGGGATTATATCAGTTAGGAGAGAAGAGATAACTGCGGTAACTTTTTCGGACCCTGTAGGACAGGCTTCAACCCATCCGGTAAAGGTGTCAATCCAGACTAGAACGTATTTGTGGATACGGGGCATATGAGTAAAATCTATTTGCTAGCCTTGTGTGGGGGTAAATCCCTGGCTGGATGTGTAGGAAAAGGAGGGGGTTTAAGGAAGCCTTGGGGAGTAGTATAGTGGCACATAGAATATTGGGATGTGATTGTTTTCAGGACGGATTTGCATGATGGAGAAGAAACGAGGGGTCCTAAAAGACAGCTAAGGGCTTGTATTTCATGTGGAAGTGGTCATGAAAGGATTTGAGGATAGAGTGAGCTTGTGAGGCGGGGAGGAGGAACTTCCTGTGGTGTGAGAACCATTTGCCTTGTGTAGGAAGCCACTGGTAAAGCGAGTTTCCAGAGGAAGAATGAGATGGATGAGAAGGAAAAACATTGGCCTTGTGGGGGAGATACTGGGGTGTCCGCTGCTGCTTTGGCTGTCTTGTCAGCTAAGGCTCTGCATTTCCTTGGGCAATAAGATCTGAATGGTTTTGGCGTCCTCTGCAGTGGATAACCCCGGCCTTGGCTGGGAGGAGAGCAGCCTTAAGGATGGCCTTTATTAAGAGGGCATTGATAAGACCCGTGTGATGACAAAACCTCTTTCTGCCCATATGGTAGCATGGTGGTGTAGATTGTGGAAGGCATATTTAGGGTCAGTACAGATATTAACATGTAGTCCTTTGGCAAGAGTAAGAACACAGGTTAAAGCAATTAGTTCAGCTTGCCGAGAAGTGGTGGAGGGAGGGAGTGTGGCAGCCTCAATGATAGATGAGTGGGATTCAACAGCATTGCCAGCTTTGGCCGGTGCCAACCGACTGGGCTTTGAAGAACTGCCATCAGTAAACCATGTGTGGTCCAGGTTTGGGAAGAAGGAAATAGGGGGAAAGGGGGAGGATGCTGTGTGGATTAGTGAGATGCAATTGTGCAGATTAGGGTTTGTGTCGGGTGTTAAGCGAGAGGCTGGGTTGAAGTCCGGTCCAAGAGCAATGGTTACTGTGGTCACTGTTTCAATAAACAGTGCCTAAAGCTGGAGAAGGTGAGGCGCTGAAAGGGTGTGAGGTGTGAAGAGGAAGCTAAACCTTGGAGGTTGTGAGAACTGTAGAGGCTAAGTGGGGCAAAGCCTGTAATTTTAAGGGATTCTAGGAGTATTACAGCCACAGCCGCTGCGGCGTGTAAGCGTGATGGCCAGCCTAGGACCGTGGGGTTGAGTTGTTTTGACAAGGTGGTCATGGGCCGGGCTCTTGGGTAAGAACTCTGACTGCACAGCCTTTCATTTCTGCTATGTGAAGGAAGAGGGGTTGGGAGGACTTGGGGAGTGCTGGTATAGGGGCCGTTTCTAAGGCCTTCTTTAGAGAATGAAAGGAAGAATGGGGGAAGGATTTGGGGTTTATGGGGTTAGTTTCCTTTTGTCAGTTTATAAAGTGGTTTGGTTGTGGGGTAAAACCTGGTATCCAGAAGTGAAAGCATCCTACAATGCCTAGGAAGGACGAAGCTGTTGATGAGTGGAGGGGATTGGGGTTTGGGAGATTAACCGGACACTATGGGCAGGAAGAGCGCGTGTGTTAATGGAGGATTATGCTGAGATAGGTCACGGAAGGGGTGGAAATTGGAGCTTTATAAGGAGATACTTGGGATTCTTTAGAATCTAGAAGTTGAAGGAGTAGGAGGGTGGCCTGTTGAGAGGGTTTATAAGAGGGGCTGCAAAGGAGATTGTTGATGTATGAGGTAGGAAGTGAAAGGGTGAAAGGAAAGTCAGCTGCAGGTGAGGGCTTGGCTATAGTAATGAGGGCTGTCTTGGAAACCTTGGGGAAGAAAGGTCCTGGTCAACTGCTGGGACTGGTGGGTGTCAGGGTCAGTCCAAGTAAAGGCAAAAAGGGGTTGGGAAGAGGAGTGCAAACGGATAGTAAAGAAGGCATCTTTGAGGTCCAGGATGGAATAATGGGTGGTGGTAGGGAATATGGAGGACGAGAGTATAGGGGTTTGGCACTATGGGATGGATGGGGAGCACTCTGATTAATAAGGCTAAGGTCCTGGACTAACCTGTAGGACTTGTCCAGTTTTTGGATAGGTAGGATGGGGGTGTTGTGGGGAGAGTTGGTGAGAACTAAAAGGCCATGTTGTAGTAAGTGAGTAGCACAGGCTGTAGCCCTTTTAAGGCTTGTGCTGGGATGGGGTAATGGCGCCAGGTGGGATAAGGGTGGTTAGGTTTTAAGGGGATGAAGAGGGATGAGTGGCTTGTAGCAAGGGATGGGAGGTGGTGTCCCACATCCTAGGGTTAAGGTAGGGGGACATAAGGGTGAATGGAAGGGAGAGAAGGAAAACTTGGGACGCGTTGCATTGAGAGCAGAGATTAGGGAGGGATTGAAGTGTAAAAAAATGCCTGGACATCCGGCACCTCAGACCATTTGCCCATTCGTTGACAAAAATTGTCTAGGTCTGGCAGAATAGAGAAATTCAAAGTGCCATTTTCTGGCCATTTGGAACCATTGTCTAATTTGTATTCAGGCCAGGCGACAGTCAAAGTTTTAGGTTTCTTTGAGGAATAAAGGGCGGAATATTGCCCACAGTGAAGGAAGTTTTAAGGAGAGAAGTAGAGAGGAGGAGAATGAGAGCAGCTACCAGGATTTTCAGTGAGGCGTCCATGAGTCCTGGGCTGTAACATGGGTGATCAAGGCAGGCGTCCCCACGATTGACCAGACACCAAGGGAAGACTGTCTTCATGAGTCCATGACCAATGTTGAGTTTTTGAGCGCACAGATAAGGAGGGTCTCCTTTGTCTCTGGTTAGAAGGATTTAAAGGAAGAAACAGAAAGGGAGAGAGTTATCTTCTTTTTCTCTATTTAGGAGGATTTAAAGGGAGAGAGGGAGAGATGCTTACCTGATCTGAAGGTGGCGAGAGGGGTGTCAGGCTAGTCTGATGCACTGAGGTCACAGGTGGGTCTCTTCATAGAGGCAGAGTGGGGACAGAGGGTTGGTCTCCCAAAGGAGTACCCCGTCCCAGATTTCGGCACCAAATGTTAAGTGTGCTCTGAATGAAAAGACCACCTAAACAGGCTTTGTGTGAGCAACAAGGCTGTTTATTCAGCCAAGTGCCTGCGGGCTGAGTCCGAAAAGAGTCAGCAGAGGGCAGTGGAATAGGAGTTGGTTTTATAGGTTTGGGGTAGGCAGTGGAAAGCTACAGAAGTTACAGTTCAGGGTGGTTTTTGCAAGCTTTGGGGGGTGGGGGTGGTGTCACAAGTTTGGCTTATCAGTTGAGGCAGGAGCAATGGTCAAATATCGCAAAGTTGGTTAATCAGGCACTGTAGGAGCTCGCTATTCTCCTTTTGCGGTTGTTTTCAGACTCTCTGGCTCCAGGAGGCCATCTGGAGGTGTATGTGTGGGTCGCAGGGGTCACCATGCTGTAGTCCTGGTGCAGTCAGTTCAAAGAACCTTGCAATGAGGACATGCTATTCTCCACTCCATGCAGGTGGGGAGAAGAGGAGCCTGGGCTCGGAGGGCAGACAGGCTCCCGGAAATGAGGAGGAGCTGCACCCAGCGCCCGAGCTTCTCCGGCTGTCCCCCCTCACTGAGGGGGCCCCCCGTACCCGGGAAGAGATGCGGGACTTGATCCATGCTCCATTACCCTTGACCTGGAAACGCTCGAGCCTGGCTGGCGAGGAGCAGGGGTCCTCCGAGGAGCTGAGGCAGCGGGAGGCGGCTGAGCCCCTGCTGGGGCGGGTGATGCCCATGGGTGAAGCAGGCCTGCCCTGGAACTTTGGGCCTTCGTCCAAACTCCGGCGGGAACTGCGACGAGCCAGCCCGGGAATTATTGACGTCCGGAAAAACCCCTTGTAGCCCTTGGGGCAGACCCCGATCCTGCTGAAAGGGGCAGCTGTCTGATTTGCTTCCGTGAAGGACAGTTATTACCGCACATTCTAAATCCAGGCCCTCATCGCTACACTCGTTAGGATTAACAAGTTTGGGCCATAGCCTGAAAGAACTGGACTCACATTTCAGAAAGATGCACATTTCTTCCGTGTATTTCCTTGAAACTGTGGCACCCAATTGCTGTCTTGTGACTTGCTCAAGTCTCAGGATGATCCTGGTTTCAGGTATAAACAGATGTGCCTGGGGTACAGCCAAGAATTGTTACAAAGGGTCGGTGGCCACCAGGTTGTGGTTTAAATGGTTTTATGTGTATAGGGGAAATTGGGAGACTTAGCATGTTTTTAGGATCTTAAAAAAACATTTAATAAAATCTCTTAAGGGAGAAATAGGAGACAGTAAGAGGAATCAGATTTGGGAGCACAACAGGCTTGAAGGCTTTCTGGGGACACAATTCGGAGTTAGCCCTCAGCGTTAGCCAGGACCTGGTAGCAGGCTGGTCCAACCGGTCTGAGTGGCACTCCCGGTGGAAACAGTGAGCCAGGGGATGGTCTTCTCCCCAGGAGAAGGCAAGGCCTGTGCCATGAACTGGCTGACTCTTGGAAATGTGGCTGCTGTAGAAGCCGCTTGAGCTGGACCATGGTCACAGGTCACCTCAGGCTCAACATTCAACAAAAATATACTGAGTGCTCAGTCGCTAGAGGTGATTTTATGGTTACACAGTGAAGGCAAAAATGGCTTCGGCTGCCCAATGCACTCGAGTTTCACATACGTGGCTTCACAGTTTACAAAGTGCTGCCTGTGCCACTGCAGCCCGGCCTTACCCCAGGCAGGGCTCCTTTCTCCATGGCGTGAGGCAGAGTGGCCTCCTGACTTGCCAAGGTCATAGTTGGGGTGGGGCACCATACAATGGGATCCCTTGTCTGGCTGCTCCCAGGCTGCCTGAGTTCTAGCACCAGCTACATTGCCATCCACCTCCTCCTGCAACCTCCCCACCAAGGGTTAGGGCCAGGAGATGGACTGGATCCATGAGGAGAATTAGAAAACCTATTCTAATGGCAGTCTGAACGCTCACCTTGGCAAGAGAGGCTTGGGACCAGGCCCCCAGCTTCTTTATGCCCATAGGGTCCTAGCTGACTCCTTTACCTTTTGGGCTCAGTAGTGTTTATGGCTATAAGTCCTCCAGCCAGGGTCCCAGGAGCTTCTTCCGTGTGTACGTTCTGCTGATGGGGCGCCTTCTGGAGAACGCACGACTGAAGGGAGAGTCTTCGGCAGTGGAGGGAAATACATCTACATCCTCATCTAGAAGAAGGCAGAAAGGCTTAGCATGCAGGAATCACTGATGACCGAACAAACAAAAAAATGGGCTTAAATCGCAGAGGGTACACACAAAAATAGACTTCAAGAAAATCATCACTCCTTGGAGGTTCGCTCATCCTGCAGAAATGGCACCTACACTTTTTAGAAGGCCCCTGCCCTTAACAGCTTGCACTGTGCTGGCAGTAAGCAGCGGCTGTGAAAATGCAATGTCTGTGTTTGAATTCCCTCAGGTTAACCTGTACCTTTTTCCAGGTCTCAGATCGCGGGTTATGCTATTTTGCATGATTTATGTCACAGTCTTGAGGGAACTGAACCACCGAAAGACCCCACCTTCTGCATTCCCCCTTCGATTCTAGCAGCAGAAAGCAACATTGCTAACCAGGAACAGCTAACAGGCCAAATCCTGTTCTTTTGGGAATAGGATTTGGAAAGGGAAGGCTGATTACGGCTAGAATCAGTACTGTGTCCCACCACATGTACAAAACATGGGGATAAACCCACTGTGGAGAACAGGGTATAAATAGGCCTATCACTCATGCTACTGGGAACACTTTCCTATTCAGATTCTTACACTGCAGATGAGCAGTATGTTGCAGCAAGCTTACGACTGTCGGCATCTTCAGAAGGACCAAAGCATTATAGTAGGATTTTGAGGGGCTTCTGTTCACATGCACAGAAGTTCTAATGTGGAGTTTCTCTGGGAAGGGCACATGATACTAGGCACAAAGTCGCCTATCCCACACTCAGCATTCCCCCGGGGCTCCTCCAGAATCTAGCTGCCTGACAAACCTGATGAATTCAGGGAGTCTCTCTCACAGGAAAGGATCCTAGACCATCAACAAACATTACCTCTGGGGTCTTGGCTCTGAGAGGAAGGTGTTTTCCCCTGGAACAGCAGCGGAGACTGGGTCAGAGTCTGGAGGGCACTGGCAGAGAGGCAGCTCTTCAGGGTACAGCCGGGAGGTGGGGTGGAGCCTAAAGAGATCCCATGTAGTCAGAGCAGCACCCCCAGCCCCCCAACCAGGAAGCCCAGGCCTCCCAAGAAGCAACCCCAAGGGCCTCCCTGCCAAATACTCTGCCCAAAGAAACCCTGTGGCAAGTGGGTTTCAAAAACAAACTCACCCGAAACAAACACCTCGTCATCTCCCGTGGAGGGTAGCTGCCGTGCACTCTGACTTGGAGACCTCTCTTTACTCATCCTCACTTCTGAATCTTCTCTCAGGTCACAGATCCTTTTGGCTCCATGGTCATCATCTTCCTTGGCCAACAGGACTCTCTTTCTGGAACTCAACCCAAACTGTCCCCAGGAGGCGGCTTCCTCGGCCTTAGGCACGCTATTCCTGGGAGGTGACTGGTCTGGCAGCTGGCACACTCCCTCAAGCTCGAAATCCTCCAAAATGGGCATCTGGTGCATGCTGAGTTCAAGGCTGTGCTCCTTGCTCTCTGGCTCCAGCAGTGACAGGCTCCCAGGAAGGTCTGCTCCAACCTCACCCCTCCCAGAAGAGGACCCAGTGCTGCAGCCCCCCGCTCTCTTCCTCCTGGGCCAGTCTTTAATTATGTCTGGAGTTGTCTTCCCACTGTGCTTGGGGGATGGTGTCCAGGGAACCCCATCTGTTTGAAATGGAGACGGGGTACTAGAAGGGCCGTGGGTGGGGGTGCAGGCCTGGCAGATGTAGGTTTGCCCCCCGCTCTTGCCAGGTGTGCTGTGGGAGAGGCGGAGGCAGGGGGGTGACACATAGGTGGGTTCAGGTTTGCCTGAGGACCTGCTGACCCTGGGCACGCTGAGAACAGAGAGGATACTCTCCTCTCCCAAAGAGCTCTCCTCCTTACTGGGGGGCTCAGCCTCTAACACAGAGCTGGGATCTATCTTTTTAATGCGAAGTTTGGGAAGGCCAGAAGCTTGCATCTGCAGCTCAACCTCGTAGGTCTGTGGGCTGGCAGAGGCTGTGGAATGCCAATCTGACATCGGCAGGTTGTCTAGCTGTGCCAAAGCCTGGCACTGCCTCCTGTCTGTGGTACAGCGCAGGTCGCAGGAAGGCATCAGAGGAGAGCCGGGCCCACAGGAAGGAGGAGATGGGGGAATCCCAGGGTGAGACAGAGAAGGCTTCTCCTCAGCATCTGCTGTCCTTAGCCCCTCACCCTCTTCCACCGATGAGACGTTACTTTTCAAGTTACCCCTGTCGTGACGTTCGGCTTCACTGAGGAGAGTGAGGTACTCTGTGTCGCTTGTAATGAGCAAAGGAGACGATGCATGCCAGTCACTCCTGAGACCAGGGCCTGGGTAGCTCCGTCTTTCAGGAGAGTGAGGAGAGAGGTTCAGTTGCTTCTGGTCATCTCTAGAGTCTGTGGTGGCAGCTGGGCTGTCAGCTGCGCCAACCCCAGGAGTAGCAGAGGCATTGGGCTGACACTCCAGGATGCTCCTTCTGGGACCAGAGGTCTTTCTACACAATTTCCCAGCTTTACAAGGGGGCGGAGGAGGGATGGTGTCCAATGTAGTGCTCTGTGAGAGTCTGGGGGGTGTTGAGGGAACAGGGCAGGAGAGAGATGCAGCTACGCTGGGTGACATCGGGGGCTGTTTCCCATCCAGTTCTCCTGGGGAAGGAGACTCTGTTTTAGATTTCCCAAATGGACTCTTCTTGGAAATATCACATAAAGGAGCGGTAAATAGTTTCTTTGGTGTAACAGGTGGGGAAGAAGTCATAGTTGAATTCCCTGGTCTTTCTGGGGTTTTGATAGCTTTATTCTTCAGTTTCTGGGGTGGTTCCTCTGCCCAAGCAGCTCTGGGGACATGGAGCTGTTGGTGTGTTTGATTCTGAGGCGTGCCAATGAAGGCTGCTGCTCTCGGGGGTGTTCTGAGAGGGTCTCTGAAGGGACTGAGACACTCTCTCCTGGGCTGGGCAATGGATGAAGTTGGGGCTGCTGCACAAGAGGGGCTTTCTGGACTGGAATCCACCAAATGTGGCCAAGTACAATTTGGTGAAAACCGAGGCAGCTGAGTACCTTGCCTCTTAGGAGTTCTTGGTATCTTTGTTTCAAGAAAAGTGCTTTCTCCTGCCTGGGTGCATCGTTTTTGAGGAGTGATTTTTGAATCCAATGGTGACTCACAGAAGTGTGAGGAGGAATCTTTTAAGGACTCCTTTAAAGTTGCCTGCTTTGTAGGGGTCTTTTTTGCAGGGGACTTCTGCGGCCTTTCTGGAATATACGACGGAGTTTGTGGTGTATGAGAGGAACTTCTTGGTGAAGTTTGAGCAAAGCTCAGAGATTTCTGGTGACTCTTCTTGGGAGTCTGAAAAGAGAAATGCTTATTTCAGTGCTTGATTATTATAACTCATGATCTCTGAAGTGTTTTAGTAATCTCTAAGACCAAATGGGAGATTTATAGTCAGCCAAAAGCATGATCTAAAGATGGAAATCTCAAATAGTGACCCATTTCCCTCTCCAATACATGACTCAGATTTTACTTGTCCACTTTTTTCTAGGACCAAACACTATCCAAGTTTCATTTGTCCTAAAAACAAATAGTGTGAATCATCTACATATTGCTAAACCATTTTTTTTTTGCCTCTAATGGAATCATTCTACCACTGCAGCTATTCTCGAGCTCTTCCTTCTCTTCAAATGAGGCAGCTATTTCAGATCTTTGCCTAAGGCAGCCTCCAGGAGCCACCTCATCTGCTGCTCACCCTCATTCAACATGTGCTTACTGAACACCTGCAATGCGCCAGGCACTGTGTGTTGGGGACATGGAATATGCGGATATACAAGGTGCAGCAGCAAAGATAATGTCTCAGAAAAGATACTCCCCAACAAAAAATTTCCCTGCCTTCCTGCAAAAAAATGTAGTGAAAAACTCCAACAGGTAAGGAGATGAATGCTTATCTTTCCTACAACCTTCCTTGATCCTATCAGGGGACTCCCAGTCTAGCTGGCATTTCCTATTCAGCAGGGCATACACAGGTGAAAGAAAATACAGTGTGGCCGGTGCAGTGACAGGGACGTGCAAGGGACATCACAGAGTGTAAAGGAGGGCTGCCTAACCCAGCTGGGTCAGGTCTTCAAGCATGGGTATCAGCAGGGGAAGGCAAATGTGGGAAATGGGGGGGTGAGGCGGGCTTTAGGCATAGGAACAATACCAGCAAAGGCACGGAAGTGAAATGCAGCAGCTGTGCAGGACAGCACCCAGCCTGATGATGCTGGGACGGTGGAGTGGGGAGGAGTAAGGGCTGAGGCCAGAGGGACCAGACCACGGAGGACCCTGCCTGCCAGGGGGAGGAGACTGATCTTGGTCATGTAGATCTATGGTTTTCAAAACTTTGTCCAGAGCTGCATGTCCTTCCCAACCTCCAAGCAATTTATTGGGTTTCCAAACAAAGGTGATTATTTTTGAAGGCAGAGTTCCATTTAGGAAAAGATTAAAAAAAAAACTTGCCTTAGCAGACAGGGAGTCTATAGAGCTTTAAGCAAAGTGAACATTTTAAGCAAACTGAGAGAAGTATTTCAGAAAGATCACTCCGACCTCTGCGTGGAGGATTTCCCTTTGAGAGGGAAAAGCCTGTTGAAGTATTCTAGGTAGACCTAAACTAGGGTAGGAATTGCAGGGAGGGAGAAGGGAGGGTGGGTACAAGAGTCAGTTTGTAGGCCGGGCAGATGACTTGAGGTCAGGAGTTTGAGACCAGCCTGGCCAACATGGCGAAACCCCGTCTCTACTAAAAGTACAAAAATTAGCTGGGCATTGTGGTGGATGCCTGTAATCCCAGCTACTTGAGAGGCTAAAGCAGGGGAATTGCTTGAACTGGGAGATGGAGGTTGCAGTGAGCCTAGATTGCGCCAGTGCACTCCAGCCTGTGCAAAAGAGTGATACTGTCTTAAAAAAAAAAAAAAAAAAAAAAAAAGTCTGTTTGTAAATAAAATGGGCAAGACTCAACTGAATGGCTGTGTCTGGGGAGAGGGCAAAGGAGGACTCCCAGGTTTCTAATGGTGGTGACTGGATCGAGTAAGCAATCAAATGGAAAAGATGAGTGTCAGTCTCCAGAAAAGCATCTGTGTAGTATACAATATAAACAGTAGATGAAACCAAGAGAACAGATGAGATCATCTCTGTCTCCTCCCCTACTGTGGCTTCAGTCAAACCTGCTGCTTCAAGTTCCCACATGGCTAATAATCATTCATATGGCTCCACCCAATCACCTCAAATCTAGAGATCACCCGCTTTCTTTTCCCTAATGGACTCTTGAGTTCCTTGGCCATGTCTCTTTGTTCCAGGAGATTGTTCTATTTCAAACGTCACAGAAACTGTATACCTGGTAAGCTGCAGGTATCTCTGAACCCAGTGTGCTTCTTGAACGCCTTTTCATTCGAGCTGAACCCTTTTCTGAGGGTCTGATAATCTCAGACACTGCCCCGAAAAGAAGGCTTTTAGGAGATTGAATACTTTGGACTGGAGAATTTTCTCTTTGGTCTGCAAGTCAAAAACAGCAACAACATTTAATTCTTTCTCAACTCCTGTTCATCCAGTACTATTAAAATAGCCAGTTCTAATAAAAAGGCAATAATTTTTTAGAGCAACTCGGGGAAAAATCCCATGTAATTATGGCAGCAACTGCAATAACTGCTGCCTTTTTAAATTTTAATAAGACTTTGTATTCACTCCAGCTCCTATGTTAGAAAATGTAGGAACTGAAATAATTTAATTTGTAAATTTAAATATAAAAACACATATCTGGTATGCAATCCCAGCACTTTGGGAGGCTGAGGCAGGTGGATCACTTGAGCCCGGCACATTGAGACCAGCCTAGGCAACACAGTGAAACCCATCTCTACTAAAAACACAAAAAATGGCTGAGCATGGTGGCTCATGCCTGTAATCCCAGCACTCTGGGAGGCTGAGGCAGGTGGATCACAAGGTCAGGCGTTCAAAACCAGCATGGCCGACGTAGTAAAATCCGTCTCTACTTAAAAAAAAAAAAAAAAAAAAAAATACAAAAATTAGCCGGGTGTGGTGGCACACACCTGTAATCTCAGCTACTAGGGAGGCTCAGGCAGGAAAATCACTTGAACCTGGGAGGTGGAGGTTGCAGTGAGCCGAGATCGTGCCACTGCACGACAGAGCAAGACTCCATCTCAAAAAAAAAAAAAAAAAACCACACCAAAAAAACACAAAAAATTACATGGGTGTGGTGGTACACGCCTGCAGTCCCAGCTAGCAGGGAGGCTAAGGTGGGAGGATCACCTGAGTCTGGGAGGTTGAGGCTACAGTGAGCTGTGTTTGCGTCACTGAACTCCAGCTTGGGTGATGGAGTGAGACCTTGTCTCAAAAAAAGATAAAATAATAAACACACATCTATTAGCAAGCTAACCATGGACAGAAGAATGAAGAATATAAACACAGATATCACCTTCCACCTAAGATACTGATGTGTAGGATATGTTCATATGGGAAATTATGGGTAGCTTCCTCTTGAATGAATGAGCTCCCTATAACAATAGCATGGATGACCAGCTGTAGGAGTCTGAGGGATGACTGAGTATAAAGGCCATGGACTGTTCATCTAGTCCTGAACCTCAACCATACATCCCTATCCTAATTCTCCAATGTCAAGAAAGAAGATGTCAAATTTCATGCTTCTTTTCCCAAAAAAGACTTCCCACCAAATCAGCATGGACTTGTGAAGGCACAGGGGCCTGTATGTTACCTGACTTAACTTCCTGGAATGAGTGGACTCTTTGCACACTTCGAGACTTCGGCTGAGACAAAGAATAGAAGGAGGCAGAGTGTGTCCTGTTAAATGACAACTGCTTGATTCGAGGACTTCGTCTCAAGCTTATTTCTGTAAAATCAGAACCACAGTAAGTAACCAAAGAGAACTACAAGCTTGACATTTTCCCATGTTGTCAAAAATGGGAAAAATTTATATAATATATAAGATGGAAATTCAACAAGCTATTGGCTTTAAGAGACTTCTGAAGTGTCTCTTAAAAAACTAAGAGGGGTTTGATATATGGTCCTAACAAGGTATTAAAAAAACACTGACCCACTAGACTATCACCTTCAGAAGTCTCATTTACTGCCACCATCTAAGAATGGTGTGGCTGGGCACAGTGGCTCACACTTGTAATCCCAGCAATTTGGGAGGCTGAGGCGGGTGGATCACAAGGTCAGGAGTTCGAGACCAGCCTGGCCAATAGTGAAACCCCGTCCCTACTAAAAACAAAAATACCGAGCTGCATTGTGGACTCAGAGCCAGCACAATTTCTGTAAAATATCTTAGGATATGCCAAGGAACAATACATGCAGAAAGATTTCCATAGAAGCTGGGTAGATTGCATTAAAAACAAAAAGAGGTAACACTCACCATTTCCTTTTTCAGGGGACTCTTCAACAACACCAATATCAGGACCAGGATCAGAGGACCTTGAGGAACACATGCACAAGGATTATTCCATGTCACCTGTAACTCACACTCATTAAAGAGAAAAGCAGCTTCTTATTTCACAAGATCACAGGGTCTGATAACACCAGTGCCGGTAAGCACTCTCATACATGATTATTGTTCAAGAGAGAGGCCAGCCACGGTGGCTCCCGCCTGTAATCCCAGCACTTTGGGAGGCTGAGGCAGGCGGATCACTTGAAGTCAGGAGTTCAAAACCAGCCTGGCCAACATGGTGCAACCCTGTCTCTACTAAAAACACAAAAATTAGCTGGTGTGATGGTGCATGCCTGTAGTCCCAGCTACTCAGGAGGCTGAGGCAGGAGAATTGCTTGAAACCAGGAGGCGGAGGTTGCAGTGTGCAGAGATCACACCACTGCACTCCAGCCTGGCAACAGAGTGAGACTCCATCTCAAAAAAGAAAAAAAAAAATTAGCTGGGTGCAGTGGCATACACCTGTAGTCCCAACTACTCAGGAGGCAGAGTTTGCAGTGGGCTGAGATTGTGTTACTGGACTCCAGCCTGGGCAACAGAGTGAGACTCTGACTCAAAAAAAAGTGAGATGCTTAGAATGTGGTTTTTTTTTTTGGAAAGCAATTTACAACATCAGAAGTACAAATTCCATTCATGTATTAAAAAAAAATTATACCAAAATATCAGACTATCACAGTAATGAGTAGCAACATTCAAGTTTCTGTTGAGGAGCCTTCATTTCAGCCAATGTGTCGAAGACTTTGTAGAAAAATTGAAAATATATATGCCTCTGACTCACCAATTTCACTTTTTGCAATTTAACTTATAAACTTCACAAGTATGTAAAATCCATATATAAATAATGTCAGGATAGATTCTTGACAAGAAGTAGGTGTGCTTCTATTACCCTTGAAATTGAGCTAAAATCCTGTGACATTATCTATAAAATGAGCAAGAAGATAAGTCTGAGAGGCAGAGGCAGTCTGGCTGGGGACCTTGAGACCTGAGGAGGGCAGTGAGCTCCCTGTTTTCTGACTGCTGCCTACACTCCCAGGTTGCATGCTGGAGAAGCTGGCAACTCAGATATAACAGGAGCAGAAATGCCTTAAGGAAGGAGAGCTCTCAAGCCAAAGAACTAGGAAAGGGAAGCAAAGCAAGACAGAAAACGTTCAGACAATAACTGCCCTATTCCAACCAATCGCTGCAGAAGAAAACTGCAGTCCCACCCACTGCTCTGTTAGCAAAGGCCGAGTTAGGATCGCAGACTTCCACCTTCCACATGTTAACAGATGAATGGATTTATCCATTCCATGGAATACTTCTTGGCAAAAAAAAAAAAAAGAATGAATTACTACATGCAACAACATGGATCAATCTCAAAATAATTGAGGCCAGACGAGTGTACATTTTATATGATTCTCCTGTTCCCATGGAGAGTTTATAGAATGCTCTTGGTTTCAAGCAATAGAGTTAAGATTTAAGTCACGAAGATCAAGAGAAGGCAAGAAGTGGCCCACAGGTCGCTTTGAGGAGGTGTGGGTGTGAACAAGCCTGGATGGGGATGTCACTCACCTGCCCTTGATTTGTCTATGCAGCAGCCTTTTGGAGATCTGCTTATGCACTGGAGTCTCGGCCACGCTCTTCGTCAGCAGTTTGTGATAACCTAAAATGTAAAATCAGCTTGAATAATAAATGTCATTTAACCTCATCAAGAAGCAGCAATAAGGGTAAGGGAGCAGTTTGAACTTCTGTATGGCTTATTACCTAGCTAGAGAGGATCTTAATAGTCTTTGGGCTAAGTTCTGTGCTTACCAGACTCCATTCAACATGACGGAACAGTCTCTCAGCACTATTAGAGATTAAAAAATGACGTAAGACAATGTAAATATAGGCTGGGCATGGTAGCTCACGCCTGTAATCCCAGAATTTGGGAGGCTGAGGAGGGTGGATCACTTGAGGTCAGGAGTTCAAGACCAGCCTGGTCAACATGGTGAAACCCTATCTCTACTAAATGTACAAAAATTAGCCAGGCACAGTGGCTCATGCCTGTAAGTCCAGCTACTTGGGAGGCTGAGGCAGGAAAATTGCTTGAACACAGGAGGCAGAGGTTGCAGTGAGCCAAGATCATGCCACTGCACTCCAGTCTGGGCGACAGAGGAAGACTCCATCTCAAAAAACAACCAAAAAAAGGCAATTTAAATATACAATTTAATAAGCACTCCTGAAAAACTGAAAACTGCTCACCTGTTAAGGCTAATACCTAGTTGGTGGTTCTAGTATTTATGATTAAATGAAATACATAAAAATGCTGATATGCCACATAAATGTTAATTATTAAGGTAAACCTAGGTGGCACAAAATTCCTCAGTAGAGTAGATAGCCAGGCTACTTATGGGAGGACTGATTGAAAGTGAGCTTAAAATTACTAGAAAAGAGGAGTGATGCCAGCAAGAGTGGTGAGGTAAGGACCTCTGAACACTCTCCTCCATAAAGGAACAGAGATCATGGGAAAAAATGGTCAAAAATAAACTTTTCCAGAACTCTGGACATTAAAGTTTTGGAACAGTCTAAGGAGTATTTGTTCAAGAAAAATGGCTGAATCTCAGGAAGCTTTAACTTGCCTTGGCCCCTACCCCTTCCCCCAACCCTAAGGTAACTTTAAAAATCAACAGCCCCAGCCGGGCACGGTGGCTCAAGCCTGTAATCCCAGCACTTTGGGAGGCCGAGGCAGGTGGATCACGAGGTCAAGAGATCAAGACCATCCTGGTCAACATGGTGAAACCCCGTCTCTACTAAAAATACAAAAAATTAGCTGGGCATGGTGGCGCGTGCCTGTAATCCCAGCTACTCAGGAGGCTGAGGCAGGAAAATTGCCTGAACCCAGGAGGCGGAGGTTGCGGTGAGCCGAGATCGCGCCATTGCACTCCAGCCTGGGTAACAAGAGCAAAAAACTCCGTCTCAAAAAAAAAAAAAAAAAAAAAAAAATCAACAGCCCTTAATCACAGTGAAAACCAAGAGCCAGCAGCCTCTGGGCAGGGCAGAATGGGGATGGAACTCCTCGAAAGCTCCATTCTCAGATCACTGTTATCCATTAACCTGTCTGGCAGCTCCCTGGAGAATCCTGGTCAAATCAATGCTTGTCTGAGAACTCATCCAGTGTAAAACACTTTTTTCCCTGACAGCATTTACTGAAAACCTTCAGCAGTTGTTAAATGTCCCAGCTGCCTGAGGCAGTGGTAACATTTGGTGCAATAACAAGCTGACCAAAAGTTTAACTAGGAAAACTGGGGAATGAGACATCATAGGGAACTTTGCAAACCTCTAACACATACTTAGGCATCCAAAAGTCCACACGCGTGTAGTACTGTGCATGTGCCAAGTATAGACTTGAGAATCCTGTAAGCTGTCACCTATGGCTAACCTTGAGGCTCTGGCAAAACAGAAAGTGAAGTGGAATTCTAAACTGCCTGGCTGAGTGCTGAAGGCATGACCCAACACACACAGAGCCCCTCAGCAGGGGCAGTCAAACTTATGGGTTCCAGGCATTTAAGGAAATCTCTGTCCAGTCATTAGCTGATCACTAAGACAACTGAGCAGAGTCTTCAGTGGCCACATGTGACAAAGAATACAAAATTTCAAGAATTAGTTCAGAAAAATCACTAAAAAAAAAAAAAAATAACAAATCCTGGCAGGGGTGGGGTGGGTCTGATTGTTACAGCTGCCTCATTATGTTGTTTAAACTGTCTATGCTGGATGCAGTGGCTCATGCCTGTAATCCCGACACTTTGAGAGGCTGAGGCAGGCGGATTGCCTGAGTCCAGGAGTTCAAGACCACCCTGGCTAAAGTGGTGAAACCCCATTTTTACAAAGAAAATACAAAAATTAGCCAGGACTAGTGGGGTGTGCCTGTAGTCCAGCTAACTACTTGGGAGGCCAAGGTGGATGGGAGGATTGCTTAAGCCTGGGAGGTTGAGGCTGCAGTAAGCCAAGACTGTACCACTGCACTCTAGCCTGGGTGACAGAGCAAGACTCCATCTACCCCCTGTCCCCAATAAAATCCAGTTGTCAACAAAATTATGAGTCATGTAAAGAAACAAAAAAGTATGGCCATACCCAGGGGAAAAAAAAATCAGCCAACAGAATCTGTCCCTGAGAAAGTCCAGATATTGGACTTACTAGAACAAGACTGTAAATCAGCTGTTTTAAGTATGTTCTAGAACTAAAAAATTGATTTTCAGTAGGTTTGAATGGGGAAAAAAAAAAAAAAAAAAAGAAAACCATATCTAAAGATCTAAAACATGACTCCAATGACTTGCCATAAATGATCAACGGAAGGAAATCATCAAAAAAAAAAAAAAAAAAGCAAATAGAAATTCTAGAGTTAAGAATTGTAGCTAAAATGAAAAGTTCATCACAGGGCTGAAACAGTAGATTTGAGGTGGCAGAAGAGAGTCAAGAAATTTGAAGACAAGTTAATTGAGATGATTCAGTCTAAGGAAGATAAAGACAAAAGAATGAAGAAAAATGAACACAGCTTCAGATACTTGTGACACCATCAAGCACAACATACACATACTAGGAGTCCCAGAAGGAAAGGATAAAGAGGAAGAGGCAAAAAGAATATTTGAATAAATATTGGCTAAAAATGACCCAAATTTGATGAAAGACACTACACATCTAAGAAACTCAATACAAGTAGAATAAAGTAAAAGAGATCCAAACTCAGACAAATCATAATCAACCAAAAGTGAAAAAGAGAGGATCTCAAAAGAAGGCAGAGAGCAGCTTCTTACTGTGTATAGATCCTTGATGAGATCAGTAGCTGGTTTCTCATCAGGAACAAAGGACAAAAGGCAGTGATGACATATTCAAAGTGCTGAGGGAAAAAAGACTGTCAACCAGGAATTCTATATGCAATAAAACGACTGTTCAAAAATGAAGGCAAAATCAGCATATTCCCAGATTGAAACAAAATAAAACAGAATTCGTCATTAGCAGATGTACTCTGTAATTGATACTAAAAGGAGTCCTGTGGGCTGATGGGAAAGGACACTAGGGTAACTCAAATCCACATAAAGAGTTAAACAGCACTGGTAAACTATATGACAGTATAAAAGTTTTTTTAGTTGTAAACATTCCCCTCTGTGATTTAAAAGATAAAGCAATGATTATAAATCACTGTTGACGGGCATACAATGTCTATAAATGTAATTTGTATGACAATCTAGAACTAAGGATAGTTAGAACTATACAATAGCCAAGTTTTTGTAAACTAGCAAAGTTAAATTGGTATCAATGAGAACTAGACTGTTATAAGTTAATACCTTAATTGTAATCTCCAAGGGGAGTGATGTTGTGCAACATGATGGAGAAGAAAGCTCTGGGGGGTCAGTCCCTCTACCAAAATAACCAGTAAACTAGAAACAAAGATCAAAATCCACTATTTTGGAACCTGGGAACTTGACTGAGCACTGGGAAGTGCTTGATGATAGAAGAGGCTGCAGATCTTTAGGAAGGGAATGATGTGCATGAACTAGCTACCATTTTCCTTTTCTCAGCCCTGCTGTAGCTATTGGGATAGCAGCCCACATTCCCGGAGCAGCTGGCTGGTGCTAGGGCAGACAGTGAGGACAAGGATGTAAGCCAAGAAAGGTTACAAAAGACAAAGTACATTACCTCCAAAAATTGGGGGTTACATGCTTTGGTCAGTCAGGCAGATTCCTGTAGGACCAGTGCAGACACTGCCTTGGTTTCAGCTCTCTTAGGCTACAGCAGCTTTCTCTCAAATACCAGAAGATTAAGGGACAGACACACCTCCCCCACCTCCTTTTTTGAATCAGACATTTAAGGAAATCCTTCTCAGGTCATTGTCTGACCACAGAGATAATAGACAGAAACTTCAGTGACTACACACAACAAGGAATACATACTTTACACAAATAGTTTGGAAAAGACACAAATGAATAGCTGAAGCCCTTAATAAGCAAAGAACAGGAATCCTTGAGGGGTTAGAGAATCTAACCTCCATGCAGTTACCACATTATAATATCCCTAGTAACTAGTCCTCAACAAAAGATTACAAAATATACAAGGAAACATATGGCCTATTTACCAGAAAAGATAATTTGGCAGAAACCATCCATGAGGAAGCCAAGACATTGGAATTACTCGTCAAAGATGTTCAATCAACTTCTCTATGCACAATGAGCTAACTTAAACCATATATAAGAAATGAATGGAAATGAGGAAAATAATGTATGAACAAAATGAGAATATCAGTATAACAATAGAAATTATAAAGAATCCAGGCTGGGTGCGGTGGCTCAAGCCTGTAATCCCAGCAGTTTGGGAGGTTGAGGCGGGCAGATCACGAAGTCAAGAGATCGAGACCATCCTGGCCAACATGGTGAAATCCCCATCTCTACTAAAAGTACAAAAAATTAGCTGGGTGTGGTGGTGCGTGCCTGTTGTCCCGCTACGTGGGAGGCTGAGGCAGGAGAATTGCTTGAAACCAGAAAATGGAAGCTGCAGTGAGCCAGGATCGTGCCACTGCACTCTAGCCTGGTGATAGAGTGAGACTCTGTCTCAAAAAAAAAAATAAGAATCCAATAGAAATTCTGGAGATGAAAATTACAATAACTGAAATGAAAAAATTAACTGGAAGAGATCAACCACAGATTTGAGCTGGCAGAAGAATCAGTGAACTTGAAGATCAGGTAATTGAAATTATCCAGCCTGAGCCGAAAGAAAAAAGAAAGAAAAAAAAAAAAAAAAGAACAAAGTCTGAGGAACCTGTAGAATACCATCAAGTGTACCAACACATATATTACAGGAATCCAAGGAGGAGATGAGTCCAAAAGTGGCAGAAAATTTTTTGAAGAAATAATGGTTAAAAGCTTCCAAAATCTGATGAAGACATGAACGTACACATCCAAAAAAGTTCCATGAACTCCAAGCAGAATAAACTCAAAACAGATTCACACTCAGACACATTATAGTCAAAGTGTCGAAACCCAAAGACAAAGAGAAAATCTGGGAAGCAGCAATAAAGAAGCAGCTTACTAAGATTAATAGTTGATTTCTCATCAGAAATCTGGGAGACCAAAAAGTAGTGGATGTCACATTTGAAATACTGAAAGCAGCAGTGGGGGGGGGGGGGGGCGGCGGGACAGGACGGGACTGGACTGTCAACCAAAAATTCTAAGTCCTTAAGGAATAAAGTAGAAAGTAAGACATTTCCATTTCCAAATAGATAAAAGCTGAGGGAGTTCATGCTCAGTAGACCTACCCTGTAAGAAAAGCTAAAATGAAAAGCACTAGACAATAACTCAAAGCCACTAGAAGAAATAACAATGTTAAAGGTAACTACATAAATATAAAAGCCAGCATTATGGTAATTTTGGTTCTTTTTATCCTATATAATTTAAGTCTGTATTAACAGATACACAATGTATAAAGCTGCAGTCTACAACAATATGAAGAAGAGACAGAAATATATAGTAACAGAGTGTATATTATTGAACTGAGGTTGGCTTTATTCATAAAGCCAGGTTGTTTTAAGCTTAAGATGCTAATTGTGATCTCCAAGGTAACCACTGAGAAAATAACTTAAAAATACACACACACAAAAAGAAGGGAATTAAACTGGTACAGTACAAAAAATTAGCTAAATACAAAAAACAGGAATTGAGAAACAAAAAGGTATAAAATACAGAAAATGACAGTTGTTCCTTATTAGTAATTACATTGATAGAAGTGGAGTAAGCACTGCAATTGAAAAGCAGAGATAGACAGAATAGATTAAAAAAACATGACCCAACTATATGAGGTCTATAGGAGATTTAATTTAGATACAAAGACACTAAGGTTGAAAGTAAAGGGACAGTGAAAGATATCCAATGCAAAGAGCTGGTGGGTGGAGAGGTACATTATTGTCAGACAAAACAGATTGTAAGCCAAGAAAGGTAAAAGACAAAGTACATTACCTATTGATACGAAGTTCAACTGATCAAGAAGATATAATAATTATTAAAATATATACCTAAAAACAGAGTCTCAAAATACGTGAAGCAGAAACTGACAGAACTGAAGTGAGAAATAAGTAATTCAACAATAGCTGGAGACTTTAATATGCCACTTTAAATAATGAACAAACAAACAGAAGCTCAACAAGGAAACAGAAGACTTGAATAATACCGCAAATCAACTAGACCTAACACACATCTATAGAACCCTTCATAGGCTTCTCAAGCACACATTGAACGTTCTCTAGGGTAGACCAAATGTTAAGCCATAAAGTAAGTATCAAGTTTAAAAAGACAAATCATACGACGTATATTTTACAACAATAGAATGAAACTAGAAACAACAGAGAAGAGAATTTGGGAAGTACACATGTGGAAATTTATGTGCTCCTAAATAATCAATGGATCAAAGCAGAAATTACAAGGGAAATTAAAGTATTTTGAGATAATGAAAGCAAAAATATCAAAATTTATAGGATATGCCTAAAGCAGTGCTTTATTAAAAAAGATCTGAAATAAATAGCTTAAACTTTACCTTAAAAAAGTAAAAAAAGAGCAAACAAAAATCAAAGCGAATAGAGGGAAGAAAAAAAATGAAACTGAGATTAGAAAACCAATAGAGGCGAAATGCAGTGGCTCACCCCTGTAATCTCAGCACTTTGGGAGGCTAAGGCGGGTATCACTTGAGGTCAGGAGCTGGACACTATCTAGGCCACCATGGTAAAACCCTGTCTTTACCAAAAATACAAAAATTAGCCAGGCAAGGTGGCACACAACTATAATTCCAGCTACTGAAGAGGCTGAGGCAGGAGATGCGCTTAAACCTAGGAGGCAGAGGTTGCTGTGAGCCGAGATCGCATCACTGCACTCCGGCCCAGGACACAGGGTGAGACTCTGTCTCAAAAAAAAAAAAAAAAAAAAAGAGAAGAAGAAAACCAATAAAGAAAAATCAATAAACCAAAGCAAATTCTTTGAAAAGATTAACAAAATTGGCTGGGTGTGCTTGCTCATGCCTATAATTCCTGCAATTTTGGGAGGTCGGGGAGAGCAGATCGCTTGAGGAGTTTGAGACCAGCCTGGTCAACATGATGAGAACCCATCTCTATGAAAAAAGATACAAAAAATTAGCTGGGTGTGGTGGTGTACTCCTGTATCTCAGCTACTTAGGAGGCTGAGGTGGGAGAATCACTTGAGCCTGGGAGGTGGAGGCTGCAGTGAGCCAAGATTGTGCCACTGCACTCCAGCCTGGGTGATAGAGCGAGACCTTGTCTCAAAAAAAGAGAGATTAACAAAATTGACAAACCTTTAGCTAGACTGAAAGACAAAAGACTCACATTACTACTAAATCAGGAAAGAAAGATGGTATATCACTACGAATCTTACAGAATCTGCCTTTCCTTTTTCCCAGCTATTCTAAAATGTAGTACCTTTGGTCTTCTTGAAGTTATCAGGTTTATCCTCTAGACCTTCCACAGCTGACACAGAGTGGCTTCTAGGAAACCCCCGCTTCAGTGATCTCTTTGAAGGGGAAAGCATTTCCTGGTTGAAAAGATTTCTTCGAACTTTGGTCACTTCTGAAAGCATCAAAAAATAAAAAAGAAAAAGCCAAAGATTTATCATCAATAAACGCCGTATCTGATAAAAGATAACCAAAACACAGAAGCTGCTTAAGGAAACTATTGCTATAGTCACATTTGCTAATAAGGTTTCCTTAAACAGTATACTCCCACAATGCATTAAAAAAATACTTATTTTTGCCAGGCGCGGTGGCTCAAGCCTGTAATCCCAGCACTTTGGGAGGCTGAGGCGGGTGGATCACGAGGTCAAGAGATCGAGACCATCCTGGTCAACATGGTGAAACCCCGTCTCTACTAAAAATACAAAAAATTAGCTGGGCATGGTGGCACGTGCCTGTAATCCCAGCTACTCAGGAGGCTGAGGCAGGAGAATTGCCTGAACCAGGGAGGCGGAGGTTGCGGTGAGCCGAGATCGCGCCATTGCACTCCAGCCTGGGTAACAAGAGTGAAACTCTGTCCCCCCAAAAAAAAAAAAAAAAAAAAACAAAACAACTTATTTTTATGAATTTAAAAAATTTTTAATATATTATTTTGCATGAGGTAGGAGGGGTCCAATGTCATTCTTTTGCATGTGGATAACCAGTTTTCTCAGCATCATTTGTGCAAAAGACTTTTCATTCTCTATCAAATTGTCTTGGTACCCTGAATATCAGTTGACCATAATAAATGCTAGTGCTAATTTCTTTTTTAAAGGCTAGATAGAATCCAGCAGTGAAACCTTCTAGTCCTGGGCATTTCTTTGTGAGTAGTTTTTGATAACTAATTGAAACTTTTTACTTGTTATAGATCTATTCTGATTTTCTATTTCTTCTCGAGTCTGTTTTTAGTAGTTTGTATCTTTCTACGAGTTTGTCCATTCCATCTAGGTTATCTAATTTGTTGGTATACAGTTGTTTGTAGCATTCTATTACAAATTCAATTTAAATCTAACTTTTCAGGAACATGAGGAAGGCCCACACTACTTATTAAGTTAGAAGCTTGATTCATTATAAAATGAACATAATTCATAAATAAGAGGATGGCTAACATAGGTCATGGTCCTTTTAATATATCCCATGTTATGATTATTTTTCTCATTTTGGATCTTTTTGCTGCTGTGTATTCAGCTCAGCATTGAATGGAGAAACTGTTCTTTTCAATTCTACAGATTTCATTTTTCTTCTGACTACTTTACTAAGCTGCTGGGCCATTTTTAATTTTCTTCTTCACTCCAAAGCATGAAAGTTCTGATCATCTAGGCTCAAAATTAGAAAAAATAGCTGAAAAGTCAAGAAATACTTGGCAAAGCTAGCAAGACTACCTTAATCTTAAGCAGGATAGCCTGGTGGAAGTGATTCAAAAATTCACTAAGGGTGAATTCTTCAAAGATTAATCATTTAAAGCCAAACCAAATAATCTAGGATCCACAAACTGGGAGCAACCGTTGTGTTTACCCATCAATGACATAAACATTAATATCAAGGACATCAATAACACATACCAAAGTTTTAAAAATTGTTTCCCTATCTCCATTATAGGAGTTCCTATTACCTAACTTAGGCTGTTGGTGAAACTGATTTATGACCTGAAAGCCAAACTTGGTTTGTTATTTTCTGTTTTTCCCAATGTTTTGAAAAGTTTAACATCTACGGAAAGTTTCAAATAATAAAATCAAACATATGCCCATTACTAAAGTTCACCAACTGTCAATATTTGTTTTTTCCTTCCTTCTCTATGTACAATATTCCCCCTCAACACTGGAGAGTAAATTGCAAACACTGCAGCTGTTCACTTCCTAAAGGTCAGCAAGTATCTCCTATGAACAAGGACATTCTCCTCC
Source organism: Sapajus apella (assembly GCF_009761245.1). Classification (NCBI taxonomy): domain Eukaryota; kingdom Metazoa; phylum Chordata; class Mammalia; order Primates; family Cebidae; genus Sapajus; species Sapajus apella. Next base: position 2,819,256 of record NW_022437079.1, read on the forward strand.
ATAACCCCCATGCCATTATTACACTCAAAATATTTTTAACATTCATACAATATGATCTAGCATACACCGCTTCTTCAGATTTCTCTAATCATCTCGATAATATCCTTTCTAGTATTTTTTTCCCCTAAATTTAAGATCCAAGCAGGGAACATGGAATGCATTTAGCTGTCATGCTTAAACTGCATTCATCTAAAACAGTTCCACTGCCTCTTTTCTTTTTCCTTTCTTCTGGCTTTCATGATAGTGGTTTTTTTTTTTTTTTTTTTTTTTTTTTAAAGATTTCAGACCAGTCATTTTGTAAAATGCAGTATTTTGAGACTATTCCTAGGGGAATGTGTCCATGGTATTTGGACATATTTTATTAGCCAAGGGTCATACAAAGCTGTAATTTGTAACTGTAAGCAGCTGCTTAAATACATACAATAAAAATAAATTTGTCATTCTAGTGAATAAATATATACACTCAGAAAACAGTATACCTTGTACTGTATCTTTCACTGGCTGGGAAGGCTGTTGAGGAGCAGGGTGGGAGTTCTCCTGAAAGATAAGAAAACCCAAAAAGAAAATTTAAATAGGCATTCATTGAAATAAAAATTTCACATGAACTCTTTGACTCTTGCAGTTCATTTGTAGGAATCCATAATAAAAATAAAATGCACAACAGAAATTTTCCAAAGACACTCACTGCTGCACTACAGTAATACAAAATAAAAAACACTATAAATGCCCATAAAGGGTGAAACAGTTAAATAAATTACATCCCCATCCAATACAGACATTCCAAGAATAAGGAAGGATGACCTCCTTATTCTCTGTATATTTTCCATTTTCCTCTCTGTATATGGTTGAGCATCCCTAATCTGAAAATACAGAATGCTCCAAAATCTGAAACTTTATTAGTGCCAACACAACACTCAAAGGAAACACTCATTGGAGCACTTTGGATTTCTGGATGTGGGATGCTATAAGTACATGTAATGCAAATGTTCCAAAATCCAAAAATATCTAAAATTGGAAACACTTCTGCTCCTAAGAATTTTGGGTAAGAGATACTCAACCTGTACTAACATAGAGATCTGTGATGGGAGGAAAATGGAAAATCTTAAGCATTCTAAGTCATATAATTTATATGTATGTATATAACAGATCTGCAAAAATCTTTGGTGTTATTGGTAAATATAGAAAAAGGCCTTGAAATATACACAACAAACCATCCTCAGTGATTACTTCTGAGGAATGGATAGAGAAGGAACACCCTAACTATAATTGTAAAAATATGTCATACATCCAATTTCCTATCCAGGGGTCAGCAAACTACAGTGTACAGACCAAATCTGGACCACCTCTTGTTCTTGAAAATGAAGTTTTACTAAAACACAGTCATGTCATGCTCCTTTCTTTCCACAATGCCTGTGACTGCTTTCCCACTACAGCAGAAGAAATGAATAGATGTTGCAGAGACTGTATGTCCTGCAAAGGCTAAAACATCTACTATCTGGCCCTTTACAGAAAAAGTTCATCAACCCTTGTTAATCTATGCAATTTAATGAAAAACTAGGAAAGTATGTCCTGGGGGTACTAGGGCAGGATCAAACCTTTTTCTTTTTCTTTTTTTTAATCATTGTGCTCTTCTGGAGTTAAGATACACACAAAAAATTAATATACATTAATGTAATTAATACTATATGTCTATACTTCAGCTATAAGTTCACTGCTTCCCAAGTTAACTATATTCATCCTTCAGAGAACTGAGATTTATTCTTTTAAAAACTTAACATCTGGTCCTTTCAGTTAAACAATTGTCACTTATCTATGGTACCAACTTTGACATGAAAAAACATTACTAACAACAATCAAATCCTGACCTCAGCAAATTTTTTTTTTGAGACAAGAGTCTCTCTCTGAAGCCCAGGCTGGATGCAGTGGCTTGATCATAGTTCACTGCAGCCTCAAACTCCCAGGCTTAAGTGATCCTCCTACCTCAGCCTCCTGAGTAGCTGGGACTACAGGAATGTGCCACCATACCCAGATAATTTTTAAATTTTTTTGGAGAGACAAAGTCTCACTATGTTGCCTAGGCTGGTCTCCAACTCTTGGGGCTCAAGTGATTCCTCCTGCCTTGGCCTCCCAAAGTGCTGGGATGACAGGTGTGAGCCACTGTGCCCAGCTGTAATTCTGATCTTAGAGAAGAAAACTGTCTTGCTGAATTGAAAACAAGTTTCAAAGTGTGCTAGAAAATCTGCAAATCATTGTAAAATCTAGTGAGAATAAAGGCCTGGCAACTTTTGGCCATTCACTTTTGGATTTTCCAGTCTTCGGTCAGGATTGTGAGATATGTAAGATTTGCGTTTTATTCACAGGTAAAGTATAAGAAAATGAACACCACTAACCCTTTAAAAGAAATCCTACCAGCCGGGCGCGGTGGCTCAAGCCTGTAATCCTAGCACTTTGGGAGGCCGAGGCGGGTGGATCACGAGGTCAAGAGATCGAGACCATCCTGGTCAACATGGTGAAACCCCGTCTCTACTAAAACTACAAAAATTAGCTGGGCATGGTGGCGCGTGCCTGTAATCCCAGCTACTGAGGAGGTTGAGGCAGGAGAATTGCCTGAACCCAGGAGGCGGAGGTTGCGGTGAGCCGAGATTGCACCATTGCACTCCAGCCTGGGTAACAAGAGTGAAACTCCGTCTCAAAAAAAGAAAAGAAAATTCTGGAGTGAAAGTTTTATGCTTCTTTAATGTTGTTTTTTTTTCCTGTGGAATGTAAGAACCGTAGATGATAATGAGTTTGAATGGGACAGAACACCTTTAATGGGCTAGTAAAGGTGTGTGAAATGTGGATGATAATGCAAGGGAAGGCAGAAACAACAGTACTGAAGACAGTGTGGCAGGATCATCATTTCTGGTCTAGATTCTGTCAGAAATAAACCTGCACAATGGTGGTAAAATAATTTTTTACAAAGGGCCCCCAATAATTCCATGAGAAAGATAATCTTTTCAATAAATGATGCTGGAACAACTGGATACCTTTATGGAAACAAAAGTAGACCTCACTTCTAACAGTATTTTGAATTCCTGCTTTTTTTTATGTCTAATATTTATACCTTCTCTCTCTGTCTCTCTCTCTTT
>NW_022437079.1:2822783-2824079 GCF_009761245.1 Sapajus apella
CCAATTCCAAAGGAAAGCTACAAATATCTAGAAACAGAACAAACCACCATTATAATGACTAATGCTTCTAAACCTAGTTCTCATTGAATTTTAACTCTTCTCCGATAGTTCGTGCAGTTGAAAGGTTTTACTGTCTTTTTAGTCTCCTTTTTCCTTAGCAAGACTTTACTTCTACTTAGTAAATATATTTCACCTAGATTTCTTTTTCAACCAATAGAGACCTCGAGTCCTTTTACCAACTACCGCAGAAACAACAACAATAGTCCCCTTTATCTGTGATTTCACTTCCCATGGTTTCAGCCATAATCAACCACGGCCCCAAAATGGGTGAATACAATACAGTAAGATATTTTGAGAGGGAGGCCAGATTCACATAACTTATATTATATTGCTACAGTTGTTCTATTTTATTATTGTTGTTGCTAATCTCTTACTGTGCCTAATTTATAAATTGAACTTTATCACAGGTATGTATGCATAGGAAAAAAACAGTACTATATACAGGATTCAGTACTATTTGTGGTTTCAGGCATCCACTGGAGGTCTTGGAACATATCTTCTACAGATAAGGGAGGACTACCCTACCTCCTGGCTTCATGATGGTCATCGTCTTCTATTTTGAAAAATTTGTTATTCATTCATTCGCTTAAGAGAGGAGATGAGGTCTTGCCCTGTCACCCAGGCTGGAGTGCAGTGGCGTAATCACAGCTCACTGCAGCCTTGACCTCCTAGGCTCGAGTGACCCCTGCCCCGGCCTTAGATTCCCGAATAGCTGGGCCTACAGGCATATGCCACCATGCCTGGCTAATTCTTTAAATTTTATTTTTGTAGAGACAGGGTCTCACTATGTTGTCCAGGCTGGTCTCAAACTCTTGGTGTCAAACTATCCTCCCTCCTCTGACTTCCAAAGTGCTGGGATTATTAGGTGTGAGTCCCTGTGCCTGGCCTAAACTTGTTATTGAAGTAAAATATAACATACTGAAAAGTACCTTCTGATATGCAACCAAAGTCCTATTACAATTGCATATTCTCTTCCAGTGACCTCTTTGCTTATTTTAGTTACTGTTTTATGAGTTTTCTTATCTACGTTAAAAATTCTGAATTCATTCATTCCTAACTTTTACTTGCCGTTTTTTTCATATTACCTCTTACTATCACACTCTGGAGTAAAACTGTTAATCTCTTAACAAGTTTATATTTCTTTATTCCTTGGATTACAGTTTTATATACATTCATTAAAAAATTTAATATTATTTCTGTATCCTCCGAAGTTCATTTTCTTAAAAGTAGAGGGCC
>NW_022437079.1:2824179-2855825 GCF_009761245.1 Sapajus apella
CTCTTTGACACTTTGGGAATTTCAATTTGTCGAAGATTCTGTGAAACCTCAGCAATGCTTTTATGTCTTATTAATGCATTTGTCCTTTAAAAAATAGAAAGAGATAGTCAATACATACTAGATAGAGGTTATACACAGTTAAATTCAAATGGAACTAGAATCTAAGTAAAATAAAATACGATTTAGATAAAGGCCAGGTATCTTAGGGTTGGTCTGGATTTATAACAAGACACCCCAGAATTTTCAAAAGTAATAAATTCAACTAGCTATGAACAATGAAAAGCATCAGGGGAAATTTAAAAAGCTGAAACTCTAAGCTTGTTTCATGAAAGGCCTAGTTCTTGGAGCCCTCATGTGGACAGTACAGAAGGGCTTTGTGAAATAGAAAATCAACACTATACAGTCACACAACGTTTCATTCAATGACAAACTGCACACATGACAATGGCCCCATAGGTTATAATAAAGAAATAGAAACCTTATACATGACACTTGATATATTGGCTTTACAGATCAAGTAGGGGAAATGACTGATATCCAGTAAAAATGCTGGGACATTAGCTTTTCCAAATGAAAAAATGCATACTATCTAGGTTTTGGTAGGCACACTCCGATGTTAGTACAATAAAAATTGCCTAACAATGCATTTCTCAGGATGTAGCCCTGTTGTTAAGAAAACATGACTGCATATTTCCTAGATAATATAAGGATTGTCAGATGCTCCTATTTGGGAACTCCAATAGTTGGCTTCTCTAATTCAGACATAAGGGCAGCTATTAGTTTAACAAATTATATGGACAAAGATGACTGGACTGTGGTTGAAACATATCTTTCATCAGAACTAGAACAGTGCAAGCAACTCCTTTGATTCTTCGAGCTCTTACCTTCTCTTCTTGGCTGATCTGGTACGAAGGTCCTCTAGTTCATCAGATTCAGTGCTGCCAGACACTGACCTACGAGCACTTGACAAAAAAGGCACAGAAAGAAGTGGTGATTTGTTCTCTTGTGTCATGGAGTCATCACTGAAAAAATCTGTAGGAAGGACACCAGCCAGCTTCTGAGGAATCACAAACCCTAGGCTGTTGTAAAGATTTCCAAGTGTCTTTGGGATAGAGTCACTATACCTGTGGAATAGATTGATTGAATATGAAACAGAGAATTACCATCTTACCATCTTTATTCCCTTCCTCACCCCGCCTAAGTAGTAGTCAGTCCCTACAAGTCCAAAATTGAGACAATACCATATATAGGTCTTGATAAAACAATTTTAAAGTTAAGTTAGTAACCATCAAACTTACAGTCTCAAAATTTCCTCCAGAAACTGTGCTAGGTATGCTGAATCCTCCGTTAAACACACCATGCGCAGCAAATCTGTCACCTGAAGATTTTAGAACATTACTAGACAGATGCCTTCTGAAAGCATCTAGGGCTTATTCCCATGGCACTAAGCTAGATACTTGCCTCCTCCACTACTTGTTCCATATCATCAGGACTTTCATTTATTGAAGGGCACTGCAGACACATTTCCAAACGAAGAAATACCTGAAGCTGGCACCTTGAGAGAAAAAAATACTTGGTCTACTTTGGACGTAACTTAACAAAAAGCTCCTTCCTTAAGCATAGATCTATTTATATAAGAACAACCAAAATGGAAAAGAGCCAGTACCTTCTCTAAAAACTGATACAGGCTGGGCGCGGTGGCTCCTGCCTGTAATCCCAGCAGTTTGGGAGGCCGACGTGAGCGGATCATCTGAGGTCGGGAGTTCGAGACCAGCCTGACCAACATGGAGAAACCCTGTCTCTACTAAAAATACAAAATAAGCTGGGAGTGGTGACACATGCCTGTAATCCCAGCTACTAGGGAGGCTGAGGCAGGAGAACTGCTTGAACCCAGGAGGCAGAGGTTGCAGTAAGCCGAGATCCCGCCATTGCATTCCACCCTGGGCAACAAGAGTAAAATTCTGTCTCAAAAACAAAATAACAACAAAAAACTCTGATATAGTTATCAAATAAATAGGTGATTCAAGCTGCATATTACATCAAAAAAAAAAAATTGGCTACAAAAGCATCTTCATGCAATTGGCACTTTTTTTTTTTTTTTTTTAAAGACAGGGTCTTGCTGTGTTGCCCAGGCTAGAATGCAGTGCAGTGCTAGGATCATAGCTCACAGTAATCTTGAACTCCTGGGCTCAAGTGATCCTCCTGCCTCAGCCTCCCAAGTAGCTAGGACTATAGGTGTACACCACCATGCCCACCTAATAAAAAAAAATTGGTAGAGACAGGGTCTCACTATGTTACCCAGGCTGGCCTCAAACTCCTGGCTTCAAGCAGTCCTTCTGCTTTGGCTTCTCAAGGTGCTGGGATTACAGGCGTGAGCCACCGTGTCATAAACAATCTATTTTAAACTGATACAAGCTCATCTCATAGCTTTATTTTGGAGTAATGATTTTTAAAAAATGGTAGTTACTTACTCTCTAACTTTGTCTTCCTTAACCAGTTTTTTCCCTAGATTCTGTCGAAGACTTTTGCTAGTTTTTAAGAGATTACTTTTTACTTGATTTAAGCAGTTCACCTAAAAACACAAAATTATTACATAGGAGAATAATGTTACTTGCCATTCTTTCTAATTTCTTTCACAGTTGACTAAAGCCCTAAGAAGGGAAATACATTCCCTTACAAATTTCTCTATTCTTTCATTTGAATGGAAAATAGTGACGTGAATATTCTTCTTTTATATCTTTAAAAAGAACATGGTAAAAAGTCATTTTGAGAGCAAGTGGGCATGGATTAAACAAGGCTGCAGCTACAAAGTGTCTTAAAAGAAATGTTCCATAAAGCAGTGATTAAGAAGCCTAAGTATCATAAACAAATCCTCCTGTTTGCTTCAGAGGAGCTCTGTGATGGCCACTGAACACGAATAAATAATAACGGCACGGTCTAAAACAGTGATGTCCAACACCCTCAGTGCGTAAGAATTATCCAGGGGGCTTTTTCAAAGTACCAATCCCAGAGATCTGTTTCAGCTTTTTTGGAGAGAGCAAGGCATCAATATCAGTATTTTTTTTTTTTTAAATATTGTAGGTGATTCTTAGGTACAGCCAGGGTTAAAAACCACGGGCTTAATCATGCAGCTAACATACAGCTCACATGAGAAAAGCCTTTTCATCAGGAAGGAATTACATGTAATTATCCCCACTCAACCCATCTCTTTGATTTATGCCTTATCAGTTCACCATATCCACCTTCTGAGATCTGGAACTGTACTTACTCCCTTGCTCATCTTACCATTTTGAATCACGTGTGGCATAACAGATTTTTTTCCAAGACATTAACCAAATCACCAACAACCAACCAACCACTATATCCATGACAAACAACAATATCCAGACTCTCTTACTTCTAATTCTTTGGTGCCTTTTGATTTTAGGAACATTTTAATAGTTGAGATCATGTTTCGAGCACATGAATACAACGTGATTTCTCCTGTGGCCACAGTCTTTTGGTAATTTTCACATATATACGATAGTAGCTCTTCTTCAGTTTTAAAATCTGTGAAAAACAAAATAAAATGGATTAATCACATCTTGCTCAAGTCCTTTATTATTTAGGCCAGTAGTTGTCAACTGGGGGAAATATTTCCTTGCAGGGATCGCTTGGCTATGTATAGATTGTCATGACTGATGGTGGTGGGGTGTGTGTGTGGGGTGGGGGGATGGGGGAGTTAGCTGCTGGCATCCAGTACGTAGAAGCCAGGGATGCTGTTAAACATCCTACAATGCATAGGACAGCCCCACAATAAAGAATTATCTGATCTAAAGTGTCAATAGTCCAGAGGCTGAGAAAGTACAGAGATAAGTGATTAACTTAATTTTATTTGAGACAGGGTCTCACTCTGTCACCCAGGCTGGAGTGCAGTGGCACAATCTAGGCTCACCACAACCTCCACCTCACAGGCTCAAATGATCGTCCCACTTCAGCCTCTGGAGTAGCTGGGAACACAATCATGTGCCATCACGGCTGGCTAATTTTCCGTATTTTTGGTAGAGACAGGGTTTCACCATGTTGCCCAGGCTAGTCTTGAACTCCTGGACTCAAGCCATCTGCCTGCCTTGGCCTCCCAAAGTGCTGGGATTACAGGCATAAGCCACCATGCCCAGCCAAGTGATTAATTTTAAGGCTCTGCAAACCAAGTGTAAGTGTTAAAAATTTAAAGGTAGGAAGAAATAAAACTGTCTTTGGTCATATGACATAATTAGAAAATCTGAAAGAACCAACAATAAAACTCCTGGAACTAACAGGTGATTATAGCAAATGTGCAGGATACAAGGTTAATAAATGAAAGTCCATTGCTTTCCCATATACCAGCAATGTACAAGCAGAATTTGAAAACACATTACCATTTAAATTAGCACCCCCATAAATATGAAATGCCTAGGTATTAAATATAAAAAAATTTGTATAAGATCTAAATGAGGAAAACTACAAAATTCTATTAACAAAATCAAATAACTAAGTAAATGGAGAGATAGTCCATGTTCACAGCAAGAAAGACTCAATACTGTCAAGGTTTCAGATTCCCAATTTGATCTATAGATTCCATTGAATCCCTATGAAATTAGTTATTTTCTGCATATTGACAAACTGATTCTAAAGTTTATAAGGAAAGGCAAAAGACCCAGAATAACTAATTCAATACTGAAGGAGAACAAAGTTGGAGGACTGATAGTACCAAACTTCAAAACTTGGTACAAAGCTATAGTAATCAAGACAGTTTGTGTGGTATTTGTGAAACAAGAGACAGATCAATTTAACAGGAGAGCCCAGAAATAAATAGGTCTATAGTCAACTGATTTTTTTTTTATTTTTGACACAGACTTTTGCTCTGTCACCTAGCTGGAGTGAAGGGGTGTGATCTCGGCTCACAGCAACCTCTGCCTCCCAGGTTCAAGCAATTCTCATGCCGCAGCAACCAGAGTAGCTGGGACTACAGGCACATGCCACCACACCCAGATAATTTTTGCATTTTTAATAGAGATGGGGTTTCACCATGTTGACCAGGCTGGTCTCAAACTTCTGATCTCTGGTGATCTGCCTTCAGGTGATCTCAGTCTGCCTAAATGCTGGGATTACATGTATGAGCCATGGCACCTGGCCTTAATTGATCTTTGATAAAGGAGCAAAGAATATATTAGTGGAAGACTAATATAATCATCTTCGATAAAAGCAGAAAAAAGTTACTAAAAATGTTCAATATTCAAACATCAATAAATTTGATGTATGGACAGGTATAAAACCAGATACTCAACAATTAGAGAATACACATTATTTTCAAGTACACAGGTAATATTAACAAAACTTGACCACATATTGGGTCAGTTTCAGTAAATACTAAGGAATCAATCTTACAGACCACATTTAGCACAGTCCAAAAATATTAAAAGCTAATTATAAAACACTCCCTTATATTATGGATGTCAGACAATATTTATCAGTATCAATGAAAATAGAAAACAGCAAACATTAGTTATACTTAAAGAGAATATGTACAGACTTTACACTTAAGTGATAATTTTTGTAAAGAAGATAACTTAAAAACAAGTAACTAGCTAAGGGTCCAACGCATGAAGTAATATGAGAGCAAACCCCAAAAATAAAGGCAGGAAGGTAACCATAAAGAACAGAAACGAATAGAAAACAAAGCAACAACAGTGATCAATAGAAACAAAAGACAGTTCTTTGAAAAGCCAGATGAGTATACTCCAAGAATGTGAAGAATAAAAAAAAGAAAAAAAAAGAAAAGACAAATGAGGCTGGGCATGGTGGCTCACGCCTGTAATCCCAGCACTTTGGGATGCCAAAGTGGGTGGATCACCTGCGGTCAGGAGTTCAAGACCAGCCTGACCAATATAATGAAACCCTGTCTCTACTAAAAATACAAAAATTAGCTGGGTGTGGTAGAATGCACCTGTAATCCCAGCTACTTGGGAGGCTGAGACAGGAGAATTGCTTGAACCAGGGAGGCAGAGGTTGTGGTGAGCTTAGATCTCGCCAGTGCACTCCAGCCGGGAAAATAAGAGCGAAACTGTCTCCAAAAAAAAAAAAAAAAAAAAAAAAAAAGCCAAATAAAACAAAACTCTACAGCAAGATTGAGAAATAAAAGAGAGAGAGACAGAGAGAGAAGGTATAAATATTAGACATAAAAAAAAGCAGGAATTCAAAATACTGTTAGAAGTGAGGTCTACTTTTGTTTCCATAAAGGTATCCAGTTGTTCCAGCATCATTTATTGAAAAGATTATCTTTCTCATGGAATTATTGGGGGCCCTTTGTAAAAAATTATTTTACCACCATTGTGCAGGTTTATTTCTGACAGAATCTAGACCAGAAATGATGATCCTGCCACACTGTCTTCAGTACTGTTGTTTCTGCCTTCCCTTGCATTATCATCCACATTTCACACACCTTTACTAGCCCATTAAACGTGTTCTGTCCCATTCAAACTCATTATCATCTACGGTTCTTACATTCCACAGGAAAAAAAAACAACATTAAAGAAGCATAAAACTTTCACTCCAGAATTTTCTTTTCTTTTTTTGAGACGGAGTTTCACTCTTGTTACCCAGGCTGGAGTGCAATGGCGCAATCTCGGCTCACCGCAACCTCCGCCTCCTGGGTTCAGGCAATTCTCCTGCCTCAACCTCCTCAGTAGCTGGGATTACAGGCACGCGCCACCATGCCCAGCTAATTTTTGTAGTTTTAGTAGAGACGGGGTTTCACCATGTTGACCAGGATGGTCTCGATCTCTTGACCTCGTGATCCACCCGCCTCGGCCTCCCAAAGTGCTAGGATTACAGGCTTGAGCCACCGCGCCCAGCCAACTCCAGAATTTTCAAAAGCACTCAGAGATGACATCAAAACATAGCACAATTCAAATTATTTTTTTTTAAAAAAAGGACAGAAGGCCAGGCTTGGTGGCTCACGCCTATAATCCCAGCACTTTGGGAGACCAAGGCGGGTGGATCATGGGGTCAGGAAATCTAGACCATCCTGGCTAACGTGGTAAAACCCTGTCTCTACTAAAAAATACAAAAAACTAGCCGGGCATGGCGGTGTGTGCCTGTAATTTCAGCTACTGGGGAGGCTGAGGCAAAGAATCACTTGAACCTGGGAGATGGAGGTTATAGTAAATCGAGATTGAGCCATTGCACTCCAGCCTGGTGACAGAGCGAGACTGCATCTCAAAAAAGAAAAAAAAAAGCCAAGAAAAAAATAGGAAAATAGAAGCTGCTGTTTTAAATTATTCCCACTTTTGAAAGATGTCACCTAACCTAGCCCTAGGTGACTCATGAACCCTTTGTCTTCTCCCTTTATTCACAAATGTAAAACTTCTTTCACCATCTGTCCTACGCCCAAGCCATGGCCCTTTTGCTTGGTGACTGCTTATGTGAATTCTTCATCTGGAATGCTCCTTTACCTTTCCGCCTTCTAACTCTGCCCATTCCTGGAAGTCTTGCCTGGACTCCAGTGGTTCCTAGAAGCCTCTGCAGTTATCCAGCCCTCATCTTCCCTAGTCTGGTCTTTACTTCCCAAATGGGCTTGTATTTTCTTAGACTTCTGGCTCTCTTATTAGTTTTATATATATATATATTTGTGTGTGTGTGTGTGTGTGTATGTATATTTATTAGTTCATTTTGTAGCTAGATTATAAATCTAAGAATAGGACATTATCTTATTATTTACTGTACTCAACACCTTTTTGGGCATGAGCAGATAGCCAATAAACTATGGGGTATGACTAAAATTTATCTTTAAAAAAGAGGTGTATAAAACATTAGCTGGGCATGGTGGCGCGTGCCTGTAATCCCAGCTACTCAGGAGGGTGAGGCAGAATTGCCTGAACCCAGGAGGCGGAGGTTGCGGTGAGCCGAGAGATCGGGCCATTGCACTCCAGCCTGGGTAACAAAAGCAAAACTCCGTCTCAAAAAAAAAAAAAGAGTTGTATAAAAGTAACTATAGACTAAGTGGAATACCTTTAGGTTTAGAACTTCTTAGTGTTCTTCCTCTGTCTTCCAGTTTATCTGCTGTTCTCCCACTGGCTATCTTTTGGGTTCCTTTCTCTGCAGCCACATCCGGACTGCCATCTGGATGTAACTTCTGGGCCTTCACGTTCAGCCTTGCAACATTCAGCATCTTTAAGGAACGGCACATGGTATTCATCTTCTGTCTCACTGGAGTACGAGGGACACCTCCTACCAAAGCATCAGAGGAGGGAAAGTAAATTACCTTCCATTTTTGTGGAATCAAGAACGACTTTAATTCAGATTACTGTGAAATAATATCAAAATTAAAAATTTAAAAAAAAAAAAAGAATACCAAAATGAAGCATAAAGCATATTCCTCCAGAATGATTTGACTTGGGAAGTTCTTGCATCTCTTTCTGCCCACACACAGAATAGAAAGAGAACCTTTCTTTTAACTGAGTTATAGGAACTAAACATCTCAATGTGATTGGGGTTTTTTTTCTCCATAAGGCAAATGCCAAACAGACTTATTTTGGTGTTACCCAGTGGCCACAGGAGTATAATGAAACTTTTCTGAATGACAATTTAGCAGTCTACATAAAGAGCCAGTTTTCATACCCTGACACAGTTATTGTTCTTAGAAACTTCTGCTAAGGTAATTACTTAAAAAAACAAATTATATATGGCCAGGTGCGGTGGCTAACGCCTGTAATCCCAACATTTTGGGAGGCCGAGGCAGGCAGATCACAAGGTCAAGAGTTCCAGACCAGCTTGGCTAATATGGTGAAACACCATCTCTACTAAAAATATAAAAATTAGCCAGGTGTGGTGCAGGGGTTGCCTGCAGTCCCAGCTACTCGGGAGGCTGAGGCATGAGAATCGCTTGAACCTGGGAGGCAGGGATTGCAGTTGCAGTGAGCCAAGATCACGGCCCTGCACTCCAGCCTGGGCGACACAGTGAGACTCTGTCTCAAAAATAAATAAATAAATAAATAAATAAAATAAATTATGTGCATAATGTTTACTACAGTATTATTTATAATGATGAAAACTAAAAACAATCTTAATGTTCAACAATATGAGAATTTTGTAAATTTACGTAAGCAATGAGGTAAGATAATATCTAAAAAGGCAAGGTAGCAGAAGAAAAAACACTTATAAGCAGAACACAAAGTTGTATTTGAATTTCTATCATAATTAAAAATGAAGACAGTTTATTCATTAGACAGGTAAAACCAGGTGATTTTTGAAAATCACTACTGAACTAATAATTATTTTAAAATGTGAAATATAAAAATTTGTCCTTCTTTATTTAGTTACCATTTCAACCTCATTTCAGGGAATGCCCATCTTTCAAAATGTACAGTCTCAAAAAAGAATGCCTTAAGAAACAGCCTTTCTAGGTGCATACGTTTCTTTTTGCTGTCTTCTTGATGAGCTCCAGTGAATTCTTCACGAAATTTTCTCTGGTAGAGCTCGGCAAGGCAATGTGTTAATTCACCTTCAGTTTTGGAAAACTCTTCCTTATTAGCTGAGGCAGCCTGTAGTAACCTGTAAAATCAAGATGTCTAAAATGAAACCAAAATTCTAATTTTGCAAAAAGCTTTAGAAATAAACAACACAACAACGAAATACCACTATCCTCTAAAAAGCTAACCAAAATATGTCCCCACAAGATGCCTTCAAAAATGTATTTTCTTAGGAGAGAAAATATCCCTTCTCTCATTTTTTATTTGAATGAATGCAGGAACCAAACCTGTCTTGTTAACAAAATCATTGGCCATTACATATAATATTGACTTTTATTAGTACGATTCTTCATGAGTTAGGGTACAAGTCTCATTATGGCAACTATTTCACTTCAGGTTTCCACAGTTATTTTTACTCAGTTTCCATATATCAAAGTACAAAATGATGTTAATACAGTATATTAAGTATCGCAATGACTTCGAATAATTCCTTCACGTTGTAATAAATTAATTTGAAATTGATGAGAAGAGGAAGAAGTAGGACAGGCAGGAGGGGTGATTAGTAATTAAATGCTTTTCCACCTAGAGCTAAATATCTATCATTAAGGAAACATGAAAATGGCACAACATTCGAAATGTGTTATTTGTATTTTAGTATATTCCATTATCTGATTTATCTTATTAAAAAGCAGAAGAAAGTTATGATGACATTAGTTGAATAGATATCACAGGGTGCAACGTGTTGAGTCTATTGGCTTCATCCATATAGCCAATATCAAACAGATTAATCCTCCCTAAGTGTGCTGGTGCTCTGTAACTCTGGTTGCTGCAACCTCCACCTTCTGAGTTCCAGTGAATCTTGTGCCTCGGCCTCCCGAGTAGCTGGGATTACAGATGTGTGGCACCATGCCAGGCTAATTTTTTTTGTATTTTTAGTAGAGACAGGTTTTACCATGTTGGCCAGGCTGGTCTTGAACCCCTGACCAAGTGATCCACTGGCGTCGGCCTCCCAAAATACTGGGGTTACAGGTGTGAGCCATCACATTAGGCCTGGATTTTCTATAAAGACAATCATACTATCTTCAAACACTTCAATATTTATACCTCATAAAAATACTTAGAGATAATTTTAAACAATAACATGGGCCACATGCATACATTAAAAACTACAAAACACTGAGGGAGATTAAAGAAAGACCTAAATAAAGGAATAGCTGCACCATGTTCATGGATCACAAGACTCAATATTGTTAAGGTGTCAGTTCTTCCCATTTATCTATGGTTCGATTCACTCCTAGAGTTCAACAGATTTTTGTGTGCATGGAAATTGACATGCTGATTCTAAAGTTTATATAAAAATGCAAAGTATCTAAAATAACCAAAGCAATTGTGAAAAAAAAACAAAACCAAAGTTTAGAGGACTTACACTACCTGATTTAGTGCCTAGCATTATAAAGCTACAGTATATGGTATTGCTATAATGCAATACTGAAGATAATGCGGTATTAACATAGCTTCTGGACTCTACTCTGTTTAGAAATCAATCTACACAATGGTAGCCAACTGATTTTTGCCAAGGTGCCACGGTAAATCAGTGGGAAAGGATAGTCTTTTAACAAATGGTGTTGGAACAATTTTATATCTGTGTGGAGAAAAATGTCAATCATACCTCTTAATAATAGTTTGAATTTCTGCTATATCATTTACATTTCTAACATTGTTTGTCTTTTAATTGCTCAGCCTTAATTGCTCAGTCTTGCTATAGATTATTTTATTTGGCTCTTCAAAGAACCATCTTTTGCTTCTCTTGATCACTATTGTTTATTTGTTTTCTATTTAATTAATTTCTGTTCTTATCTTTACTGCTTTCCTTCTTTTGTAGTGTGGAGGTTAC
Organism: Sapajus apella; assembly: GCF_009761245.1. NCBI lineage: Eukaryota > Metazoa > Chordata > Mammalia > Primates > Cebidae > Sapajus > Sapajus apella. Next base: position 2,835,562 of record NW_022437079.1, read on the forward strand.
TCAGCTGTTTACTTCTCATGTTGGCTTCTTAGTAATTGGTTAACTTTTTTCTTTACAATAGTCTGCAAATACGTAGGTATAAATCAGCTGCATTATTCAAGTTTGCTATTTTCTATTTGCATTGATACTTGGTTCTAAATATTTTCTCACTTCCATAATACAAGGGAGTGTTTACTTATATTTAACTTGACAAATTTCTTTGGTAACTTTTTAAGAATTTTTGGCATGCATATATTTATACGTTGCTAACATATTATCTAGCTAACATACTCTCACATACTAAGCATGGGAGTGTTTTATTTTTATAACTAGTTTTTAATATTATTAAATTATACTCAGAGAATGTGGTCTGTTAAGAAAAGAAAAAAAGATAACTGAAAGTTGATTTTAATAATAAGTACCAGAGATATAAAAAAAAAGTTTTACCCAAATGACTCCATCAAATCTGAACTGGCACCACTGATGTTACAGAAAGGAAACCACTTTTCCACAACGGCTGGACTCCAGGGAGTGGTACGGTCAAGCTCCTGCTGCGCCCACTCTGGAACAGGAGAAGCTACTGGAGCAAAGGAACAGAGGCAGGAGAGGAAAAGGCATGAGAACCAAAGCAGAGAATTCCAAGCACTTGCTCCTCCCGTGGACTGACTGCATTCCTCCCAAGGACACATGAAGTGCATGGGTAACATTTGTTCTCCGGCACCACAAACTGCTACAGGCCTAAGTGGTAAATAAAAAATACTTCTGAAAAATGAACAGACACAATTTAAAGTCTTTTATTCTTATTACTGGCTATAAATCCTCTTACTTCTGAAATGTTCCTCTAAACAGGTTAAAAAAATATATTGTTCTTATTTATTTATTTACTTTTGAAATGGAGTTTCACTCTTCTTGCCCAGGCTGGAGTGCAATGGTGCGATCTTGGCTTACTGCAACCTCCACCTCCCAGGTTCAAGCAATTCTCCTGCCTCAGCCTCCAGAGTAGCTGGGATTACAGGCATGCGACACCCCGCCCAGCTAATTTTGTATTTTTAGTAGAGATGGGGTTCTCCATATTGGTCAGGCTGGTCTCGAACTCTGGACCTCAGGTGATCCACCCTCCTCAGCCTCCCAAAGTGCTGGGATTACAGGCGTGAGCCACTGTGCCTGGCCCTGTTCTCAAAAATGGCTTTGTACAAGAATAAATATATAGTAACAAAACTGCAGAATATCACAATTCTGTTGCACTGGGTGGGTAAATTGGAAATAGGAAGATGTGGCTCTGTGCTGGGGAGTCTAAGGGCAGAAGGCGCTCTTAAAATAAGCCAGATGGAGGAGGCAGTTGGGGGAACAGTAACAGAAACTTCAATGAACTCAGATCCATCTAAGACACCAGACAAATAAAATGTTAGACATGAATGAAGTCTTGGGGTAAAAACCCAAATACTTAAAATATATTCAAACTTTTTGAGATAACCAAGTTCTAGGCCTTCTTTCAGTAAGAGGATTCAGAGATAAATACACTGCCAGCTTTGAAAGGAGCTCCCAGTATAGGAAGCATAGATCTGTTCTTGTGAAGTCATGGAGATATGCATAAATGTTTAGCACATGCTGACTCTGTCTAGATGGGCAAGGAAGGTCTCATGGAAAATGCAATATTTGGGCTAGGTACTAATGTGTGAAAAGGACCTCACCCAGATGGAGCATGGTGGGGAGACTGGACAATAACCCAGCACACTGATTCATAACCTGGAAGAAACTGTGGGCCACGCCAGAGCAGAGAGTACCAGTAAGATACTGCAGTTCCTCCTTTACCAAGTTCCAAAATACAGTTTTCTGAGCTGCCTCCAAGACTATATACATAGGTAAGATACAGTCTGTTCTACAATACCCTTTTTCTGCAGTACGAATAGCCTACACACAATTGGTAAGTAAGGTAGTGACATTAGTACAAAATATTACATTGCTTTCGTTGACATGTGATCATTCCTAATGTGCTAATATTTTATACCACCAAGCAACAGCTGAATTCAAAGTACACAAACACAACTACACACAGCAAGCCTGAGGAGTGCAGTGCTATACACTATGCCCTTTCGACCCACACTCTTCCTTGGCTGTCTGGCCACGTGCTCTTTCCTAAAAGTGCTTATGAGACAGTTTCCTATCTTTGTCTTTGGTCCCTGTCTCCATAATACCACAGCCTCAACCCTTCCATCATACCAGCTTCACCTGTCTTTGAAAGGATGAGGTATATTTATTACGGAGTTTACTTATTATGAATTTAATGTGTCTTTTAACTGAACTAGAATTTGCATTAGGATTGCATGAGTTTTTTTGTTTTTAATTAAGACAGGATCTTGCCATGTTGCCCAGGCTGGTCTTGGACTCCTGGGCTCAAGCAATCTTCCTGCCTCAGACTCTGGGGGAGATGGGATTACAGGCACATGTCCCCACAGTCAGGATTGCCTTAGTTTTTGTTACTACCAAAGATTTTTGAGAAGTCTGCCCCAACTGTAGTTTTCCCAAAGATATTAATTTTAGTGTAAGATTTTGTAGAATTCTTTAAACAAAAGAAATTTCACATCACATGACAGCATAAATGCCTATAATCATTACAAAATTCAGACAAGGGCAGTAAAGGTCCATGAGAATAAATATGAGAGGACAGTTTTTTCTCAAGTCATTGTATGCTAGATTGGGGGAGAAAGGCCAGAAATACCTTCCTCAGGCCTCCAAGTCCCAAGCCTCCCTCTACATGGAGAGAGAGTGCCCCTCAGAGTTACATGCACCTCTTCCAGCAAATGTCAAGTAGGAGCACCATGCTAAAAACAAGGCTGACCTCCACTGGCTACCTGGGCAGGGCTTTAGCAGGAGCCCTGGGCCCTCAGCGTTAGATGCCCTCCTTCTAGTCTCCATGCCTACATGGGCAGGAGTGTGGGTGGGCCAAACATCCACCCTTCTTACCCCTCAAACTCATAGGCTCAGCAACATAGCTGCCTTAAAACCACCAGGAATCGATCCCATGCTCCCCCGATAGCTGCTTTTTCCTGTCATGCAAAGCACTAGACCCCAGGCCACTCCGATCTGCCCACTGGAATTCCCTCACTGCTCCTTTCATCTCCTATCCTGTCACCACAGCCCAGCTCTTCCACATGTAAAATCCCCCCACCCTGCCCTCTGCGACTCACTGACCCTCATCAGCAAAATCCCCCATGTCCTCAATTCCATCTCCTCCTGCCCTGAATACACTGCTTCCCCTGCAGCACTGGAGGGGGTTGACTGCTCCTCTGCCATGCTCCTCTTCCGCTTGGCCCTGAGGTGGGCTGGTAACTGCATTTCCCACCATCTCTTGATCTGTGATCATTCCTAATGTGCTAATATTTTATACCACCAAGTAGTAGCAGCTGAATTCGAAGCTGAGTTGTGTGCGTAAACCGAACTAAACACAACAAGCCCAGGGATTATTGCAATATTTATCACTGGTCTCCCTGTTTCTAACCCTGCTGGAGAGGGGTGGCTGCTCCCTGACCATGTTCCTCTTCCATTTGGCCCTGAGGTGAGCTGGTATCCTCCCTCCCTCTTCCAGATTATTCTCCCTCTACCTGCTGAAAATAACGACAAAAATCCAGCTCTGAGTCTCACATCAAAGCCTATATTCTCATAGTCATCTAACATGCCTGGATCATCCCCACTCACTCCTCAAAGACTGTTAGCTCCTGACTCACCACCGCAGTCTCTCCAGTACTACTCAGTCTTAACTCTGGATGATTTCAATACACACATTCAAAGCTACCCACACTCTGGCCTCTGTCCCCTCGAATTCCTTGCCTCTGGTGCCCCGTGCATTGCCCTGCCTCAGTCACTTTCTCCTCGGTCACCACCCTCTATGAACTCAGGCATCCCACTCTGACCACCTCTGCTGATTTTCTAGCTCTCTCCTTTGAGTACATTGGTTCCAGAAATCCTGAGACCCCCACAACCCACTGAACAGATTGCCTCTGTCCTTCTATTTTCTTCCCTTCCCTCTTTACGCTGCCTGGTTCCATGGACAAACCCTGTAATCACTTTCTGTTCACACTTTTGAATCCCCGACCCCTCTCCAGCTTCACCACCTCATATGGCAAAATCCCAGTCCTGGTTAATCCAGCTCTGTGCCTACTCTGCAGATGTGCCAGCTGGTAAACGTGTCTGGAGGCAGACAAGCCCACGGAGGGGTCTCGCTTTACCTTCCCAACCATCACAGCAACTGTCCTCCACCTTCCTGCTGTCTTCACCCTCCCAACAGCCACTTCTTCCTGCCCTCTCTCCTCAGCCTCCGGCATCTCCTTAAGTATTCATTTTCAGCAGATGACACATATTCCTAAAGTTCACTAAAAAAACCAGAAGCAATCGGAAGAGACCCCGCACACTCACACCATGTCACTCACCTTGGCATCCCAGCCTTCCCCCAGATGTCACAGATGAACTGTGCTTGTTCCCAACACCGACCCCTCCACTTGCACTTTCTCAGAGCCCTCTAACCAGCAATTCTCTCCAGCCCCTGCATTAATTTTTACCATATTATCGCATCAGCATGCAAAGCAGGCTATTATTATTTCTAAAAATCAAAAACAAAAACCTTGACTCCTCTTCCCTTTCTAGCTACTGTCATTACTCTAACCTCTTTTAGATCAAAACTACTTCAGAAAATTGTCTGCACTTGCTGTTTTCCTCTTTTCAGTCTCTCCTGAGCCTATTCTCACTCATGTTTCCCCCTCACAACTCCACCAAAACTGGTATCACAAGCATCCACCGTTGCTCAGTTGAACGTCAGCTTAAGCCTTCATCTTCCTTGACCTATCAGTAGTAAATAACCCAGCCAAGCACTTCCTCTCTTCCCTTGGCTTTCAGGGCAGCACACTCTGGGTCTTCTTTACCTCAGGGACTGTCCCCCTTTTGTTTCCTTTGCTGGTTTCTCTCTCTTCATCCCCCGAACCACTTAACACTGACTGGGGTGCAGTGGTTAGTCTTTAGTGCCCTTCTCTTTCTTGTCTTCGCCTATCCCCATGGTGATCTTAATCCATCTCATGGCTTTAAACATCACTGATGACTCCAGTCATCTCCAGTCCAGACAAATCTCTCAAACTCAAACATGCAGAGTTGATGCCTACTCAGTACCATATTTGGATGCCTAATGAACAACTCAAACTTAACATGCCCCAAACAAATCCTCCAGTCCTCACCACCCCAGCCCCTGCTTCTCCCACAGCCTTCCCCATCTCAGAAGGAAACTGCTTTCTACGAGTAGCTTAGCCCAAAAGTCTCCGGAGTCATTTTCAATTTCCCTATATCTCACTCTACACATTTAATCTAACAGCAAGTTTTGTTGGCTTTACCTTCAAAATATATCCAAAAACTCCAACTACTTTTAACCACCTGCATTTCCCACCCTCTCTTGCCTGGATTATTGCAATATTTCTGACTGGCCTCCTGCTTCTATCCCTGCCTCTCTATGGTCAATTTTCAATATGGCAGCCAGAGTAAGGCTGTTAAAACCTAAGTCAGATTGTGTCACTGCAGAAACTCCCCCAAAGGCTTCCTCTCTTACACAGAGAAAAAGCCAAAGTCTTTTCAATGGCCTGTAAAGCCCTGGCCAGTTTGGTCTGCTGCTGGCTCTCTGACCTCACCTCGTCATACTCTCTCCTTGCTCCTTTCCCAGGCTTCCTTACCACTCCTCTGATACCCTCTGAGCCTTGGCACTCGCTGTTGCCTCTACCAGCAACTCCCTTCCTTCATGCCTTTGCTCAGGTATCATTTTTCAGCAAGGCTTTCTCCGACCACCCTACATAAAACTGCAACCCCCTACCCTGACATCATTCCTTTGTTCCTACTTTATTACTATAGCTCCTATCTCTTTAGAATAAACCGTAATTTTCCTGACTTATTGTTTTGTCTCCCCTGGCTAGATGGTCAGCTCCATGAGAAGAGGTCTTTGTTTTGTTCTCTAATATAGTTCCAGTATCCCAAACAGTGCCTGACATATACAGTAGGTACTCAAATTTGTTGAATACACGAATTAAAGAAATAACAAGTTGATTATATACACATATTTAAATCTATCTGGCATAAATAAGTTTGTAATACTAATATGATACAAACCTTATTTATGCTAGGTAGATTTAGTAGTAACAATGCATTTAGTTACTATAATGCTAGTGGTAACAATGCAATGCAGGGTAGATAGAATCACTACGGTTTTACACGCAGCATTTATTAAATATATTAAAAACCATGACTTTGATTTCAGATTGGCTTCATGAAAACTGCAACTTCCTCAGAATTATTTCAGGAATTCTATAAAAATAACAATGTAAACTGCCTAAAGTATTATAGCTTTCTTTTACCTGTGTTATAACATATTGGGGGTTCTACTAACTGCACGGTGAAAAAGTCCTGACGCTGAAAAAGACTACAAACCACCCTAGACTATGCTAGTTACTGGTTCAGGAGCTTACCAGCAGAAGTGGTATCTGCAAGTGAATCATGAGTCTGATTCAACACACCATCCACAACATCTGAGAAAAGGAGGGAAGCTGTGTCCTGGGGGCTGCCGGCCATGGCCATTTGGAGAACATGCCTTTGAAATTCAGCCTCCTTAGTGCGAAACACAGTGAGGACCATAGCATTGGCAGAGAGCAGGGAAATAACTCCAGTGACAGGGGGCCAGCCTTCACCAGGGTCCACATCAGCAACCTACGTGAGAAGTTCTAATTAGTTGAGAATATTACTGTCAATATGCCTAAAGAATGCAATGTAGTAAAAGACAGAATAACCATTTTCCTAAGGATTACTAACGTGAAAATTATGAAAAAGACTTGATAATTATTAGAGGTAGAGTAGTCCTAATAAAGATTAGGACTCTTTATTAATGATCTAATCTTTCCATTAACAAATAAGTAAAACCCGATATTACCAGGAATATTTGCTAGGTATTTACTATGTGCTCACTGAATCCTCACACTCGCCTTGAGGTAAAAATAAGTATTATCCCCATTTTATAAAGGAGGGATTGAGGCTGAGGCAAAAGTAACCTGTTTAAGGCCTCCTGCTTAGTAAGAGAAGAAGCCAAGCATATGTGACTTTGAAAACCATTCACTTAAGCATGAGGCAGAAATTCCACTTGAGGGATTTATCCAGAACATACAGCAGGCAGCAGAGCTGGGACCTAACCCAGGTCACTGACTCCCCAGCCCAGTGCTCTTTTCTTCAGAGCACACAACTCTTAAAATAGCATCTGTCCAACGACTATCCTATTTTTCTCCAGACTACTTTACAGTGGGAACCAGAATACAGACCCCTCCTGAGAGTATGAAGGCAAAAGACAAATAGGGTAAGGAATTTGCTGGTAGTTTAAAAATAATCATCACCATTAAATCAAATCTGGGTATGTATATGTGCCTTTTCAGAAGACATTTCTCAATCTGTGTAACTACTGTCCAACTACTAAGTTCCACAGACAATTATATTACGACTATTATATTATACCTAATTTCACTGTGTAGCAGCTTTTTCTTAAATACTTACATAAAAGTAGTAAATATATAACAGATCACTTAAAAAATAATGAGAAATCACTCATCACTACCCTGGCCAACTTCTTCTTCCCTATGTATAATTTATCTTAATTGGATTCTCGGTACATGTAATTTTATAAATGATTTCTTCTCTAATGAGCATTGCTGTCATGATACTATAATGTCGACAATATTATTTGCAAAAGCATCATCAGTTTCACTAAGACTATATCGTGTAGGGCATTTATAAACACACTTATTTCACTTTACCGTATGGAGGATACCTACCAGGTGTAGCTCTTCAGCAGTCAGCCTGCTTACCAGTTGCTGAAATAACAGCCTCTGAGTTGATACGCTCTCCTCTGCACTTTGTAGCATCCAGCTGTCAGTGCCCAAAGTGCTACTTGTCGGGAGAGACCACTGGGCCACTGAGCCTTTTAGAAAAAGTCTTACTGGTTTCTGAAAATGTCTCTGATGCATGGCCAAGGGCTCTAGGGTGACTGTCCATGTTTCTTGAATCTCTTTGCCTGCTAGAAATAAAGATTAATTAGACCAAAATGCCAAATTGAAATTAAAAAAAAATTAAAATTCCAATATAAGGAATAGATACTAAAAAGATTTAATAAAAAAATCAAGTTGCCAGTTGAGATACTACCACTTAGTTGAACACTTCAACCCTTATTCTACTGCCAAGCCATCGTAGCAAGTTCATTTAGCACTACAGGAAAAGCTATAAACAAATGGAATTACAAAGCCAATATGTGATGGCAGACCTTCTCAGAAATTATGACTTAGGAATAAGTATTGAAGGCCAGATGCCATGGGTCACACCTGTAATCCCAGCGTTTTGGGAGGTCAAGGCCGGAAGATCACTTGAGGTCAGGAGTTAAAGACCAGCCTGGGCAACATGGCAAAACCCTGTCTCTACGAAAACCAAAAAACAAACAAACAAAAAAACACCAAACCAGGTTTGGTGGCTCATGCCTGTAGTCCCAGCTATCCAGGAGGCTGAGGTGGGAGGATCCCTTGAGCCCAGGAGGTTGAGGCTCCAGTGAGCCGCGATCTGAGCTGTGATCGCGCCACTGCACTCCAGCCTGGGTGACAGAGAGGGACTTTGTCTCAGAAAAAATAAGTATTGAAGCAATGTTTACTGCTTATAAGAAAGAAGACACCAATTCTTAAATCCATAAAATACAGTGCATCATATCTTATGAGGAAGTTAAATTCTAAAGCTGTGTAATGAAATTAAACAAAACTACTCTTGAAAATTCCTTAAACTGCACATAATGTTCAATATAGTTTTATGTATATATCTCTATGCATTCGTGTGAATATATAATGTATTCAGAAATGAAATTTACCATATAGCAAATCATATGATGAAACAAATTTAATGAAGAGTCCAACATGTTGGCTTTTCCTGCTAACAAGCACGATTTTGGGTTTCCGTAGATCAATTTATTTCTTTTTAGTTGACCATTGTTTCTATATGGTCTTCAATTTATCAATCTCCTCTATGAGGCAATGAAATCTTATGTACTTGGGCACCTGAATAATATCACCCTACTTTGGGAATAGCTGGGAAACTTTAAAATCAATCATTCACTTGTAAACCCAAGTGAATTCACCTGTACACAGGCTGGCAGTTGCACTGAATTAGAGTTCAAATCTTTCCTATGGTATCTCTGATTTTGCCTTGATGTCTTTTCATTGTTTCATTACAAGCATCACTGAATACCTGGGCTGTGAGAAATGCCAGAGAGGTTAAGAGCGTCTTTGAAGAAATGAATGTCACTGAGATTTACAAAAAACAAAAACAAAAAAACCCTTAAAATATTATTTGCTTACCTTCAATAGGGAGAAATAACATTCCTTCCATCTGTGGAAAGGAGGCCTCATACTCAGAAGAATTATAGAGCAAACGGTTTAAAGTGGCATCAGTTGGCAGTGTTGAAATCCACGGAGAGAGACGAGGTTCACTTGGCAGCTTTTGTTCACCCCTGAGCGGCATTTCCCCAGCTTTAGCAAAGTCCCAGCTGAAAGATTCGGATGGCAAGACAGTGCCGCCTCCGTGGTGGAGCAGCTCACAAACAGTCCAGTACCCAAGGTGGTCTGGGGATTCCCACAACTAAAATAAAATGACAGACAACCTCAGGTTACTGTAAATTAGGCATTCACAAATAAAGATAAAGGAAACCAGGAGAAAGTAAAGTTGATACCAATTAAAGGATCGCATTATATAACCCGTATATTTGCTAAGCTAAATGGCAATAATGGCCAGTATCCAGTTACTGTGCAGCCCCAGAACATAATTACTACCTAATATGCCTTTGAGAAAGCATTCATTTAGTAAAAATACCACCTCATTTATGTCTTCACTCAAGGAACAGAAAGAAGTGATACAAATCACTGGATATAAATCATAAAATATTGGAACACAGAACCATTATACATTAATAAAAATTACTTTTTTAAAAAGTCAGTCTTGACCTGTCACCCAGGCTGGAGTGCAGTGGTGCAATCTCGGTTCACTGCAACCTCCACCTCTCGGGTTCAAGCAATTCTCCTGTCTTAGCCTCCTAAGTAGCTGGGATTACAGGCATGCACCACCATGCTGGCCTAATTTTTGTATATTTAGTAGAGGCGGGGTTTCACCATGTTGGCCAGGCTGGTCTCAGATTCCTGACCTCAAGTGATCTGCCCGCCTTGTTCTCCCAAAGTTCTAGGACTACAGGCGTGAGCCACTGTGCCCGGCCTATTAATAAAAATAATTCTGTCCTATATAGCACAGCACAAAGGCCAGGTGTCATGGGAGTGAGGCAGGAGCACCTCCCCCCAGATGGTGGCCATCGCTCTGACTTGCCCACCCACAGGCCTGTGCGGAGACCAAACTGCGGCCTCGTCGCATCTTTTGCCCGAACTCTTACCATAGCCTATAAAGTCTGTCCTCTGCCTCTAATCTTTCCTCCATGGTGCTCTAAGTATTCTTCCAAATCACTTCTCTGAAACTCTGAAAGTAATAAAGTAACTCTTGAGCATAATCACAAAGCCCTTCACAAACCAACGCTAAACCACCTTTTGGACACACTGTCTTCTACCCTCATCCGTCCCCACTCCTTCTAGGCATATTAAACCCTTTGCTATTTCCTGAACATGCCACATTTTAAGGCTTCCATGTTTTTGCTGATTTGTATTTCCTGTGCCTCCTCTTCCCTTTTCACCAACTGAATGGTTATTACACTTCTGCATCTGGCTCAAATCCTGCTCTCTTTGTAAAAGCCCTGCTTCCCTCCCTCACACACAGCTGGCTCTTCAGTCAACCTTCTTTAAACAAACTTTTATTCACCAACCTCTATGTGCCATATCTAGGATCTTGAAGTGAGGAGTGGGGTGAATAAAATATAAAATATTTAATCCGGCATCACAATATAATAATATTCAATCCGGCATCACAATATAACAATATTCAGCTACTATGGGAATACAAAGGAGGAGCATATCCCTTAGAATATGTTCATCAAGCCAGTTTACAATTATAAACTATAAATCGCTATGTGACTACGAGGAATTACAACTAGAAGGGTCTTGCAAGTCAACTGGGGGTCAATTCTCAAACTTTCTATTATTGTCAAGTTCAAAGACAAGCAGGGAATTGTCCACAGTCACAGCAAGGCAATGATAGAGCTGTTCAAGAACCCAGGACTGTACTGAATACACTGCTTTTATTTATTTTTAGTTTTTGAGACAGGGTCTTGCTCTGTTGCCCAGGCTGGAGTGCAGTGGCATGAACATGGCTCACTGCAGCATTGACTTTTTGGACTCAAGCAATCCTCTCGCCCCAGGCTCCTGAGTAGCTGGGAGTACAGGCGTGTGCCACCATACCTGGCTAACTTTCGTATTTTTTGTAGAGATGGGGTCTCACCATGTTGCCCAGGTTGGTCTCAAACTCCTGGGTGCAAGAGATCCTCCTGTCTCAGCCTTCCAAACCTGGGATTACAGGTAGTAGCCACTGGGCCTGGCCTAGGCTGCTTTTAAAATTCAGATCATGACCATCTGATGGACTTTGATAGATTCCTTGATGGATTGAGTGGTTTATGATCAGCATTAAAAACAACAAAACAAAAGGTCCCATGTAATGAAGATAAACAATGTATTGGAGCACATTATCTTCTAATCTGTCTAAACTTTTGTTTCAGTTATGCATATCAATCTGGAAAATGCTGTATTAGATTAACCAATTAATTAGTATGTGCTGTTACCATCTGTGTCTATGCTCGCTGCTATGGAGAGAATGGTAACCTAGTTCAGAGGCCATAGATCCTGATTAGGATTTTCTGCCAAAGGGACACAAAAATTTTGTTGAAGTTGTTTCAGCCAGAGGGTCAGCCAGGAAAAACAAAAGAAAACCCTGCTAATCAAATGAAAAGTTAAGATGTAACTTTATGGTCTGGCGTGGTGGCTAATGCCTGTAATCCCAGCACTTTGACGGCCGAGGTGGGTGGATTACCTGAGGTCAGAAGTTCGAGACCAGCCTGGCCAACATGGTGAAACCCTGTCTCTACTGCAAATACAAAAATTAGCAGGGCCTGGTGGTGGGTGCCTGTAATCTCAGCTACCTGGGAGGCTGAGGCAGCAGAATCGCTTGAACCTGGAGGCAGAGGTTGCAGTGGGCCAAGGTTGCATCACTGCACTCCAGCCTAGGTGACAAGAGCGAAACTCTGTCTTGAAAAAAAAAAAAAAAAAAAAAGAAAGAAAGAAAGAAAGAGATGTAACTTTAATAAGTGTTGAAAAGGACATTAAGTTTCTATTAGAAAGTAATGCGTGCATGCCTTAGTCTGTTTAATGTTGCTTACAACAGAACAGCTGAAACTGGTAATTTATAAAGAAAAGGAATTTAATTCTTACACTTTTGGAGGCTGAGAAGTCCAAGGTCAGGGGGCTGCACTTGATGAAGGCCTTCTTGATGGTGGGAACTCAGGCACAGCATGGCGAGGAGGCTGAGCAAGTGAGCTCAGCACTTACTTTTTTTTCCCCCCTTTTTTGAGCTCAGCACTTTCTTCCTCTTTTTATAAAGTCACCAATCCCACTCCCATGACACCCATCACTCCATGAGTTTTGGACGGGACAAATACTCAAACAATATCATACATATGATTTTAAAAAATACAGCCTGTAATCCCAGCACTTTGGGAGGCCACGGCGGGCAGATCACCTGAGGTCAGGAGTTGAAGATCAGCCTGGCCAACATGGTGAAACCCCATCTCTATTAAAAATAGAAAAATTAGCTAGGCATGGTGGTGCGTGCCTATAATCCCAGCTCCTTGGGAGGCTGAGGCAGGAGAATTGCTTGCACCTGGGAGGCAGAGGTTGCAGTGAGGCGAGATTACACCACTGTACTGTAGCCTGTGCAACAGAGCGAGACACCACCTCAAAAAAATAAACAAAAATACAAACAGTATACTACAGAGTATGGTCATATTTTTCATTCATATGCATATTATAGGGTAAGTGACAGGCATGTCCTAGTGGTAGTTTCAAATTTGGAAATTTGTAAATGTCCCCTAGCCTATAAGCTCCAAGAGAGGGACCACATCTGTTTGATTCCTTAGCATACCTGGCAGGTATGGAACAAACATGTGTTGAATAAATCAAAGACATACAGTTGAAAATGTGTCAGAGGTCTCTCACCCTCCATCCTATCCTTTATCTTTGCAAATATGATATCCTGTTTCACGTGTTTGGATTCCTCCACTTCTAGTGGAAGTCCAGGTTCTGTTTCTCCTAGTTCTGCTTGCCCGACTGTGAGCTTCCTCCAAGGCAGGACCTGGATTTTCTCTTCTTCCTTTCTCCCCACTCCTGTATGGAGCACTCACCAAGGACCTAAACCTTCCTTTTGCCTCCATAGCATGGCTGGGCAGAGGATTTTGAATAGGAAATGATAGACCTTCAGCAGAAGAAAATCCAGGAAACCTTGAGTATCTGATGGGCATTTTTTTAGGGGAAACATAGATGTGAGAAGGGAAGCCTCAGAGAAGAGCCATCCCCTCAGTTGAAGGGATCCTTAAAAAGATCTAGTCAACCCACTTATTTCAATGCTATTCCAAAAAAAAAAAAAAAAAAAAAAAAAAAAAAGAAAGAGACAAAGAATCTCCAAGAACCATCAAGCTCCATCTGCTAACTTATTTCCAGCTAGTATTGACATAATACAATTCCAGATGAAAGTCTTTGATATCAATTGTTTGCAAATAAGCAGTGTGCTGTATACGGTGTTTAAGGCCTGACTAGCTGCCTTAAATTTTAGTATTTCTAGGATTCCTTTTTCCCTGTCAAATGTTTACCATCCCCTTAAACACTTTTTGTCCTTTCCTTTTCTTCTTTGACAAACCACTGCTGTCTTATTTTGCATTTGCCACGCCTTTGGGCTTTGTATGTGAAGGCACTTTGAAAATCTGAACACACCACATCATTATTTAAATACTTGCTCATTTTCCATCTGTAATCTTGCAATTTAACTCACTCCTGGGTTAGTGACATGTATTTCCATTAAGTGGAATTGAATTTTTCACCTGGTGAAGCCACCTTTCAAAGCCTTCCCATTAATTCATTAGAACAAAATTCACACTTACGACCTCGACCTACAGGTGGGCCTCTCCTTGCTGACTAGGTCTCAGCACTCCTTGCCGTTTTGTTTCTGAAACAGAGTTCATTTCCAGTTGAAATGCTTACATCTGCTCCTCTCTTCACCTGGAATGTTCTTTACCTACCTTGAGTTCCTCTTCCTTCACCATTCAATTATCTGCTCAAAAAGGCCTTCCCCGCGGGCGCTATGGCTCACACTTGTAATCCTAGCACTTTGGGAGGCTGAGGCCGATGGATTGCCGAAACTCAGGAGTTCGACACCAGCCTGGCCAACATGGTGAAACTGTCTCTACTAAAAATACAAAAAATTAGCTGGACGTGGTGGCACCTGATTGTAATCCAAGCTACTTGGGAGGCTGCAGCAGGAGAATTGCTTGAACCTGGAGGTGGAGGTGTAGTGAGCTGAGACCACACAACTGCACTCCAGCCTGGGTGACAGAGCGACTCCGTTTCAAAAAAAAAAAAAAAAAAAAAAAAGCCTTCCCTAACTACCACCCTATATACAATAACCACCTCCTTCTATTCCCATCCTCTCACCCCACTTTATTTTCTCCAGAGCATGATTTGAAATTGTCACTTGCTTATTTGTCTAATCTGTTAATTCTATCTCTTTAATATCACCTTCCCATAGAAAGTAAACTCTGCTTTGGCTACCATGTCCCCAGCAGCTCAGTGTGGTGAGCACTCAGTGTTCCTGGCTTCTCAATGAATATGTGTGCAGCAATGAAGTGCAATGAGAAAGGTGAAGGTAAAAATAGACACTTATCCTAGCACTCTACAGGAACGGGGGGGCCTCACTGCCTCAGCAAAAACCCAAATCAGCCATTGAAGAATTTAGGTAAGAATTTATTCATTTAGTCAGCAAATACTGACTGAACACCTACAATTGTTTAATACACATCTAAGTGGCTGAGCGCCGTGGCTCCCGCCTGTAATCCCAGCACTTGGGGAGGTCCAGTCGGGCGGATTACCTGAGGCCAGGAGTTCGAGACAGCCTGGGCAGCATGAAACCCTGTCTCTACTAAAACTACTAAAAAATTTGCCAAGTGTGGGGGCATGGACCTGTAGTCTCAGCTATTTGGGAGGCTGAGGCACAAGAATCATTTGAACCCGGGAAGCGGAGGTTGCAGTGAGCGGAGATCGTGCTGCTGCATTCCAGCCTGGGCGACATGGAGATTGTCTTAAAAATATATATATACATATATATATTTTAAATGATATTGTGTGTTCAGATTTTCAAAGTGCCTTCATACACACACAATATATATAGTGTGTCTGTTATGTGTATATGTTCATACACATAACACAAAACAAGCAGTCCAGACCTGCTGATTTTATAGATTGGCCTTTAATATGCTAGAGTATATGTCTGTGTGGGAAAATCAGGTCTGAGAAGGCAGGTGGGGCCCATATTGTGAGAGGCCTTAAGCAGTAGGTAGTGAGGAACTACCCATTTTGTGGTGAAAACCGTCCCTTATTTATCTGTGACCACAGGACTTTCCTTCCAAAGGGATGCCGGGCCATGTTAGTCTCATCTCGGGTCTGTGGCTGTTCTGAGGACGCTGCCGAGTTCTGATTAGCAAGGAAAACGCCATGCACGCTGACTGAGACGATTATGCCCTTACCTTAGAGCACTCGATGGTATCCACCCAGTAGAAGGTGATTTTTCGGGCAAGCATGACTTCCTGGACTCTCCTAGGCAGCAGCTTCTCCAACACCTGCTTAGGGGCGGGCGGCGGGCTCTGGGCCTGGGCCTCGGACCCCGACACGAACTGCAGCAGCTCCCTCTGCGAGTGCGGACAGGGAGCCAGGAGGAAGACGGCGTTCGCCAAGCCCCCGAGCGTGGCCTCGGCCTCCCTGGCCTCGCTATCCGCGTCCAGCAGCCTTCTCCCGCTACTCCGCAGAATCGGCTTGGCGGGAGACGTGATCTCGGGCCGGTCCCACTGGTAGTCCAGCAGCGTCTCCATCAGGGCGCCGTGCGTGTGGGTGGCCCTGGGCGCCGGGCCAGGCAGGTGGGCGCGATCCTCGAGTCGGGCCTCCAGCTCCTCCTCGAAGTCCTCCCACGAGCGGGCGCCCAGCTCGCGAAAGTCGGACACGCGGGACGGCCGGCTCCGCGCGCCCTGCGAGTCAAAGAACTTGAAGGCCCAGTGGACCCTGGCCAGGCCGAACCTGCAGCTCAGGTAGGTGAGGAGGCGCAGGGCGGCCCGCCGGACCCGGCTGTGACGAGCGGCGCCTCCCGCGGTGTCCAGCAGCAGCATGACTTTGTGACAGGACGCCATGTCCGCCGTGCCGCCGCCCCGGGGCCCCGGTTCCTCAGTCCCTTGCTTCAGAGAACCGGCGCCATTCACTGCTTTCCTTCGGGACGCTGGTCAAATGGCTCCCGCGCTCTCCAGGAGCTGCTGCTATTGGCGGAAGTTAGTTTCCAAAGTTAGCTCCTATTGGCTGTCTGCCTTACGTAAGTTATGCGACCAACTTCCATTTTTGGTGGTGATTGGCGGGTCCGTGGCGAACACTTGAGTCTGATTGGTAAAGTCAGTGACAGTGGGCGGGTCTCTGCGCTCCGAGCGAAGCTTGACATTCATTGGCCTGGGCCTTCGTTTTAAATTTTAAAGAGGTGGCGCCTCGGGGGCGTGGCAAGAAGGTTCCCGATTGGAAGGAGGCCCGCGTTTGTGGTCAGTAGTGATTGGGGACTGCGGGGCCACGTTTCCCAAGACCGGGGAAAACAGTGCCGGGAGGGAATTGAGTAGGGTTTAATCAAGCTGGTTGAAATCCCTGTGGACCGTCTATGAAGTAAAATCCGACGGCTACGGCTTTAATTTTCTGTAATTAAAAAAAAAAATTCTTAAAAATAAAAGGTTCACTGTTTTTGTCCCAGTAACTTCTAGGAATTTATCCCAATGTTGCTGGAATTACAGGGGTGAGCCACCGCCCCGGCCCGAAAAGAATTGTAAAGGGAAAGTGAAGCATTTGATAAGGGACTACAATTAGAGAGCTAGATAAAAGACATCTGTACATCTTAGAGTTTATTTAACTTGAGAAAAATTGGAAACGGTCTGGGAATGGTTAAATAAGGTATGGTACCACTGGTAGTCCAGCAGCGTCTCCATCAGGGCGCCGTGTGTGTGGGTGCATCGTGCAGCTTCTTAAAATAGTGTTTTATTATGTAATGTTAAGTTTAAAAAGTGGACGACAAACAGCACCTGCAGCGAATTCCCCACATATTCTATCTATATATAGTTAGAAATTACATGTAGATTTGCATTATAGCTAGAAATTATAGATTACATAGAATTAAATATAAACATATTAGAGATAGAAGTTATATATAAATAAAAATGCATAGAAGTTATATATAAATAAAAATGCATTTATATGCATAGTTTTAAACTTAATAAATATTGTGTACCAGAAGTTGTCTGTGATTGTCTCTCCCTGTGATTTTTTTTTGAAACTTTTTTACACTTCCTCTCACTGGCCAACAGTGATCAGGCTGATTTCAGAGATGTGAGATGTGCCTCTAGGATCAATGGAATATGGTATTTGGAAAGAAGAAGGGGACCAAGAATGAAGATGGGTTACCTGAAATGTGTGTTTAGGGAGATTGATTCAATCCTCCACACCATTGAATTCTGCTTTCCACCTGGAAACAGAACAACTTCCTTTATATGCCTTGGCTTCACCAATCAAAGTCCTCAACAATTACTGCCTCATGCACGACCATTTTCTCTATTTTTTTTTTTTTTTTTTTGAGACGATGTCTTGCTCTGTCACCCAGGTGGACTGCAGCGGTGCGATCTCAGCTCACTACAACCTCCATCTCCCAGGTTCAAGCAGTTCTCCTGCCTCAGCCTCCCAAGTAGCTGGGATTACAGGCACACACCACCATACCTGGCTAATTGTTTTGCATTTTTAGTAGAGACGGGATTTCACCATGTTGGCCAGGCTGGTTTCGAACTCCTGACCTCTAGTGATCTGCCCGCCTCGGCCCCCCAAAGTACTGGGATTACAGAAGTGAGCCACCGTGCCCAGTCCCATTACCTCTTTTGTATGAGTTTTCCAGGACTGCCTGCCATAACAAAGGCTCGAACCCCAAAATTGCCTCACAGTTCTGAAGCCTGGATGTCCAATATCAAAGTGTTGGCATGCACTGGTTCCCTCCAGCCCCCATGGCTCAAAGGGAGAATACTTCCTTGACTCTTCTAGCTTCTAATGTTTGCTTGGAATTCTTGGTGTTCTTCCTGTGTCCCTTCCCGCCGTCTTCCCTCTGCACATGTCTGCCTCTGGTCCAAACTTCCCTTTATAAGGACACCAGTCATGTTGGATTAGGGCCCACCCTAATGACTTCATTTTAACCTCTTTACTTCTGCAAGACCCTATGTTCAAATCAGATCACATTCTGCAGGATTCTGGGGGATAGGACCTCAGCATATCTTTTCGGGAGGACCCAGTTTAGCTCGTAACACCTTTCATCCTTTTGCCAGTCATTTCGCTCATCCTTACTACATATCAGGCACCATTCCCGCCCTGATGGAATTTACAGTCTAATAGGGAGGGGATCAGACGTTAGATAGATAATACAGATGGACATAATACCATAATCTTCTAAAAGACTTTTTTTTTCGAAAAGAGTTTTTTTTTTTTTTAGATGGAATTTTGCTCTTGTTGCCCAGGCTGGAGTGCAATGGCATGATCTCGGCTCACTGCAGCCTCTGTCTCCCAGGTTCAAACAATTCTCCTGCCTCAGGCTCCCGAGTAGCTAGGATTACGGTGCCCACTACCACGCTTGGCTAATTTTTTGTACTTTTGGTACAGACGGCATTTCCCCATGTTGGCTGGGCTGGTCTCAACTCCTGACCTCAGGTGATCCACCCACCTTGGCCTCCCAAGGTGCTGGAATTACAGGGGTGAGACACCGCCCAGCCCAAAAAGAATTTTAAAGGGAAAGTGAAGCATTTGATAAGGGACTACAATGGGTGAGCTGGTTAAGAGTGGTTCCCACTGTTCACAGTACCTCCAACCACTGTAACCGCATCCTGCTCGGCAAGTCTACCTGCTATTGTGAATACCTACTGTGAATAGTTCCCCCTGCTGCCCCGCTTGATGATTGTATGGAAATACCCTTAGCAACCAACAATCCTGGGAACCTCCTGCCCCGGGTTACCAGCTTCCTCATCTAACTTGCCTGTTCTACTTCTGTAAAATTCAGCTTCAGCTAGGTTCCCCCTCCCCTACCTAAATCAAGGTATGAAGGGAAATCAAGCCCCTTCCTCAGGGCCCAGAGGATTTTGAGCGTTAGTCATCTCTTGGTCACTGGCTAATAAAGCACTCTTAATTTGGAACTCAGAGAGTGGCGTGTTCCTTCTGACTCGCTAGGTTACAACACAGTAAAGTCAGGAGAATTTGGTAAATGTAAATCCAGTGAAAAGTGGGTTTCAAGAATGAGGGAGTGGAATACTATGCAGCCATAAAAAGCATAAAATCATGTCCTTGATAGCAACATGGATGCAGCTAAAGGCCATTATCTTGAACCAATTAATGCAGGAACAGAAAACCAAACACCGCAGCATCTCGCTTATAAGTGGAGAGATAAACATTGGATACTCATGGACATAAAGATGGCAACACCAGACAATGAGAACTACTAAAGGGGGAAGAAATGAGGGGACCCAGGGCTGAAAACTATTGGGTGCTATGCTTACTGTCTGGGTGATGGGGTCAATTGTACCCCAAACCTCAGCATCACACAATATACCCTGGTAACCAACCTGCACATATACCCTGTGAATATAAAATAAAAGATGAAATTATAAATAATAGAGAAAAAATGAAACTGGGAAAAAAAGAATGAGAGGGGTCGTTTACATTTTTTAAAGTTATCTTTTAGAGATGCTCAAATATTTTACAGACAAAATGATATAATGTCTAGGATTTGCTGCCAAATAATAGAGAGTGTTTATTGCACATGTCCAGTCCCTGTTCCCACTGGGTGAGATTGGTATGGGTTGGCTGATAACATAGGTTCATTGTTTTTCTTTTTAACTTTTGAATTTTAATTATAGACCAAGATTCTCTCTTTTCTTTTTTTTTTTTTTT
>NW_022437079.1:2860825-2896869 GCF_009761245.1 Sapajus apella
CAGGAGAATTGCTTGAGTCTGGAAAGTTGAGGCTGTAGCGAGCCATGATTACGCCACCGCACTCCAGCCCGGGCAACAAATGAGACCCTACCGCAGAGAAAGAAAAGAAAAAAGAAAACTCAGAGAACTCACTGCTGTGTTTTTTCCCCAGCCAGATTCCTTTCCCCTCAGCCTTTCAGAGTCTTCTTACGTTTATAATATATGATATTCAAGAGTCTTTAGCTTTACATAGTGGGAAGAATAGGAATAAATGTGTCTACTCCATTTTGTGTGGAACCAGAAGTTGTGGGAATCATTGTTTTTATTAAAACTTCTCTCCTGTGGGCAAAAAAAGATTGAGTTATATTCAAACAATCTCTTTAAGAGTTTGCCTCATTTCCTAAACTGCGAATTCTTAGAAGGGAAGAACTGTGTTTTATTTGTCTTTGTATTCCTAGTTCTTAACAGAGTATGGACTCAATAAATTTTTTTTTAGTTGAATTGTGGTATGTTACTGTTAGGAATTTGTGCGGATACAGACAGGTTACCACTAGAGGGCAGCAGCAACAACCCTTTACGAAGGGCTCTCAAGCCCACATCCCAGTCGAATTAAACTTGTCCCAAGAACTGCCTCTCCTTAGTTTTCATCAGCAAAGCAGAAGCCTGGGAACTGATGGTAGCTTAGCCTCCCAGGGAGACAAAGGACCCTGGGTGGCTGACAGGCTGCACCTGGAACAGAGGGGCCCAGTTCTTTTGGAGAAAGATGCTTCTCCCTCTTCCCTGTAAAGGGAAGAGAATTCACATATTTCCAGCATCTGGTGGGACAGTCGCGATGCTGGGTTCTCCTCATAGTGGTTCTGCAAGGCAGGCATTACTTCCTCCCTCGTTCACATGAGGAACGGAGGCTTAGAGGACCGCTCACAGCCGGTAACAGGGAGTGCTGAAGGTCTGACCCGGGCCTGACTGATCCCAGGCTGTTTCCACTAGTCCACACTGCTGCCCCCAGGAGAGGCAGGGAGAGCCTCCTCCCTGGTAGACTAGACAGGAGAAGGGGGCTTCCTGGGCAATGGAGGGCCCAGCATCGCGGCGGTAGAGAGCCAGGCTAGTGGACTTGGGCAGGGGAAGCTGCGCCCGCACCCTCCCTGCCCCACGCCCTGCAGCCTCTGAGCCCTGAGCATGTCCCCATCTTTCTTTAACGCGGCGATGGTCTACTCTGTGTATAGAGTTGTGTGATCTGGGGCCAGTGCAAAGTGAAAACGCAGGGCACCTTGTTTAAAAGTTAAGAATTTCAAGATGGCAACATCAGAGCAGGAAGCAACGTGTGCAAGCCTGTATCATGTATCACATGCCTATGAAGCCAGCCCTGCCTGGAGCAGCAATAGAAATAGTGACATGATAACAGTGCCCATCTTTTAGGCACATACTCTGTGCTAGACTCTGTCACTTTAAATATTTTATTTCTTTTAACCTTTCTAGGGCTGTTTTTCCCCCTGTGTGTTTTTATCCCTACAAGGAGGAGGTTGAACTAGACCAGTGGCTTTTAACTCTAGTTACACATTAGAAGTACCTAGGGACATTAAAAAAATACCCAAAGCTGGCCCCATCCCCAGAAATTCTAATTGAACTGGATTCGAGCGGGGTCTGGGCATGTGAGTCGATGGCTCCCTTATTCTAAGACTCTAGTTCTATTTGAGGGTGATGATGACAAAAATGTCCTTCTCCTTTGAAAATGCAGCTGAGGGATCTGGATCACTCTTGCTGCAGCTGGGCAGGGAGTCTTGAGGTCTCGGGTCTGTGAAGTTTTGCTGGCAGTCACACAAAGAATATGTATCTGGTGGGTCTAGCTAAGGGGTGGGTCTCCTGGGAACATTGGTTTTCCTCTACAGTGTCCATTCTACCCAGGGTCTCAGGATTCCAGTGGTACCTGGTGGTCTCTGGCGGAAGCCATCCATTTGTGGCAGTATTATTTCTGGGCACAAAGAGACAGGAGTGGCTTTCCTTCTGCTTCTAGGCTTTTCCAGCTTGCCTAGCTTCCTTTGTAAAGCCAGAGCAACTGACTGCGGGGTAGGGGCCAGAGCTGTGGAGGGTGGAATGGGGTACAGAAGTGATCAGAGAGGTGCCCTGTCATCTCTCGGCACCACTCAAGCCCCACCCCCTCCTACCCCAGCCACACTGCCTGGCCAACAGTGTCTAACGGTCAGTGTGATCCCAGGCCTCTGTGGGACTGGCCCGCCTTTTTCTAGCCCAGGGAGCTCAGCCGTGGCTGCAGCCAGTGAGGTGTGGTCCAGGCCTGTCCTATCAGGACTGTACGGAGCCCAGAAACCCCTCCCCTCAGGTCCTGTGGGAAGGATCTGGAACACTGGGTCCATTCCCTGATCTGGGAACCCAAGGACAAAGACCAGGTACCAGGGAGGCCGCCCAGTCTCCTCATGGAAGCCCATCAGGAGATGGGGCTAACACAGACTCAGGGCTGAAACTCTACAAAATCAGACACCTTCTCTGAATCCTAGTTATGCTGCGAAGAACCAGAGTGTGCCAGCCAGGGTGGGAGCAGGCCACACCCTGATGGCCATTGGCCTCTGGCTCCACCCAGTGGGGGTAGGCTCACTTTTGAGGAAGGCGCTCCAATTCCCCTCACCATGAACACAATACTCAGAGGGACTTGTAGAGGCTCAGGGGAGCTGTGAAGTCCCAGGTGGAGGAATGAGATGGAATGGAGACCTCGGTGTCAGTGCTGGGCAGTGAACAGGATGGCAACCTTCCTAATGGAGGCGTGGCCACAGCAGAGGGGAGGGCTGCAGCTGAGGCTCCACCCCCCAGGGAAGTCACACCATCCCCTTCAGCACTGCGGACCTGCCGT
This sequence comes from Sapajus apella, assembly GCF_009761245.1. Taxonomy (NCBI): domain Eukaryota; kingdom Metazoa; phylum Chordata; class Mammalia; order Primates; family Cebidae; genus Sapajus; species Sapajus apella. The sequence goes on from NW_022437079.1 coordinate 2,863,665, forward strand.
TTTACAACCCTGAGCTGGGCTAAACCAGTGAGACCTGGACCAGCTAATGGGAGCTCGAGCCAAGATTTCTATCACACTGTGAATTCCAGTGGTCTGGGAGTAAAGGGCTAGAGGATCCATTTTGAATTCATTCTTCAACAGTGTGGGGTCAAATGAAAAGTGTTTTGTGAGCTGAAGCTGTGATATGGGGTGGATGGTGGCGAGGATCACACATTGTGAGGATTCTTAATGCCACTGGACTGTACACTTACAAGTTGTTGAAATGGTGAATTTTATGTTGTATGTATTTTACGAGATTTTTTAAAAAGATGAAACTGGTTAACTTGAAAAGCATGTCAGGCCAGTGGCATGTGAGGCTGAGGAGAGATTTTTTTTTTTTTTTTTTTTTTTTTCGAGACGGAGTTTCGCTCTTGTTGCCTAAGCTGGAGTGCAGTGGTGCAATCTCAGCTCACCACAACCTCTGCCTCCCGGGTTCAAGTGATTCTCATGCCTCAGCCTCCTGAGTAGCTGAGATTAGAGGTGCCTGCCACCACCCCCAGCTAATTTTCATATTTTTGGTAGAGATGGGTTTCACCATGTTGGCCAGGCTGGTCTTCAACTCCTGACCTCGGGTGATCTGCCTACCTCGGCCTCCCAAAGTGCTAGGATTACAGGCATAAGCCACCTGCTTGGCAGTTGAAGAGAGGTTTCTACATGTCCCTGGAGCATCTGAAAGCTGTGACTCAGCAGCTGCTGGGGGACACATTGTCTTGCCTCTTCCTCAAGGCTCCAGACAACCAGCCTGTGGGGTTAGCAATGGATTCTGAAGAGCCTGATAGATGTCCGTCTCTTCTCACCCTCTCTGGCTGTCCCTAGGTCCGTGAGACAGGATTATCCCTCTCCTTCCCAGCAACACTTGGGGATGACCGTGAGGCCTGAGCCAATAAGCCGGGCCCTGGCGGAGGAGGCGTTTTGGCCACCTGCTTCAGAATTGATGAACTATTCTACAGAATCACAGCCAGCGTGTGTGGAGTTTGCAGTGGAGAATGTGGCATCCACCAGGAAATGACCCGGCAGAGAGCATGTTCTCTGGGCAGAGGCTCTATAGTAGCCCATGTGGGGGTCCTTGGCAGTGTTCTGGGGGCACAAGAAGCCCAAGGAGAGAAGGGACTTACCACCTGGAGGGTGTTTTTTTTTCTTTTTCTCTGAGACAGCCTCACTCTGTTGCTCAGGCTGGAGTGCAGTGGCACAATCTCGGCTTACTGTAACCTCTGCCTCCTGGGTTCAAGCGAGTCTCATGCCTTGGCCTCCCAAGTCGCTGGGATTACAGGTGTACATCACCAAAAAATGCTAATTTTGCATTTTTAGTAGAGACAGGGTTTCACCATGTTGGTCAGGCTAGTCTCAAACTCCTAACCTCAGGTGATCCACCTGCTTCGGCCTCCCAAAGTGCTGGGATTACCAGCATCAGCCACTGTGCCCGGCCAGTGTTTCTATTTAAAAATTCACGAAGGTGTATCATATTATGTTTTAATTAAAATACATATAATGTCACTTTGGTAGTATGTATATTAAAACTAGAGTGATACAGAAGATTAACCTGGTCCTTCTACAAGGGTGACATGCATATTTATGAAATAGTCCCAATTTTTTTTTTTTTTTTTGGGACGGAGTTTTGCTCTCGTTACCCAGGCTGGAGTGCAATGGCGCGATCTCAGCTCACCGCAACCTCCGCCTCCTGGGTTCAGGCAATTCTCCTGCCTCAGCCTCCTGAGTAGCTGGGACTACAGGCATGCACCACCATGCCCAGCTAATGTTTTGTATTTTTAGTAGAGACGGGGTTTCACCGTGTTGACCAGGATGGTCTCGATCTCTTGACCTCATGATCCACCCGCCTCGGCCTCCCAAAGTGCTGGGATTACAGGCTTGAGCCACCGCGCCCGGCCTAATAGTCCCTATTTTTTTTTTTAGCAGGAAATGATTGAAAAATGATATTTTAAAAGCAGTCTCATTTATAATAACAAAAAAGCCCAGAAAATATTTAAGAATAAATTTAATAAAAGTTGTGCAAGACTCACACACCAAAAGCTGCAAAACATTTCTGAGGAAAAATCTAAAAAAATAAATAAACGGAGCGCTCTGCTATGTCCATCTGTCGGAGGGCTGAATAGTATCACTTTTCCTCAAATTGGTATACACATTTAACACAATCCCAATCATAATGCCAGCAAGGTTTTTCTTTTTTAAGACATGTACAAACTGGTTCTAAAATACATGTGAAAATTCAGAGGATCTAGATATCCAAAACAACCTAGACAAAGAAGTTAGAGGACTCACATTACTTGACTTCAAGACGTTTTATAAAACAGCAGTAATGGAGATAGTGTCGTACTATCATAAAGATCAACAAATAGATCAACGGAACAGAATACAGAGCTGAGAAGCAGATCCACACTTGTATATTGATTTCATGTTTGGCAGTGGTGCCAAAGCATTCCAACAGGGAAAACAAAGTCTTTTCAATAAATGAGGCCAACTGGATAACTGGATATTCACATAGAAAAAAAATAAACCTCAACTCCTACTTCATGCCATACACAAAGAGTAACTCAAGATCACAGATATAAACAGATCATAGAAATAATCATAAAAGCGCCTGATGCAGTGGCTCATGCCTGTAATCCCAGCACTTTGGGAGGCCGAGGCAGGTGGATCATGAGGTCAGGAGTTCAAGACCAGCCTGGCCAACATGGTGAAACCCTGTCTCTACTAAAAATACAGAAATTAGCTGGGTGTGGTGGCGCACACCTGTAGTCCCAGCTACTCCAGAGGCTGAGGCAGGAGAATTGCTTGAACCCAGGAGGCAGATGTTACAATCACGCCACTGCACTCCAGCCTGGGTGACAGAGGGAGACGCCATCTCAAAAATAAATAAATAAATAAATAAACATAAAAGCTGAAATAAGGAAGATTTTAAAAGAAAATAGAGGAGAATATCTTTGTTGGCTTCAGAGTACAAAAATGTTTCTCGGACAGGGTATATACAGAAAGCAATGGCCATACATGAGAAAAACTGATAAACTAGACTTTATCAATATGAAAAAACTGTTGCTTATCAAAGACACTGTTAAGAGAATAAATAGGCAAGCTACAGACTGGGAGAAAATATTTGCAAGACATACACGTAAAAATCAATAGTCCCCAGGATATAAACATCATTTCTACCACTCACTGGGCATGGCAGCTCACACCTGTAATCCCAACACTTTGGGAGGCTGAGGCCAGAGGATTGTTTAAGCTCAGGAGTTCCAGACCAGCCTGGGCAACATAGTGAGACCCCATCTCTACTAAAAAAAAAAAAAATAGTTGGATATGGTGGTGCACACGTGTGGTCTCAGCTCCTTGGAGACTGAGGTGGGAGGATTGCTTGAGCCCAGGAGGTCAAGGCTGCGGTGAGCCCTGATTATGCCACTGCACTCCAGCCTGGGGCGACAGAGTGAGATCCTGTTTCAAAAAAAAAAAAAAAAAATTAAGTTCTACAACTCGACAGACAACCCAAATACAAAATTGGCAAAAGATCTGAACAGACACTTCCTGAAAGATGACATATGAGTGGAACCTGGGCATATATAAGAAAGTCTTAATATCATGAATAATCACAGCAATTCAAATTCAAACCACAATGACATACTACACATCGGGATGCTGAAACTTAAATTCCTGAACCAAACCAAAGGCTGGTGAGGATGAGGAGCAGCCACAACTCTCACGCGTTGTTAATAGGAGCGTAAAATGACACAACCACTTTGGGAAAGGTTTGTCCATTTTGTAAAAAATGAATTCTGTGCCAACCCTGTGACCCAGGAATTCTACTAGAAGGTATTGACCTGAGAGAAATGAAAAACTTGAGAAGTTTTTTTTCACAAAAAAACTTATGCAAAAATGTGTATAGCAATCTTATCTGTAATAACCCCGAACTGGAAACAATCCAGATGTTTGTCAAGAATAGGAAAATGAGTAACAGTGCTAGAGTCACACGATGGGGTATCACTCAGAATAAGAGAGACAGAACTACAGATACATGCGACCGCATAGGTGACTCCAAAATCATTATGCCGAGTGAAGGCCTTACACAAAAGAATACATTCAGTACAATTCAGTTTATATAAAGTTCCAGAACAGGCAAATCTAACCTACAGTGGAAAAGAATGAGAGGAGTGGCTTCGTCGGGGAGGTGGGGCTGGGATTGACCAGCAAGAGCAGGGAGGGGTAATCGGGTGAGGTGCTGTTCTATGTCCTGGCAGGGATCGGGATGCACAGGTTTATCCATTTGTTAAAATGTAGAAAAGTTTCACTTAAGATGCTGCATTTTTTTTGCTTCTGAATTTCACCTCAAAAAATTAAACAAGGCTAGGTGTGGTGGTTCACGCCTGTAAGCCCAGCACTTTGGGAGGTTGAGGTGGGCAGATCATGAGGTCAGGAGTTCAAGACCAGACTGGCCAACGGTGAAACCTGTCTCTACTAAAAATACAAAGATTAGCTGGATGTGGTGGCCAGAGCCTGTGATCCCAGCTATTCGGGAGGGTGAGGCAGGATAATCACTTAAACCCAGGAGACAGAGGTTGCAGTGAGCCGAGATCATGCCTTTTTGTTCCAGCTTGGGTGACACAGCAAGACTCCCTCTCAAAAAAAAAAAAAAAATTAAACAAATACTGAACTCCAGTTAATGAAAGACATGCTGAAGTAATCCGGGGAAATGTGTGGATGTCTTCAATAGACTTCAAGACCCATAAAAAATAAAGTGGATTGATGGATGGATATGAGATGTAGCAAATACAGTAAAAATTAATAGTACAATCTGGGTAATGGGTATAGGAATTTTGACTGTAAAATCATGTTTGAAATTTCCTATTTTAAAATGTTGAGAGAAGATATATTGCTATAACATAGAGTAACATGTAAAATTTACGTGACTTTTCATGCTGGAATAGGATTGTTTCAGAAGACCCTTGAATAAGTTTCGCGTAAAGCACCTCCTATTCCTGACACCTACCTACAATTCCTGATTTTTTTTTCTTCCTTTCTCTTGAGAAAGAAGTGAGCTAGAAAACTGTGCCTGAAGTGTACTCTCTCTCTCTCTCTCTGTGACCAGAAATTCTACCTGTTTGCTATTTTAACAGATGCAAGAGAGCTGCCCGCTGCACTTGTCTAAAAGATATAACCAAGTTATGGCTGGTTATTTGGATGCCACTATGGCCCATGATTTCTGCCTGGGGAGAGGTAATAAAATAGGTCATGTCACCTTAATGTGTGCAACATGACACAAAATGCTGTGTCTACATCCTAAGAATAAGATGAAGTAAGTAGAGATCTAGACTATTCCAGTTTTTGTTTTTGTTTTAAGAAACAGGGTCTTGCTCTATTGCCCAGACTAGTCTCAAACTTCTGGGCTCCAGCGATCCTCCTGCCTCAGCCTCCAAAGTAGATGTGACTATAGGCACACACTGCCACACCATGATGGGCTATTCAGCCATTTGAAAGACACTATTGTATCTGTAGAAGCTGAAAAACCTGGGTGGTTAATATGTAAATATCTTGAGCATTGTCTTAGGCAGGGGATAAAGGGAACGATGGAAACCCCTGTGACTGCTGGCTGCCCCTTGCTGTACTAACTCTTCTGAATCATCCTTTAATACCATAAAGAGTCAAAATACTGACCTCCTGAATTGAATGCAGCGAGTTTCAGACAATGAACTTCAAAGAAACACTGTGTTCCTTGTGGACTGCTTGGGGCATGACCTTTGACCCCTGAGCATTAACGTCACTCTCTCTTGTTCCCAGGGCCACTGTGTTAGTTTCCCCTAACTGGCTTAACAAAGTCCCCAAGACTAAGTGACTCAAAACAGCAGCAAGTGATCCTCTCACAAGTCTAAAGGCTAGACGTGAAATCAGTGTCGGCAGGTCCATCCTCTCCAGGACAGCACAGGAGGGAAGGAGGGACTCTCTCCTTGTCTCTTCTAGATCCTGGTGCTGGCCCTCCTGGCATTCCTTGGCCCATAGATGCATCGCTGCAGCCACGTGACCAGCTTCTCCGTGTGGTCTTCACATCCTCTTCCCTCTAGATATCTTCTGTCACTGTGTCAAATTCCTGCCCCCCCACCCTTTTTTTTTCTTTTTTTTTGAGACAGAGTTTCTCTCTTGTTGCCCAGTTTGGAGTGCGATGGCGCAGTCTCAGCTCACTGCAACATCTGCCTCCAGGTTTAAGTGATTCTCCTGTCTCAGCCTCCCAAGTAGCTGGGATTACAAATATGCTCCACAATGCCTGGCTAATTTTTGTATTTTTAGTAGAGATGGGGTTTCATCATATTGGTCAGGCTGGTCTTGATCTCCTGACCTCAGGTGATCTGACCCCTCGGCGTCCCAAGTGCTGGGACTACAGGTGTGAGCCACCGTGCCCGGCCTCCTGCCTTTCTTTTCTTCAACTTTTACTTTATGTTCTGGGGTACAGGCCAGGCATTGCCCAGCCAGGTCTCAAACTCCTGGCCTGAACAATCCTCCCATCTTGGCCTCCCAAAGTGCTGGATTGTAGGTGTGAGCCACCGCACGAAGCCTCGTTTAATCTTTTTTTTTTTTGAGATGGACTCTCACTCTGTTGCCAGCAGGCCGGAGTGCAGTGACGCTATCTTGGTTCACTGCAACCTCCGCCTCCCAGGCTCAAGCAACTCGCCTGCCTCAGCCTCCTGAGTAGCTGGGACTACAGGCTCATGGCAACACACCCAGCCAATTTTTGTATTTTTAGTAGAGATGGGGTTTCACCATGTTGGCCAGGATGGTCTCGATCTCTTGATCTCGTGATTCACCTGCCTCAGCCTCTCAAAGTGCCGGGATTACAGGCATGAGCCACCACACCCGGCTGCCTCAGTTAATCTTCACAACAACCTTTCAGAGGTGAGAAACTGAAGTTCAGAGAGGTCACATAACTTGTTCAAGGTCACTTGATAGTAAGTGGTAGATTTTAAGTCAACTTTGTGTAAAAAATTACTCATGCTTCACTTTAAAATTACCCCACACTCATTCATGGGAAGATACTTTGGTTGAGAACCACAACGCTGAGAGTTTACCATCTAGTAAGGGCAACAGACACCGACACAACTGATGATAACACAAAGCAGACGGGGGCGAGCCCCTTAATGGAAGGGCAAGGAGCATGCAGCAATGCCTCAAGGACAGATGAAGTTTACGCAGAGCTTTGAAGGATAGACAGGGCTTGGGATTTTTGTAGGTAGCATTGAGGGAGGGTGTTCCAAGCAGAAAGAGCAGTGTGCACAGAAGCAAGGAGGTGGAAGCTGAGTTGAGCAGAGACATTCACGTGGGGCGGAGTGGGAGTCAGGGGTGAGAAGCTGTGCTGGGGGTGGGTTCTGGTTCTGGAACTGCCTAGCTCAGGAGTCTGGGCTTTATCTTTATTCTCTGCAGGCTTAAAGACCAGAGAAGATTTTGAATGAGGAGTGGCCTGAAAGAATTGCACTTGGATGTCCACTGGGGAAAAAAAGTTGTGAAAGGAGAAGGGAAAGGGTAAGGCACAGATCCCAAAGATGTAGCCTTTGGAGGACAAACTGGTCAGCATTCTCCAAGTGCCAGTAGCTGAAGGAGACAAGCCTAGAAGCCACACTCGCTCCTAGCAGGCACCTGTGCAGAGGCTGACTTTGGCATGGAGCTGGTGGAGGGTGGGAAAGGGAAGCCTTTTATCCCAGCCCCTGGGGAAGCAGGGGGAACAGAACTCGGGTGTTGCCTGTAGAGCAAGGGCTGGGAGCCGAGCATCAGGCCAAGGGGACCCTCCCAGGCAGTTGGCTGCACCACCCTGTCCCTGGCCTTTTGGCTTTTCCTGCCAGGTTGAGTGATGGTGCACTCAACCTGACAGTGGCCTGGGTCCCACCCGGGCTGATCTTGCCATACTGGCAGGAGTTGAGGTGGGGACAGGGATGGCTGGGAAAGACTTCAAGTCGAACACGAAGATAATTTGATTGATTCAGCTAAGGCCCAGTTGGGATGGGCAGTTAGGGCCATTAGCGTGCGAGCTGCATGGTGGAGGAAGTATGGTCAGCACTGCTGCTTCTCAGCATGGACACATTCCATTTGAAGATATCAGGGCACACTGCTCAAGTTAGAGTTGTTGAGTAGGTGCACACGTCCCCACAAGCACTTGCAGGCCAAGCGCCCTCTCATTTGAGCATCTCTGACCTCATGGGTGTGGTCCTGGGTCAGCCCAGTTCTTTTTCCCTTGCCTGTTCTGTCTATTCATTGAGTGTCCTTGCATGTTTATCCTGATTGCATTCATATGTATACATATACATACATACACACACACACATATACTCATACACATATACATGTATTTCTTACTAAAAGGTAACAATATTTGCTTATCACAGAACATTTAGAAAATATGGATAAACGAATTGAATAAATTAAAATTATCACCCAGAGTTAACTCTCTGAAGCCTGTTATGTAGTTCCTAACAATGTTTATTTCCCAATAGGTATGTACCCACTTTTAAAAATAGATTATAGGCTGGGTATGGGGGCTCACATCTATAATCCCAGCACTTTGGGAGGCCTAAGCAGAAGGACTGCTTGAGTCCAGGAGTTTGAGACCAGCCTGAGCAACATAGTGGGACCCCGTCTCTACTAAAAATTTAAAAATTTAGCCAGGCATGCGGGTGTGTGCCTGTAGTCCCAGCTCCTTGGAAGGCTGAGGCAGGAGGACTGGATTACTTGACCCCAGGAGTTCCAGGTTGCAGTGAGCGGTGATTGTGCCCCTGCACTCCAGCCTGGACGAGAGAGGGAGACTTGATAACCAAATCCGATTCTTGGTCCACTGTTAGATTCTGCTTTGAACAAACCATCTAAATTAGTCATTTCCGGGGTGGTAAAAGAAATTTGTGTAAGAACAAGGTATTAGATGATCATAAGGAATGTGTTAATTTTTTAAGTGTTATGGTAGCCACTTAGGAAAACGTCTATGCTTTGAAAAGACGCCTATTGAAGTATTTAAGGACGAAAACATTTTAATAACTTATTTGATTTTGCCATTTCAAAAGCTTAAGCAGAAAAAATAGATGAAAAATATGGCAAAATGTTAAAACTATTAAATTTGAGTAATGAGTATATTTGGACAATGAGTGTTCATTATACTATTTACTCTTTTTCTATATGTTTGAAGTTTTTCATAATAAAACCTTTTTTAAAAGAATAATATTTGCTCAGTGGGAAATTTGCTCAAACATGAAAAAATCTGGAGATGTCATATAGAGAATGCCTGGTCAGATATCAGAAAATCAGAGCACCTGGCTGTTGGGCCCATGTTTTCTTTCTTTTCTTTTTCCTTTTTTTCTTTTTTTTTTTTTTTTTGAGATGGAGTCTCACTCTGTTGCCCAGGCTGGAGTGCAGTGGCATGATCTCGGCTCGCTGCAACCTCCAGCTCCTGGGTTCAAGCGATTCTTATGCCTCGACCTCCCAAATAGCTGAGACTACAGGCATGCACCCACCCCTATGCCCAGATAACTTTTTGTATTTTTAGTAGAGATGGGGTTTCACCATGTTGGCCAGGCTGGTCTCGAACTCCTGACCTCACGATTCACCTGCCTCAGCCTCCCAAAGTGCTAGGATTACAGGCATGAGCCACCACACCTGGCCAAGGGCCTACATTTTCAAATGGAAACATCTGGCCCTGAGCAGTGGCTGCTCCTTCAGGTCTCCTCTGGTCCCCAGCGTTCGCCTCTGCCCACTTCACTCAGCTGACATTGCACCACTGCACTCCAGCCTGGGTGACAAAGCAATATTCTGTCTCAAAAGGAAAAAAAAAAAAAAGAGTCCTGTCTTGTCTGCCTTGATGTTAAGTATTTGATTCATGTTTCTTGACAAGGAAGAGTTAGTCTTGCTAATCAGATAGGGCAAATGAGAATTGAACTTCTTCCAAGCCAGACTATGAGATGTTCCCTTGGGTCCTTTTGAAACTCAAGAGTCTCCTGTGATGAATGCTTCTTGCACAATGCTCCAGAGCTTGATGGATTAATGTCACCTTGGTCTTGGGACTGTATGATCCTTTGATCCTCAAGACTCCCCGAGGAAAAAGAAAGAAGAGAGCCACACCACAAATTCTGGTGTTGAGAAAGAGTACACTGGAGTTATCCAGATCAATTAGCCACAAGATATATAGCTGCCATGTCTAAACAATGTTCTCTCTCATTTTTTTTTCAAGACTCAGTTTCGTTCTTGTCTGCCAGGCTGGAGTGTAATGGCACGATCTCAGCTCACTGCAACTTCCACCTCCCAGGTTCAAGCGATTCTCCTGCCTCAGCCTCTCGAGTAGCTGGAATTATAGGCGCCTGCCACTACACCCAGCGAATTTTTGTATTTTTAGTAAAGACAGGGTTTCACCATGTTGGCCAGGCTGGTCTCAAACTCCTGACCTCAGGTGATCCTCCCACCTTGGCCTCCCAAGGTGCTGGGATTACAAGCATGAGTCACCATGCTTGACCTCTCTCATTAAAAAAAAAAAAAATTATAAATAAGTTTAAAAAATTCCGCCTTGGCTTCTCAAAGTGCTGGGATTACGAGCGTGAGCCACAGAGCCTGGCCTGAATGGAGCTCACTGTCTCAGCTGTACATTCAGGATGAAGCATCTACCTCAGAGCCCTGTTTCATCAGCCTAGGGGCTACTCACAGCACACAGTGAGTAGAAGGAGGAAAACTTCCACTGCTCTGACTCAGTTGCATTTTCAGCTCATCCACCCCCACCTCCTTCTTAACCACCTGAGTCTGCCCACCTTCCTACCTTCCTCTGGGATTTGAACATGGAAGTTAATCCCCTGGGCTCATGTGGAGACAATCCAGCAACCCAGCCATCTGAAACTCAGGAGGAGTCACTGGGGCCACTCGGGCTGCAGATTAATAATAATTTACTACTACCACGACAGCCAATATATAGTGATTACTGTATGCCAAGCACTGTTCTAAGGACTACACATATATTGACATCTCATTTTCATGATAACTCCATGAGGTAAGTACCATGATCTCCATTTAAAGGAGGTAGAGAGGTTAAGTGACTTGCCCAAATTCACACCATCTCATTCCCATGCTCCCAATTACCTAACTCCTCTTAAGGGTAAGAAGCAAAAGTGGAAAGTGAGTTTGTGGAATTGTATCATAATTCCCAGGTGAGCTTTTCACTCTGAGGAGGTCTGGCGGGTGGGGACATTTCCCTGGACTTTCTGTGACACATGCCAAGTCTTTTCTCAGTATTCTCAAGGGCTTGCCATGGCCCTTTGGGTGTTTAGTCACCTAGACCAGCAGCCGCAGGAGCTCAAGGAATCTGACATGTTGGTGAGATGACGTGGCTCTCCTGTGACCAGGTGTGCAGTTCACTTAACCTCTTTGAGACTCAGTTTCTTTATCTGTCAATCAGGAACGAGAATACTGCTCAGCTCATGGAGTTGCTGTGAGGATTAAATGAGGTGATGCATAAAGAGTGCTTACGCAGAGTAAATGAGAATTCATTGTAATTGTTAGCTGTATCATCTCTTCCCCATGGTCCATTATCCACACACCAGAGTTACATTCTATGTAACAAATCCAGGGCAGTTGGAGAGCCTCCAAGCCACCTAAATCTCTGCTAATCCCGTGAGGAGACTGTCAAACCTCTGTGGATCAAGGGAAAGCAGAAGTCGCCAGGCAGTTTGAACTCTGAACTAACACCTGCAGCACGTTAGCCACCTGTCGGGTGTCACAAAAGTCATGAAAAAGTAGGAGAAGAAGACAAAACAAACCAGGGAGAGGGCTTGTGACAGCCATACCTTAACCGTAAATAAGGCACCATAGGATCAGAAAATCGAGAAGACACCATCCCCACAGGGAGAGCCAGAGGGGAGAGAACAGACCAGCGCTGGGTGAAATCCTCCTTCAGCTGCAGGCTCAGCGTGGAAGCTGGTGACCTGCACTGCTCACCCCTCGTCCTTTCCAGTTGAATTTTAACGCCTTCTTTACAACTATATTTTCCTTCTTTCTTAGAAAGTTATGAGTGTAATTATATAATATTTCACACATACAAAATACAATAAAAATAGAACAATTTTAAAGAAAAATAATGGAATGACTCCCTATATGCTCATGACCTAGCTTTAAAAATGAAGTTACCAGTGTCCTAGAAGCCACTATGTGGCCCCCTTCTATGATTCCACACCCTCCCTCCTCACCTTTCTTCTTCTGTATGTATGTATGTGTTTTATTTATTGACACAGAGCCTCACTCTTGTCGCCCAGGCTGGAGTGCAGTGGCATGATCTCAGCTCACTGCAACCTCTGCCTCCCGGGTTCAAGCGATTCTCTGCCTCAGCCTCCCGAGTAGCTGGGACTACAGGCACCTGCCACCACTGCCCAGCTAATTTTAGTATTTTTAGTAGAGACAGGGTTTCACCATGTTGGCCAGGCTGGTCTCGAACTCCTGACCTCAGGTGCTTTGCCTGCCTCAGCCTCCGAAAGTCCCGGGATCACAGGCGTGAGCCACTGCACCCAGCCCGTCTTCACTCTTCTGAACTCTGGGTCACTCATTCCCCTGATTTTCTCTGTGAACCACTATACATGCTTCCCTAAACATTACACTGTTAGCTGTGCCTACCTCTCAACTTTACCTCCTTTTTTTTTTTTTTTTTTTTTTATTTTTAAACTTTTCATTTAATTCCCCCAACACTCCTACTTGTTTGGAATTTATATGGTTTATGTCTGGTCTTTTTAGTGGTTATCCTAGCTCTTTATATTTTTACTGTGGTAAAATAGATGTAACACAAAAGTTATAATTTTAACCATTTTTAAGAGTTTAATTCAGTGGTGTCAATACGCTCACATTGTTGTGCAGTTGTCAGCACTAACCATCTCCAGAACTTTTTTCATCATCCAAAGCTGAAACTCAGTACCCATTAAAAAGTAACTCCCTGGCCAGGCACAGTGGCTCACTCTTGTAATCCCAGCACTTTGGGAGGCTGAGGCGGGAGGCTCGCAAGGTCAGGAGTGCAAGAACAGCCTGGCCAACACAGCAAAATCCCGTGTGTACTAAAGCTACAAAAATTACCTGGGTGTGGCGGCGGGTGCCTGTAATCCCAGCTACTTGAGAAGCTAAGGCAGGAGAACTGCTTGAACCTGGGAGGCAGAGGTTGCAGTGAGCTGAGACGGCATCACTGCACTCCAGCCTGGGTGACAAGAGCTAAACTCCATCTCAAAAAAAAAAAGGTAACTTAAAAAGGTAACTTCCCTTCCCTTCCCCCAGTCCCTGGTAACTACAATCTGTCCCTAGCTTTTTCTTTAACATGTGTACCTAACATAAGGAAGTCAAAAGTCAATATCTTTACATTCCTCCCAAATATAGGAACCTTAGAATGCTTTAAATCCAACCACACTTCCCTGACTTACATGGTATTCTCCCACAGCATCTGAGCTTGTTTTCCCATGTCACACACATAGATTTCACAGTATTTAATATTTTTCTAAGGATAATATAAACTTGATCTTATTCACATATTTGCCAATATCTTTGCTCACCATTTCTTTCCGTCCTTCCTTCCTTGAGGTGTGACCTTAGATTGTCTGTGCGTGCTCTTTTAGACATTTTGATGTAAGCATTTAAGGCCATGAACTTTCCTATTAGCACCACTTTTGCTGTATCCCCAAGACTCCCAGAGAAAAAAGAAAGAAGAAAGCCACACCACAAATTCTGATGTTGAGGAAGAGTACACTGGAGGACAATGTCTGTTGCAAATATAAACCACAATGGGAATCATCTTACACCAGTCAGAAAAGACTATCACTAAAAGACAAGAACAAAAACAAACAAACAAAACCACCAGATATTGTTGAGAATGTGATGAAAAGGGAACTACCATTTAATCCAGTAATCCCATTACTGGGTATCTATCTACCCAAAGGACAAGAAATGATAAAGATACCTGCACTTACATGTTTATTACAGAACTATTTCTGATAGCAAAGATATGGAATCCATCTAAGTGTCCATTAACGAATAACTGGATAAAGAAAATGTGGTATACATACACAGTGGAATGCTATCCAGCCATGAAAAAGAGTGAAATCATTTGCAGCAACATGGATGGAACTGGAGGCCATTATCTTAAGTGAAACGACTCAATCATAGACAAGTATCACATGTTCTCACTTATAAATGGGAGCTAAATAATGTGTACGCATGGACGTAGCATGGGGAGTGATAGACAACGGAGACTCAGAAGGATGAGGGGCTTGCAGGGTTGGGTGATGAGGGAGTATTTAGTGGGTATAATGGAGTTTAGTAGGGCAGTAGATACAGGAAGAACCCTGACTCTACTACTACGCAATCGATGCATGTAACAAAATTGTACTTATACCTTATAAACTTATAAAAATAATAAGTAAATGTAAGCAAACATTAAGAACAACAAAAATAGACTGCCTATGGATACAGAGTTTGGCAAAAATCAACAAAAGTGTATTATAAGAATCGATTGTCTAGATGGAATTTACAACAAAGAGTATTATATATTTTATTGTCATGATGTGTAAATTATGTGCTATAAATCCTTTATATCTGTAAAATTGATGTGTGTATACGTGGATCCTTTTTTTGCCACATCATGAGGTGGACCCTAAGACTTACTCCTTATCTCCCACCAGGGGTAGCCATCAGAGCGCAAAAGTCTCCAGCATCCTGCAGAAACCCTTAGAGTACCAGCAAGTTTTAGGGCTCCTTACTCCTCAGTTTTGGGGTCTGTGGGTTACTTATGTTTGTGTCAGTTCACAAAAATATACCTAAAAGGATATTCCTCAGTTCCCTGAGGAATATCCTTTTATATAATATGTTATATATATATATATATATATCTCCTATATATACCTCAGTTCACAAGGATATACCTAAAAAAGATATTTTGTTTAATATTTTATTCAGCATTTAGGTTTTCCTTTAGGAGGATCATTCAGACTCATGTTTTCCATTGATTTCCCAACTACACAGGGCTTGGCTGGCCTTTAGGACCCAGGGATTTGCTCATTAATTATACCTGTTCATTCCACGAGGATACAGACTCAGCCATCTGACTACGTGCAGGAAATGAGTGGACAACACCTGTCTGTTCTGCCTCTTCCTGTCTCCTCGTGAAATGTGTTTGAATTCAGGGCGTGAGGCTTTGGGTGGCTCCACTTTCTGAGTTGTTTTGTTGTGCCTTCATTTTGCGGACAGTACGGGTGGCTTTGGCTTGGGTGTGAGGTATTAGTATTAGCATTATTTTGGTTCTTCTGCAGTCCTGCTCAGGTTCAGTAGAGCAGCATTCCACAAAAAGGGGGATTCTTTTTAAGTGGCATCCTTGGCTGACTGGTAAGCAGCTGGGCCTCTGTCTTAGTCTGCTTTGGCTGCCATCACAAAATACCACGGACTGGGTGCCAGAGTTCTTTCTTCCAGTTCTGGAGACTGGAAGTCCAAGATCAAATGTCAGCCAGTTCACCTCCTGATGAGCACTGTCTTCCTGGCTTAGAGATGGCTGCCTTCTCTCTGTGTCCTCACACAGCAGACAGCGAGTGAGCAAGCTCTCTGGTGCCTCTTCTCCTAAGGACACTAATCCTGTAGGATCAGGGCTTTACCCTTGTGGCCTCATGGAAACTTAATTACTTCCATACTCCAAACACAGCCACATGGGGGGTTAGGACTTCAACATATGAATTCAGAGGGGACACAGTTCAGTCTATAGCAGGCCCTCCGAAGAAGAGGCCCAGTATAAGTTCTAGACAGACCCAAGTTCAAAGCCCAACTCTGCCATTCATAAAGTATCTTTCTGACCCTCAGTTTCCTATTCTGAAAAGTAGAACCAGTAAATTCCATTTCAGAGGGCAATTGTAATGATTGGATTAGAAAATGCAGGGGTTCCATGAACAGTTGCCTAGATAATGCTACTCAAAGTGTGGTCTGTGGACCAGCAACAGCGGCACATGTGAAGTCCTGATAAAAATATAGACTGTCAGGCCCCATTCTGGACCTGCCAGATCTAAACCCCATCCCTGGTGATCCGGATGCACGTTGAGGTTTGAAATGCACTGAGGTAAATGCTACGAGTTGGCCCAGTTTGGCAACAAGGCATACTGGGGATGCTGTGACATAAATCAGGGGGCCATCAGGAGGAGCCGGGGCCAGCAAGCATTGTGATTTCATCTGGCGCAGCTCAGCCCTGAGCAATGCTGAATGGAGGAAGGGAGGGGAGCCAGAGCCTGAAGACCGAGACCACTGAATGCTGACCGCAGGCAAAGCTCCCTGACCACCCAGCTGCATCGTCTCTAAGGGCAAACCTGGGCAGAGCTGCTGCTACCTAAGGGCTCTGGCTGGTGGGTTGGGTCAGTGGTCAGCAGTGGATACAGAAGACTCTTCCTCAGTCAGTTTCTTTCCTGCCTTGTCCGAGCTACCGGTTGTTAAGGGAACCTGCTACTTCTTCTCAACTTTGGGACTTTGCACCTGATCTTTCTTCCCTGTCTTTTTCTCCTGACTCTTTCCTACTCATCTTTGAACACCTAGCTTAAGGCCACTTCGTTTTTCTTTTTTTGAGACAGAGTTTCGCTCTTATCCCCCAGGCTGGAGTAAAATGGTGCAATCTTGGCTCACCGCAACCTCTGCCTCCTGGGTTCAAGCTATTCTCCTACCTCAGCCTCCTGAGTAGCTGGGACTATAGGCACGCGCCACCACACCTGGCTCAGTTTTTCTATTTTAGTACAGACGGGGTTTCAGCATGTTGACCAGAATGGTCTTGATCTGCTGACCTCGTGATCCACCCACCTCGGCCTCCCAAAGTATTGGGATTACAGGCGTGAACCACCGCGCCTGGCCTATTACTATGTATAATGGGAGTCCATGTAAGTTAAAATGATTGTTTACTATTGATTGCATAGTCAGCCATCTTGCTAAATTCTTTTATTTCTAATAATTTATTGATTCTTTTGGTTTCGACCTAATCGCATAATCTGCCGCTATAGTTGTGTTTCCTCCCATCTGAAACTGACTGCTTTAATTTCACTATCTTGTCTTACGATCTGACTTTGACCCTTCAGCAATGCTAAGTAGAAGGGTGACAGCGGTCATTGTCCTCATCTGGATTTTGAAGGAGATGCTTCCTACATTCCCCACAAAGAATGATGTGCTCCCGCAGTGTAGTTCCCCAACATTTTTGGCACCAGGGACCGGTTTTGTGGAAGGTGATTTTTCGGTGGAGGGAGCGAGGGTGGCAGGTATGGTTTCTCACAGGGAGCACGCAACCTAGGTCCTTCACATGCGAGTTCACACCAGGGTTCGAGCTCCTGCCAGAATCTCCTCCCGCAGCTCATCTGACAGGAGGCGAAGCTCAGGTGGTCGTGCCTGCTCACCTGCCACTCCCGCCAGCTGTGCGGCCTGACGGTGATGGGGGACCCCTGCCATAGCCTTTCAGGAAATGAAGGTCATCAGTGGGTTTACCTTCTTTCATGCCTATTTATTGATTTCTCTCCACTAACCTTTAGACCTTTGACTATAGATACTGCATTTACCATGAACTGGACTCACTCCCCCAGGGTTGAACTTGGCAGAGATGGGCATAGCCAAGGCTCCAGACTGCCTGCTCCACACTGAGGCTGCCCCTGAGTCCGGCCCTCTGCCCCATCTCCCATCTCTCACTCCCACCACTAGGCCTCTTGCCCACGTCTGGTTGATTATGAGAGGTGCATGGGAAAATTTCACCTTCCTGTTTGCACCCGGGAGTGGATGAACAGACCCAGGGATTAGGTGTTTGTCGGGATCTGTCTTGAATCCTGGCTCCTAACTTCAAGCCAAACAAGGCTGCAAATCAAATCCCGCCCAGAGCATTGGCCCAGCCATCCGTCCCCCACCACAGGCCACATCTTCGCTAGTGGTGGAAAGTTCTTTCCCAGATTCTAGCTTGATATTCTTCAGGGAGCCCCAAAAAGCTGTATGGGATGCAGTGACACTCTGGGGAGTCTCGCTCCCACACACGGCAGATAAACAGACCCTACTGTCTCTCCTTCATCTTGGAGACCCTGTGTCTCTACAAACTATGCCCCTCTTCCTGCCTGTCCAGCAAGCCCAGGCCTTGAAGCTCCCAGCTCTCTCTCCCTTTATACCACACACCTTTTTAATATCACTTTATCATTGGCAGATGTGAGGCAGATGCTTCCTCTCCTAAGGGGTGGTGGCGGGAGGCAGCCCTTTTTGGACAATAGCCAGCATCTGGCCACACACAGGTGGCCCCACTTGGACCCAGCTGTGGGAGTGACCCCAGGTCATCTCAGAACCTGTGGTTTTATGCATGATTCCTGTTTTCTGGAACTGTCTGGCTTTCTCACAACTCCATGGATCTATCCCTCCCTAGTTAGCACACAGGGAGAAATACAAATGTTTGTACTTTATAGACAGACGTATATTTAATAAAGAAGCCGAACTCCCACGAAGGTCTGTGGGGTTGCAGTGGCCGCCTGATTGTTCGTTTTGCACCAGGCTCCTTTGGTAGAACAGCAGCCAGGTACTATGCTCTGAATCTTTGTGGCCCTGTGAAATTTGTGATGAAACCCTCACTGTCAGAGTGACAGTATTTGGAGGTAGAATCTTTGGGAGGTAATGAGGTCATGAGGGCAGCGCCATTATGAATGGAATTGGTGCCCTTATGAAGGAGGCCTGAGAGCGCCCCGTCATCCCTTCCATCTGCGAGGACGCAGCAAGAAGGGGCCATTTATGAGAAGATGGGATTTCGTCAGATACGGATTCCCCCAGTGTTTTGATCTTGGACTTCCCCACCTCCGGAACCATGAGAAACAAATTTCTGGGAAGCCACCCATTTTCGTTATGGCAGCTCCAGCAAAGTACTAAGACACCAGGTGAGGGGTCTGGGGCCTGGGGGCCATTGGTACAGCTGGGCCTTGGGGACATGCTTTTGGAAGCCCTGCCTGACATTCTATAGAACATATTAAAAGATCCCTGACATTTCACATTAAATACAAATTGGCCATAAAATAATTTGAAATTATCTGGGGACATTTCTTTCTCTTCTTTTTGCTACAAAAGCATACTTTTAAACTTTGTTATCTTTTTGATCTGTACAAAAAGGAAACAAAGAATAACGCAATACAAATCTGTGGGATTCACCACCCAGCTTAAGAACAAAATGTTACCCAGAGGATTGAAGCACCCTGTGTGCCCTCTCTTCCCCACTTTCCTCACAGCAGAGGTAACTACCGCCCTACGTTTGGAGGAGATTGTTCCCACTCATTTCCTTAAACTTTGCGTATATGCCTGATGGAGATCTAAAGTGTTTGCCTTTTTGTCAATTCTATTACAATGATCTATTAAAGTAATTTTTGTAATTTTGCATGTGAAGTTATTTGGTTACAAGCTACCTAAGTCAGGATTGTTCTGATTTTTTAGTCATCATTACTCACTTAAATTCTTGAAGAAGGAGAAAAATTTAGCCAATAAATTCAAGTGTTATGACATGTTTCTGATATAGTTAATAAAGTTGAAATAATAGTGTTTTGTGGACATTTCACAAAAGGGTCACTCATTTTGACTTTGCAGTTTTCCTTTCATATTTAGAGGCTGGTAATTTTTTTTTCCAGTCTTATAAATGTTTATGTGGGTCTGAAAACCTCCAGGACTCAGCACTTGAAGGACGTCACACTATTGCCTCTCCAGGCTCACCGAGGGAGTCCTCCATGGGTGCACAGCAGCAGTGTACCAGGAGCCGCACTAAAGGTGGTAGCTTGGAGCACCCAGACAGAGCCAGGCCCCTGCCCTGCGCATTTCGCATCTGTTAATTCACTTCCTCCTGTAAGATAGGTGCTACTGACAGCCCATTTTCCAGAAGAAGAAATAGGCACGCCATGGTCACGGCCAGGTAGGAAGGGGCGGGGCTGGGATGTGAACCCGGCTAGTTTGGACACTTCCCGATGCTGCCTCCCATTTTCTGAGCCCCACATGTACATACACATATGTGTATTTTCTCAGACTCCTCATGAAAACCAGGAAGTATCTCCATTTTACAGGAGGGGAAGCTGGCCCAGAGAGGCTCGAGGACTTGCCCCAGGTCACACAGCTGAAAGGGACAGATTCTGTGATTCCAAACACTGCCTGTGCCTTTAAGGACTCCACACGACTGCCTCTCTCAAACTTGGCACAAGGCAGCCAGGCTGAGCTCCCCACCCCCACTCACTACCTCCATCTCACCCCCCTTTCTGCTGCACAGCCTTGCCAGCGGGGGTGGGGAAGGGCGGGGGGCGGTCCTATGGGTGTTAGGAGAGGGTGTAGACAGGCACCAGTGGCCAGAGGACCTGACCTCCCAAAGTGCTCTGCCTCTGTTAGCCCAGGGCCCTTGGGGTTGGTCAGAAGGGGGCTATTTGCAGTTCCCTGGCCGAGGCCTGGCCTCTTTCCACCCCTCCCCACCATCCTTCTCTCTCCCTGGGCTGCTCTCTTGCCCAGGGCAGGTGGGAACCTGGCTGGTTGCTTCCCAGGTGAGATAGTCTCAGCTGGCTGCCTCTCCTCCCCCAGGATTGAGCCTTATCGGTCATCAGAATTATTCCTGCCATGCGGACCCAGCTCAAGGTCATCCCCAGAAGGTCCCAGCACCTGCTCACTGTCTGCGTTGCCTAGAAATGTGGAAAAAGGGGGTGGCTGTTTTTCTTTTTTTAGGAGCCAGATCCCTGCCTAGAGTCCTCTATATTCCAGCACAGGGAACGAAGCCAGAGTCAAGTTAGAAGATGAAAGGACAGCGGGCTTTAGACCAGAAGACCAAGGTTTGGTCCCAGGCTCTGTGCCTCCCTTCTCAACCTTGGACTGGTCACTTCCTCTTTCTGGGCCTCAGTTTCCCCAACTGGAAAGGGTGTTGCGGGAGCAGACACTCTCCAAGATCCTTCTCTTCTAGGAGTGTATGACTTAATCTGTCCCCTGCACCAGAATCTTGACTTTGTGACAGTATTGAGTTTATTATATTAATTTATAATAAAACGATATCTCATATTATAAATTCATTTTTCTTTAAGTAGAAATACTGGCAAACTCATCACCTGCCCTCTCGGGAAGAAGCCTCACTGACTGCTCAGCCAAGAAGGAAAGAGGAGACTAAGATGGATCCCACATCTAGGGGAGGGAAGGAGGAAGCAGAGGCAGAAGCAGGAAGTAGGAGGGAAGCCCAGCTTTCCAGTCGGCAGTGCAGAGCGCTAGAGCAGTAGATGGAGCTTCTGAAGGTGGGATGCCTGAACCTTACTGCGGCCAACCAAAGCAACATTTCTGGGAGGAGAGCTGGGTATAGGTGGTTTTTGGAAACACCCCAAGATGAGTGTGATGTGCCATGAAGGTCAAGAACCACTTAGGAGCAGTGGTTCTCAAACTTTGGCGTGCCTCTGAACCCCCTGGAGGTCTTGGTAAATACAGGATGCTGGGCCCCATCTACAGAGTTTCCCACCCAGCAGGTCTGAATGGGGCCTGAATTCATTTCCTGTGGCTGCCGTACAAATCACCGCAAACTCTGTGACTTAACCAACACAAATCTATTCTCTTACAGTTCTTGGAGGTGTGAAATTAAAAATGAATCTCACTGGCTACCATCAAAGTGTTGGCTGTGCCCCCTCTAGAGGCTCAGGGAGAATCTGTTTCCTAGCTTACCCCCTCTTGTAGAGGCCACCTGCACTCCTTGGCTTGTGGCCCCTTCCTCCATCTTCACAGCCAACAATTGCATCATTCTGACTTCTGCTTCCATCATCCTATCTGCTCTGTCCCCAGCTCTCTTGCCTTTCTCTTTCACTTGTAAGGACCTTTGTGATTACACCAGACCCACTCAGATCATCCAGGATGACCTCTCCCTGTCAAGATCCTTAACCTAAGCACATACACAAAGTCCTTTTTCCATATAAAGGAACATATTCACAGGTTCCAGGGACTAGGATGTGGACATCTTTGGTGTGGGTTGGGGGTGGGGACATCGTTCTGCCTCCCACAGGGCCTAAGAATTTATATTCCAAACAAGCTTACAGGTGATGCTGATGTTGCTTGTCTGGAGACCATGCTTTGAGAACCCCACTTTAGAGTCTCTGGAAGATGAGAGCTAACTGAGCTGCAGCTGCCCTGGAAAGTCACTTTCTAGGAGTAGAAATGGGGAAGGAGGATTTTAGCTAATGTTAGCTGATCTGATCTCTCCTTGCCCAGAAAACGTAGAAACAAGAGAAACAAAACCTTCAGGGTAAGAGCAGTGTTTCCTTTGGATGCCACAGGTTGGGACATTCCCTTAAGGTCGGAACGCACATGCTCGGCCGGTTTGAGTCACAGGCAGGATGGAGTAGTATAACATCTTTTTCTTCAAAAGCATGGGATGCTACAAGTGGGATCCACACGAAGACAGAGTCCGTGGCTGGATGGTGTTTTGAAGACATCTCACTGTACATGACAGTGCTCCAAAGGCTCGTCTCCCTGCAGCCTTTGACCTGTTGGTACCTACCACCTGGAGTGTTCTCCTTCCATCTCTCTTTTCTATAACATTCTTTTTTTGAGACCAAGTCTCACTGTGTCACCCAGGCTGGAGTGTGGTGGCGCGATCTTGGCTCACTGAAACCTCCATCTCCTGGGTTCAAGCGATTCTCTCACCTCAGCCTCCTGAGTAGCTGGGATTACGGGTGCCAGCCACCGCACCCAGGTAATTTTTGTATTTTTTTTTTTAAATTATTAGAGACAGGGTTTCACCATCTTGGCCAGGCTGGTCTCAAACTCCTGACCTCATGCTCTGCCTGCCTTGGCCTCCCACAGTGCTAGGATCACAGGTGTGAGCCACTGCACCGGCCTTTTCTATTGTATTCTAACCTCTTCCCTAACTTCCTATTTGCATTATGTCTGGTTTCAGAAAGGACTTAAATGGGCCTAAGATGTTGGAAGAACCCAAGCTCTATGTTGTGTTTGAGTTTGAATCTGCTGAAATCACTTTTACTTTTTTTTTTTAATTTAACTTGCACAGCCAGTAAAGAGAAAAACTCCACCAAGGAGTACAGATTTTTCTAACAGAAGAACCTATGGTTCATTTGTAACCTAAGTGAGCAAGCTTTAGTTCCTTCCGCAAACATTTTCTATGTTAAATGAATAAGATACTTGTTTCCGGGGCTTCCCAGGTTTGAGGACCCTGTACTTGAAACTCGATAGCCGCCTCTGGAAAAACTCGGGATTCATTTGCTCGGGAGACTTTTTGCTTCTTGGAAGAACCCAAAAGAGACAGAGGCTTGCAATTAAATAAAAGCCTTTTCCCCACTTTGCCTGGGGTCTTGATTCTTGTTTTTCTTTTTTTTTTTTTTTTTTTTTTTTTTGAGACACAGTCTCACTCTGTCACCCAGGCTGGAGTGCAGTGGTGCAATCTCAGCTCACTGTAACCTCTGCCTCTGGGTTCAAGTGATTCTCCTGCCCCAGCCTCCTGAATAGCTGGGGCTACAGGTGCCTGCCACCAGGCCTGGCTAATTTTTGTATATATTTTTTTGAGACAGACTCTCATTCTGTTGCTAGGCTGGAGCATGGGAGTGCAGTGGCGCAATCTCAGCTCACTGCAACCTCCGCCTCCCAGGTTCAAGCAATTCTCCTGCCTCAGCCTCCCAAGTAGCTAGGACTACAGGTGTGTGCCACCACAGCCGGCTAATTTTTGTATTTTTAGTAGAGGCAGGGTTTTACCATGTTGGCCAGGTTGGTCTCCCTCTCTTGACCTTGTGATCCGCCTGCCTTGGCCTCCCAAAGTGCTGGGATTACAGGCATTAGCCACTGCACCTGGCCTAATTTTTGTATTTTTAGTAGAGGTGGGGTTTCACCATGTTGGCCAGGCTGGCCTTGAACTCCTGACCTCAAGTGATCTTCCCGCCTCTGCCTCCCAAAGTGCTACTGCCTGAGCCACCACGCCTGGCTTGGTGTCTTGATTCTTTATGCAGTTGAGATCCTTGGAATATATATGTTCTTCCATACCTCCCTTCCGTTTCCTTCACTGAAATTCAAAGTGTTTGATATAACAGTGCCCTGTAGTTTCATTTTAACCAAGCCTAAATCAAAGTGATGTTTTTAGATTATAACTCCTATTTTCTTATAGGGATTCATAAAATGAAGCAAGATCATTTAAGTCAAAGTAAATAAGAATAAATAGGGTAAAACAAGGCTAAGGACATAAAATTGAACCAGTAATGAAGCTACTGTAAAAAGACCTGCCATGGAATTGTGCATTTTTGCTGCAAGTGAGAACATATTTGGTGTGAGGTTTTCTGGCAGCCAAGACCAAAAGGGAAAACTAGTTAGTTACACAGTTCATAACTGTCCATGTGGTAGGAAATTAAACTACTGCTTAGGAATCTACAGCTGAAAGACTAGAAAGACCCGAGCCCTTTAAGTATGGGAATATCCTTGGGGGTGTGGAAAGCGGGAAGCCACACCCCCAAGAACATCTTTCCAATAGGTTCAAAGACGAGTTTTATGAAACATTTCTTTTGGCAGAGCACAGGAGAGTAAAACTGATTCGTAGGGAATGTTGTGAGTCGGCTCGGGGATTCATTTCTCTCTTGTTCTGGCTTAAACCTGGGTTAATTTTAGAGTATCTGGATCATCTGGTTGACCTTAAAGGAGAGTTAGATTCCCAGAAGAAAGAAGGTCAGCCGATTAGGAAGCAACCTGATAAGTGCAAGCAACCTAAAGTCCAGCCCTATTGGCTGAACCAAATATATTTCTGGGCTCATGTCATTTAGAAGTTCAGTGGTAGTCTTAGCATCAGACAGGACTTTACTCAGAGCCTAAATGCCCTCACCAGGGCCTGGTTTCTTTCTCTGCATTTCCCAAGACTATTTTCATGGTATGGCTTCATGTTCAGACAGGCTTGTTAGCTCTCAAGACAGCACACAGGGCTGTTGGCACTTCACACTGTTACGTTGATACCAATAGTTAAAATGGAATCCCCTGCACTCACTGGTAAATAGCCACTGTCCCGAGCCCTTTAAGTATGGGAATATCCTGGACCTCCCCAAAATGCAACTCAAGAGTTAAAGCTCAGCATAGCAATGGGCCTGTCTAAGTCCTTCCTTCCTATGCTGACTTGTCAGATTAGTTCTGGTTAGTCAGATTTTGAAAATAATTCCTCTATTTCTTCTTTATATTGTTGGGGGAAGAGAAGGTGTTTTTCCCACCATTCTCAGTGGAAGTCCTGAGTTTCAATCTGATTGGATTACATTAGGTCGCACACTTATTCCTTAACCGATCACTGTAGACTGGTAAGCACTAGTTAACCTAGGCTAGATTACATATCCTACCCTTGACCTCACTAGACCCAAGATGAGCAGCTTGTCTGGGAACAGGGAGCAGAAACAGTGGAGCAGAAACTCTTGGGTTTTAGAATCAGACAGATCCAGGTTAGTTGATTTACTCATGAATTCAAAACACTGCGTGTAACGCACCAAATAAAGCAGACCTAGTTCCAGCCCTAACAGAAACATTAAACCAGTATATCGGTTGTCTATTGCCATGTAGCACACCACTCCAAAACTTAGTGACCTAAACAATGACGATTTTATGTGCTCACCATTGTATGGGTCCACAATTTGGGCTGGGCTCAGCTGGGTGATTCTTCTGGACTAATTCATGTAGCTGCAACTGGAGCTGGATGATCTAAATGGTCTCACTCTTGGGTCAGGCCATTGATGTTGTCTGTTGGCTGAGCCAGGGGATTCCAGGAGTCTAGCATGGGCTCTTCACTCAGCAGCAGGGTTCCAAGAGGACAAGCCCAATGCACATGTGCTTTTCAAGGCTGTGATTACGAGGGCTGTACTACAACAATCTGCCACAATCAGTAACAACCACATAAGAAAGCAATGACAACTTATGATTACCGCTGTGAGAGAGGGTTACTATTCCAAGTGGCACCTGAGCCAGCAGCATTGGCATCACCTGAGACTTGTTAGAAATGCAGCATCTCAGGCTCCACTGCAGGTCTGTGAAATCAGAATCTGCAGTTTAACAAGGTCCCCAGGAGATGTGTGTGTATGGTAAAGTTTCAGAAGCTGGTGACTATTAGGGGGACCAAGGAATGACGGAGGGGAAGAAACAGCACAGCTAGTTTATGCCACTTAGTGTGCTTCCCACATCCTCTCAGTTTCTGCTGTGACCTGGCTACCAGGCCAGCAGTGACCTTCTCCCACTGTCCTGGGCCCCACAGGAGGGCCCCACATTCACAGTCTCACAGTGAGGACAGCTTTGGTTCAGTGGGTATCACCCCGAGGCAAGCACCTAAAACTGGACTTCCACTGGGCTTGGCAGGGAGCTTGCCCCTGAAAGGTGGGGACAAATGGGGCCCCTGTTTATGTATACACAGTTCCAGGCAGCAACAGAGGCCAATGTTGGAGCAGCCAGTTCTGGGCTCCCTAAAGACCCCTAGGAAAGCCAGACCCTCAGGGCTGCTTGGTCCTTCAGCCCCTCACCTGGCATGGAGGGTGATGGTGAGTTGTCAGGTTCATAGCCAAAGGCTGTGAAGAGGCTTTCCTGGTGGGCAGGTGGGTGGCATTCTAGAATGCTCTGCTAGAATGACTGTATGTCCCATTTGCACAGGGCAGTCCTGTGGACACCTGCCATCCTGTTTTTGTAATGATTAATAAGGCCCCTTCTCATTCTGGTTTGGATCAAAAATTGAAAGGGTCACCCTAGTTAAAGGGTGAGTTTAATCTCAGAACGCAGGAAGGTGCCTCTGAAAGAGCGCTGGACCCTGAATCAGGAATAGGAACTCTTGTCTTGCCCTGCTGCTGACAGGCTGGGGGACCTCAGGCATATTCCTTTGTCCCTCTGGCTTCAGTTGCCTTGTGTCTGAATTGAGGGGTTGGATCAGACAATCCCTGCTGGGGAGTAAATGAATGTGTTGTCCTTCGGGTTCTGCTCCGTCAGCTCCATGTTGATGAGGACCTTCTTCTCTCTCTAGCATCTTTGGTTCTGTGTCCTCTGGGGACCTCACATTCTGCTAGTTCCTCCCCCAGTCCGCAGCTTGCAGGAGCCTGGAGTAGTGTCTCTGAGGCTCTGCCTCGGGGCTCTGTGCAAGTGGGGCCGCACTGCCTGTCTGCCTGCCTACTCCCCCATACTCTGTTCCACTGGGATCCTTCTTTATCTTGAACTTCCTAGCTGTGTGACATTTGGGACAAATAATCATCTGTGACTGTTTCTCCATCTGCCATGGGAGATAGTGATGTCATTCTTGCAGGATCATGGATAATGTACATAAAGTGTCTGGCCCATCATAGGAACTCACCAAGGCATTTCTGTGCCTCATGTCTTAAAGTTGACCACCTGGAGGGCTCAGCTCAAGTCTTCAATGAGTTGAGAACTAAAGGAAGTGATTTACAAGTGTGAAGGCTCTAGAAGTTTCCTCTCTGTAATAGTCTGCAACACTCTGAATTTTTTTTTTTTTTTGGAAAAATTATTTGTTTATTTATTTAGAGACAGGCTTTTGCTCTGTCACCCAGGCTGGAGTGCAGTGGTGTGATCATAGCTTACTGCAGCCTCCAACTCCTGGGCTCAAGCTGTCCTCACGCCTCAGCTTCTCAGGTAGCTGGGACTACAGGCATGTGCCACTATGCTCAGCCAATTAAAAAAATATATTTTGTAGAGACAGACTCACTATATTGCCCAGGCTGACCTCTAACTCCTGGCTTCAAGTGATCTTCCTGCCTTGGCCTCCCACACTGCTGGGATTACAGGCATGAGTCATGAAATTAGTATTCATTCTCTAACTTTTTTGTTCTTGATTGAAATTGTTCTGACTATTCTGGTTCCATTGCCTCTTTTTTTTTTTTTTTTGAGATGGAGTTTCACTCTTGTTGCCCAGGCTGGAGTGCAGTAGCACAATCTTGGCTCACTGTAGCCTCCACCTCCCAGGTTCAAGCAATTCTCCTGCCTCAGCCTCCCAAGTAGCTGAAATTACAGGCACCTGCCATCATGCCTGGATAATTTTTTGTATTTTTAGTAGAGACAGCGTTTTGCCATGTTGGCCAGGCTGGTCTTGAACTCCTGGCTTCAGGTGACCCACCCACCTAGGCCTCCCAAAGTGTTGGAATTACAGACGTGAGCCACTGTGCCCAGCTCATTGCCTTTTCACACAACCTTTAAAATCACCTTGTCCACTTTAAAAAAAAAAATCTGCTGGAATTTTTATTAGAATTGCATTGAATCTAAATCAGTGTGGGAAGAATTTATATCTTAGCAATATTGAATTTTCCAGTCTGTGAACATGATATGCCTCTTCTTTTTTGGTTTTCTTAGGTTTGTTTTTTTTTTTTGGAGTTTCAGTCTTGTTGCCTAGGGAGGAGTGCAGTGGCACAATCTTGGCTCACTGCAACTTCTGCCTCCCGGGTTCAAGTAATTCTCCTGCTTCAGCCTCCTGAGGGCTTTTTGTATTTTTAGTAGAGATGGAGTTTCACCATGTTGGCCAGGCTGGTCTTGAACTCCTGACCTCAGGTGATCCACCTGCCTTGGCCTCCCAAAGTGCTGGAATTACAAGTGTGAGCCACTGTGCCTGGCCTCTTCGATTTTTTTTTTATTAGTGTTTTATAGTTTTTAGCAGACAGACCTTGCACATATTTTGCAAGATTTATACCTAAGTATTTCATGTTTTCTGGTACTACTGTAAATAATTCTTCAAAATTTTTTTCAAATTCCAATTGTTTATTGCTAACATATAGAAATATATTTTTTTATGTTGACCCTTCCCTTTTATTGTTAATCTTTATTATGCATTAACTTTCCTCTTACCTTTCTCACACAAAGACTTTATGGCTATCACAATGTCCTAAGATGGAATGGTAAATACACTCTTTTTTTCTTTTTCTCCTGAGACCAAGTCTCGCTCTGTTGCCCAGGCTGGAGTCCAATGGTGCAATCTCAGTTCACTGCAACCTCTGCCTCCCCAGGTTCAAGCAATTCTTTACCTCAGCCTCCTGAGTAGCTGGGATTACAGGTGCCAGCTAATTTTTGTATTTTTAGTAGAGATGGGGTTTCACCATCTTGGCCAGGCTGGTCTTGAACTCCTGACCTCGTGATCCACCTGCCTTGGCCTCTCAAAGTGCTGGGATTACAGGCATGAGCCACTGCGCCCGGCCATACACTCCTTTAAATTGAGTGAGGAAATGAAACTCAGCTATAAAGAAAGGAAAACAAACTGTAGAGATAAGAAAACAGACTACAGCTAACTGATTAATATGTTGTAACTCTTAAATCACTCTTGTATAGAAATGCTGTAATCCCATTACATTTCTGTGTTTTCTACCTGTATAAGCAAAAACTTAACTCTTAACTTTGGAGCACTGATCCCTTTTCTCTGGAGTCTTTGTCTCCTAGATGACCATTTTCACCTTCTCACTTGAATAAACTTTAAACTGGATTCTGATCCTTTTAATTCTTTCAGGTTTACAGAAAGAAGATTCAAGCTTCAGCAGGCCAGGTCAGTTGGACAAGGTGACCTTTAAGCCTGCTTCTAGCTTCATGAAAACAAATCTGAAACTTGCCCGATCTCAGGAATGGTGGTGAAAACACCTTGTACCCGAATGGTCTGGTGACAGGTGTGTCCTGTGCACTCAGTGTTCTCTAAGTCCTGGGAGAAGCAGGTTGTCTAAAAGGAGACGCCAGGAAGAGGCAGGAGATCCCAGCATCCTGATGTACTCAGCAGCGTCATCTCATTCACCAGACAGGCAGCCCTTGTGCCCCTCCACTAAGGCTAACTGCCAGGAGGGTGAGGTGTGGGTGGGTTTTATTCACTGCTCCATCCTCAGAGGCCAGCAAAGTGCATGGAAGAGGAAGAAGTCTCTAGTGTTTACAGACAGACCAACACTCCCACCCTGAAAGGACACAGTACAACAGGGGGTTGGGGGAGGTAATGATTACAGGCAACAGATTGTTCAAAACAACTACATTTGGACGAGTCTATTTTCGCAAAACAATGAAAACTCGGTGTTCCTTTCAAAATGAAAACTTTCTTTTTCCACTATCAATTATTTCAGTCTCAGATATGCCCCGTTCTGTTTCTCCCACAGTATATGACTTAATTAACAATACGGTCGATTATTTATAAGCAAGTTATTTTAAAACTGTGATTCAAAATCGCATCTGATTTTTTCACTTGACTTTTG
This sequence comes from Sapajus apella, assembly GCF_009761245.1. Classification (NCBI taxonomy): domain Eukaryota; kingdom Metazoa; phylum Chordata; class Mammalia; order Primates; family Cebidae; genus Sapajus; species Sapajus apella. Next base: position 2,893,865 of record NW_022437079.1, read on the forward strand.
TAGTGTAGTTAGTTATTTTTGTTTGTTGTTTTTTGAGAGTCTTGCTCTGTCACCCAGGCTGGAGTGCAATGGTGCTATCTCAGCTCACTGAAACCTCCCCTCCTGGGTTCAAGTGATTCTCCTGCTTCAGCCTCCCAAGTAGCTGGGACTACAGACGGGTGCCACCATAGCCGGCTAATTTTTTGTATTTTTAGTAGACACGGGTTTTCACCATGTTGGCAAGGATGGTCTCGATCTCTTGACCTCGTGATCTGCCGCCTCGGCCTCCCAAAGTGCTGGGATTACAGGTATGAGCCAGCGCACCCAGCCATTTTTGTTTTTAATGATGTTGCCAGGGTTAACTTTTTCCAAGAGTAGTTTTTAACAGTAAAAAACGGGGTGGGAGGAGGATATAATAAATGGCCAAAGAGGTTAAATAAATTATGTTACCTTCATTAAGTAAAATATTTGTAGCCACTATAATGATGTGAAATTTTATTTACTGGTAAGAAAACGTTCATAAGGCATTACTGAGTGAGGAAAAAATCAGTTTGTAATACACCATGTATAATGTGTTTCCACTTTTTCTTTTAAAACATATTTTATATATTTAAATATATTAATATGCAAATATATAAATACACAAAATATGTTTATAAACATTCCAGAACAATACGGAACAAAATGTTGACAATGGTTATCTCTAGGATTTTAAGCCATTTTTGTATTCTTTGTATTTGTATAACAGGGTTTCTTTCCTTATTTTTATTTTTTTGAGACGGAGTCTCTCTCTCTTGCCTAGGCTGGAATATGGTGGTGTGATCTCAGCTCACTGCAACCTCCACCTCCCGGGTTCAAGTGATTCTCCTGCCTCAGCCTCCTGAGTAACTGAGATTACAAGCGCCTTCCACTACATCCAGCTAATTTTTGTATTTTTAGTAGAGATGAGGGTCTCACCATGTTGACCAGGTTGGTCTTGAACTCCTGACCTGAGGTGATCCACCCGCCTTGGCCTCCCAAAGTGCTGGGATTATAGGTGTGAGCCACCATCCCCAGCCAACAGGGTTTCTTTATAATCAGGAAAGGCAATACTGCCTTTGTCATCTTATGAAAAACATTAAATTAAAGCACATTTCTCTCTAAGAACACAGATCTGGGATTATAACATGAGTCAAGTAGAAATGAAAATAACTAGACAGGTTACACAGAGTCTTCTGTTGCCTAGCTCTCTTGTGGCCCTCAGAGCTGTCTTCACTTGCCAGCCCGTGCCCACCACAAGCCCCCTAACCCCAAGCCCTGGTACTCAGCACCACCAGCCTGGGCTGAACCCTCTCCCGGAGCTGGACCTACATGGAGAAAAAAATGTCTAAGCAGTGAATCCCAGCTGCTGAGGAGGCTGAGGTGGTATTGCTGTTGATAAAGCCACTGTCCCTCCAGCAGGAGGGAGACTTACACATCTGTACAATCTCTGGGCACAAGAATTTTCCTTTCTCTTTCTTCCCTCTCTTCCTCCTCCCTTCTTTTTTCCTTCCCTCACTTCCACTTCCCTTCCCTCATTTTCTCCACATCTCCCAAGCACCTGGAGGCCACAAGGGACACAGTGATGAATCACCCCAGGCCCCCTCAAGGGACCTGCAACTACAGAGAGAAGCAGGTGAGTCCTAGAGTTCACCTCTCTATGCTCAGTGCCCGGAGGGAGGGCCTCCCGGAGGAAGTGACCTCGGCACTCAATCCTGAAGGAAGAGAAGGAGTTGGTCAGGAAAGAGAGTGGACAAGAGCCTAATCCTCATGGGCAAGTTGGTTGCTGCTACGGGTTCCTGACTGGCCCTTCTGTTACACAGAACCAAGCCTGCCCAGAAAACGGCTTGACGCCCTTCCTTGGCTGGGGTGAGCTCCCTGGCAGCCCAGCCCACCCGGCCCTACGATGGCAGCAGGGCTTGGCTGACACTCACCCCATAAACGCAGCTGAGTCAGGGTCTGTTTCCGTGCTTGGGACTTCCTGGAGGGCCTTGCACAACTGCCCCTGCCAGGTCATGCCCGGGTTTTACTGCTCTCACCGTCGGCTTGGCAGTTCTTCCTTATTTTGAATCCAGATCCTTCCTGCTGCAGTCAATCCAGGGCCTTTTGCTTTATCCCCAAGGTTTTCAAAAATGAAGAAAAACTGGTCTCCTTGTTCTATAGGAGCTCCACTGTGATTAGGTCTGTCCCTCCTCCATCTTTAAGCCTTTGGGCTTTAAGCAAAGATGTGAGGTCTGCTTTAAGCAGGAATGGACTTTGGGATCTTTATCGTTACTCTCGTCTCGACCATGGACCTCCCTGGGCACCCAGATCAATTTGCCATGTGGGGGCCATACGCGAATGGAAGACCAATCCAGAGGTTATGAGCTCATATAGAACATTGATTGTCTCTGTGGATAAATCCACTACCCTCTCCAATTTTCTTCTGGTAACAGTTTTAAAAGGTATCCTATAAGAAGATAGATCTTGGAGAGGTCAGTTTCAGGATGAGTCAACCTTGAAGTTACGCTTGGGAGCTGGAGACCAGGATGAGAAGATTGGAGCAAGGGTGACAAGGCTCATTAAGATCGCTCAAAGAAAGGAGAACAAATAAACATCCAGGGTTGTGTAATTTTAAAATGTTTTAATACATTCTATTTGCCGGGCACGGCAATAGGATTACAGGCTCACATCTGTAATCCCAGTACTTTGGGAGGCCGAGGTGGGCAGACCACTTGAGGCCAGGAGTTCGAGACCAGCCTGGCCAACATGGCAAAAACCCATCTCTACTAAAAATACAAAAATTAGTCAGGTGTGGTGGCGCATGCCTGTAATCCCAGCTACTCATAAGGCTGAGGCAGGAGAATTGCTTGAACCTGGGAGGCAGGAGTTGCAGTGAGCCGAGATTGTGCCACTGCACTCCAGTCTGGGTGATAGAGAGAGACTCCATCTCAAAAAAAAAAAAAAAAAAAAAAAAAACCAAACCCACATTATATTCAACAAAGGACAGAGAAAGATGGATTGGAGAG
>NW_022437079.1:2896879-2957630 GCF_009761245.1 Sapajus apella
TGAAGAGGACGCACGGTGATGGGCAGACAAGGAAGGACCAGGCTTAGCTTCATGCTTGGCTCCTAGAACACCCAGTTCATGGAGGCTGCTGCTGTGACTCATCTCTGCTTCCATCTTCCCCTGAGAACCCTGGGGTTTGTTGGTGAGTCTTTGGACTGCTGCATAGACAGCATACTCTGCAGTAGCAGGGAGAAGTGAGTGAAGACCCTCCCTTGAACTGTGCGCACTGGAAGAGCAGAGGTCACATCTTGATGTCTCGGTGCTTGTACAGTGCCAGGGATGGGGTAGGTGCTGAGCGTATGTGCTCACCCTGTGCTGTACAAAACACAGAAAGCCCCGCAGAGTTGGAACTGTAATTAGGCAGAGGGTGTGTGGGACTCCCTTGAGCCTCTGACTTTGGCCTCTGCTCCAGGCCTCGGGTAGGCAGATGTTTTCTAGTAGATATCAGAGACTCCAGCTGACATCCCTCCAGGGACTATTCTCCCAACTTTTTTTTGTTTTACAGATTTTCTTTTCTTCTTCTTTTTTTTTTTTGCAACAGAGTCTTACTCTGTCGCCAGGCACCAGGCTGGAGTGCAGTGGCGCAATTTCGGCTCACTGCAACCTCTGCCTCCTGGGTTCAAGCAATTCTCCTGCCTCAGCCTCCCAAGTAGCTGGGACTACAGGCGTGTGCCACCACGCCCAGCTTATTTTTGTATTTTTAGTAGAGATGGGGTTTTACCATGTTGGCCAGGATGGTCTTGATCTCTTGACCTCATGATCCGCCTGCCTGGGCCTCCCAAAGTGCTGGGATTACAGGCATGAGCCACCGTGCCCAGTCTGTTTTACAAATTTTCAAGCCAACAGAAAAGTTGCAAAAACGTACAGTGAAGTTGCAAAAGCCCTTCACCTGGATTCACCACTTTTGTTTCGTTTCTCTCAGGATATATGTTTGTGTGTGTTGGAGACATATGACATTTTACCTCTAAAGCAGGTATCTCCCAGTAGCAAAAACAGACTCCCTCATAACTACAGCACCACGATGACCCTCAAAACACTTTGCGTTAATAAATCCCATCAGTTAACATACCGCTCTTACTTCATTTTCCTCAGTTGTACCACTAGTACTTTTTTTAAGGTTTTTGTTTTGATCCGGGAGCCAATTAAGAATCAATCAAAGCATTTCATGGATTTGTCATGTCTCTTTCACCTACAAGTGTTGCCCTCCTTGTTTTTTATTTTTATTTTCTTTTGACGTCTATGACACCTACATTTCTTTTTAAGACTCCAGACCAGTTGTGTTGCAGAATACCCCTCAGTTTGGGTTTGTCTGCTGCTTCTGCATGACTAAATTCCGGGTATGCATCTTTGGCAGGAACGGCACGTTCGGGCTTGTGTCCTTCTTGGAGCAGCTCATCAGGGAGCAGCACGTGATGTCTGGCTCCCCACTGTTGCGGTTCTTATTTTCAATCCCATAAGCTGTCATGGAAGAGAGTTTTGCAGAGAGACCTACACCCTTTCCCCTCACACCACAAGCCACCTACACTGAAGATCTCCCCATGAGTACAGGGAGACAGCACAGTCTGTGGCTTTGAGGGACTGAAGATGATGGAGGCATGTCCAGAGCTGCTTCCCAGGGCCCCTAACCCCTTCCCCCAGCCCTAATCCCCTTCCCAACTCTGGGGAGGGCGTAGGACTCCATCTCCTGGGCCCTGCCCTCACAGACTTTTCAGAGAGCACCAGAGGGGAGCGCCATTACCCACCATCACGGAAGCAGCACCAGTTCTATTTGTGACATATTTCAATTTACAGAAGACTATCTCATTAATTTCTCTTCTCTTTCTTTCTCTCTTTATTTCTCTCTTCCTTCCCTCCTTCCTTCCTTCCTTCCTCTCTTTCTTTCTTTTTCTTTCTTTTCTTTCTTTCTCTCTTTGTTTTTTTCGAGATGGGGTTTCACCATGTTGCCTAGGTTGGTCTCAAACTCCTGGGGTCAAGCAATCCTCCTGTGTCAGCCTCCGAAAGTGCTGGGATTACAGGCCTGAGCCATTGTGCTTGGCCCCCATTCATTTTTAGTGGCAAATAACAAGATCTGCCACTTCATCAAGTACATCCTACCAGGCTTGGGGTTAAAAGTACTGTTATGCATTAGAGTCATCCCAGGAACTCCTGTTGCCCTTGTATAGGTGGGGAAACCAAGGCCCAGAGGAGTTAAGCAGCTGACCCAGGGTCACCTGGCTAGGAAGTGGCAGGGCTGGGATGGGAGCCCTGGCCTCCCAGAGCCTCTGGGTCACTGCGCTGATCACCAACTGCATGGTCTCCTTTGAACATCACAGCAAAATGAAAGCTGAGCCGCGCAGACACGGAGGCACCCATTTGCAGATCAGGCCCAGAGAGGAGGTGCATACTGACAAAATCTGTGAAACTGGGACCAACCCAAGAGCTTCTGCGTCCTGGGCCAGTGTCTTGCCACAGCCTCGGGCTGCTTGTGGGACCAAGGCCAAAGCTGTCAAGGATGCCAACAGTCATCCATCAAGAGAGATGAGTAGAGAGAAAGGTGACAGCAGTGTCAGTCTCAGCAGCATGCCTTCAACACGGCCACACCAGCACAGGGGACTCCACCTTGCCTGGAAGACGGTCTGAATCACCTATGCCTCAGGATCCACCTCCCTGCCTGCCAATGTGGCTGCCACACCCTGCCTCTCCCCTGCCAGGGAGAGAACCGTCCCGTCCCAGTCGGCAGTCATCCCTGCTTGTCAAGGCACACACATTTTAGGAGGAAGAGGCTGGTTCCTTAGGAAAACCCCCGCCGAGCCTGATAGACACGAGCAGCAGGTTTCTTAAACTCTGGTCTCAGAAGACAAGCCAAGAATTCCACCTCTGGGTTGTCCACTAAAGTACCAAGTTGGGGTGGGAAGAGGGAAGTAGCCTGGAATCATGCAGTCGGGGGTACATGAGACAAGAAAAGCCAAAGAGCAGAGGGTGAAGGTTTACCTGTCACTTGCCCTGCAAATCCTAGATCAAAGTTCACCTCTTCCATGAAGTCTACCCTGATAACCCCAGGACCCATCAAGCGCTCCTCAGTGACACAGGAAAGTGCTCATTCTGCCTTAACCAGTGGAGCAAACTTGTATCCCCTCTTCTATAGTGCAAATCTTGGGGGGTGGGGGAGCTCGCATAGCTATTTGGCTTGATACGGAGCTGTGTGCAGTGGTTGCTCCATACGTGTTTTAAACAGCTGAATAAATTGAAAGAATCCACTCATCCATTCACTCACTTGGAAAAACAGTGGCCAACAACTGCAAGATAGGGTCTCTTCTAGGTGTCCTTGCCCTGGAATGCTGACATTTTCTAATGTAGGAAGACAACACAGACAGATATGAAAAGGGCAGACGGGCGAGGAAGAAACAGTGGACGAACGCATGACGTGGAGGCTGGGAAAGGGCGAGTGGGAGAGAGACCTCCACCCTCCTGCCAGCTCATCAAGCCCCTCTAGTCCCAGTCCCCTCTATCCACAAGGACAGGCATTCCACAGAGCACCTGGGCCTGGCCTGAGGTGGGCAGGCGGGCTGCTGGCCATGCCTTATGTGAACGGGAGACAAAATGTTCTGGAAGGAGACATTTTTCTTAGGCTTCTGTATGAGTGGCCATTTTTTCTCCTAGGAGCACCAGAAATAAAATGACTGGCCACCCAGGGGAGAAACTGAGAACTTGGCCCCTACCAATACCAAGGACAGCTGCCTGGGGTGTTCAGAAAAGGACAGTCACAGCCGGGCACGGTGGCTCATGGCTATAATCCCAGCAATTTGGGAGGCTGAGGCGGGTGGATCACCTAAGGTCCAGAGTTCAAGACCAGCCTGGCCAACATGGTGAAACCTTATCTCTACAAAAATACAAAAATTAGCCAGGCATGATGGTGGATGCCTGTAGTCCCAGCTACTCAGGAGGCTGAGGCAGGAGAATCGCTTGAATCTGGGAGGTGGAGGTTGCAGTGAGCTGAGATCATGCCAATACACTCCAGCCTGGTGACAGAGTGAGTCTCAAAAAAAGAAAAGAAGAGTCAGTCTCAAAAAAAGAAAAGAAGAGAAAAGAAAAGGGCAGTCACATTAAAATGCCACGGGGTGGCACTGGGGCATGTGCAGAAGAACCGATTTCCCTGCCTCCCTCCATGGGGCCTTCCTTGGCCACTCAGTGTACATGGTACTCCTGGTCCCCTCTCTCCCACTTTCTTCCCCTCCACCCTGCACATATCGCCTTCCCACATGCTGTCTGCTTTGCCTATTGTGAAACACGGTAGATAAGTGAAGTACATACTACCAGCTTATTCACCAACCTTCCCCACCCTTCTAGAATGCCAGCTCCATCGGGACCGGGATTGTTGCTTCATTTGTTCACTGCCATGTCTCAGCACCCAGAACAGCGGCTGGCATACACTAGGTGCTCAAAGAATATTATTCATTCCTTCCTTCATCCGTCCAGAACACTCCCCAAGTGCCTCTTCTGTGCCTCACACAGACATAAATCAGATGTTACCCCTGTCTTAACAGAGTTCATGGCCCCCCTCGGGAATGAATGACTTCAGAGGGTGGTGTGCTCCCCGTCCATCTCATCCCAAAAGCTCCTGTCCTAGCCCACCTTTCAACTTGGACCTCCAGTAACTGGGCCCGCAGAGCCTGCAGAGCTGTGTTAGCAGTTGCTGCTGTGGTCTCACCTCCTTAAATATTATGCAGGGGCACTAGGATGGCAGGACCTCACGCAGGGTCAGGTGCCTCAGCCTCCCGAGTAGCTGGATTACAGGTGCGTGCCACTATACACGGCTAATTTTTGTATTTTTAGTAGAGACCAGGTTTCACCATGTTGGCCAGGCTGGTCTCAAACTCCTGACCTCAAATGATCTCCCTGTCTCGGCCTCCCAAAGTGCTGGGATTACAGGCATGAAGCACTACACCCGGCCGGGATTTGTTTTTGAATGTTAATTCATGATGACCTATATGGGTTACCTAAATGTAACCCGAGAAAAAAGCCATGTGATAACAGTGTCTCCCTTCAACCTTGTATCCTCTTGGTAGTCTGAAGCCCCTCATTTGTACCTTTAGTCTACTAAATAGGAAGGTCAAGGGCAAACAGCCTTCTCGTGCTGGCTGTGGGGGTGGGAGGGTGACTGTGATTGGCTGTGGCTCCAGGCCTGTCCCACTGAAGCCTCTTCAGGGGTCCCAGTCAGCATCTCCCTCCTGAGCCCTGTGCCCTGCCCCAGGAAGGAGTCCCCCAAGGAGGGCCCCCTGGGTTCCAGCACCAAGGTGTGCTAGGGGACTCTGGAGAAGGTCTGGGTTAGACTGGATGGGGGCAGTTCTTACAATGAGCATGACTCCCCAGCTCCCCTATCCTTAAAGCAAGCCTTCCACCTGCTTCCTCCCAGCCTGGGCTTCAGGAACCACGCCACCCACTGCTCTCTATCCCACAACTGTACCACTCCTGTGTGGGACCTAGACGCCCACGAATCTTGCAGCAGCCTCCCCCATCCCAGCCCTTGTCTCCCTCCCTCCGCTTATTCCCATTGCCCATTGTACGTAGATGTTTTTCTTCCCAGCAGTGAATACACATGGCTGAAGACAAACCCTCCTTCTAGCTCCTTCCAGAGGGGATGGGCAGAATGGCACAGTGGAAAGACTATAGCCTTTGAAATCGGACAGTTTAGGGTTTGAATCTCAGCCGGTTCTTTAGGCCATCTGATAACTCATGCTTTTCAACTGCAGGACGCACCTAGGATATCAGCAAAGGGACCACGTATTAAGTTTCTGCAGCTGCCAAACACTTTGCAAGTGGTTAGTTGAGAATTAACAAATATAGCTAAGGAATCTGGCAACTGCAGAAACTAAATACATGGCTCCTATTGCTGATATTGCTCATGCAGTGTCTGGCTGTTTCTTTGCCAAGGGAGTGGAAATATCCTAGTACCCCACACTGGCACGGTGTGGCCACACTCAACTTCCAAGCGCCCCGATTAGCCTCAGGTGTTATACATGGCTTAGTGGCTTTTACAAATCTGGGATTTCAACTGGCAAAGTATTTTTAAAGCCAGCATTGGCAAGAGTGCATGGGAAAAGTCACTGACACCTGACTCATAGGGTGCATGCTTTGTTTGGTAAAATCTTTCCGGGAGAAAATCTACACGTATGTATCAAAACAACTCTGCCTCTAGGAATTCACAGAAAGTTGTGCAAAGACTTACATACCTGGATGTTCATGACAGCATTCTTTATAATACTAAACAAATAAAAATGACCTCATTGCTCATCACCTAACACTAGGGGATTGTCTAGAAAAAACACAGTATATCCTGCTATTAAAAGTGATGCTGTGGAGGGCTGGGTGTGGTGGCTCACACCTGTAATCCCAGCACTTTGAGAGACTGAGGTGGAAGGGTCACGAACCTAGAAGCTCAAAACCATCCTGGGCAACATAGGGAGACCCCCACCACTAAAAAAAAAAAAAAATCAGAAAATTAGGTGGGCCTGGTGGCACATGGCTGTGGTTTCAGTTACTTGGGAGGCTGAGGTGGAAGGACTGCTTGAGCCCAGGAGATCAAGAATGCAGTGAGCCATGATCAAGCCACCACACTCCAGCCTGGGCATCAGAGCGAGACCCTGTCTCAAAAAAAAAAAAAATGTTGTAGAAGAATAATATGGGAAGATATTTACAAAATATTAAAGGAGTAAAAAAGGCTATAAATTAGTATGATCGTTTGAAACACTCCCCCCGTCCCCTCTAGCCCGTCTTCAATGAGCTAAAAAAAGACAAGTGTACATTCACCAAAATACAGTATTGCCTCTAGGGGGTGGAATTACAGATGGTGTTCACTTTCTTCTTTGTGTTTTTCTGTATTTTCCAAAAATCTCTACAATATCCCTGTATTTTTAAAGAAAAATTAGAAAATCTAATTTATTTTGACAATATACAGACTAAGCATAGATTTTACCTAAATATTATGGTTAACTCATATCAAGGTCACAGATTTTAACCAAAAGACAGTTCCTGATCATAGATTAATGAACTTGTGAAAAACTCTTAAGCTGTTTTTACAATCGTTTATACATTTTTTCCCATAATACCCTTGTATTTTTGAATAATTCTAGATTTACAGAAAAGTGGCAAAGACAGTTCCCATGTAGCCCTTACCCAGTTTGCCATACGGTTAACATTTTATGTAACCATAGCACACTTGTCCCAACTAAGGAACCAACCTGGGAATTTTCAGGCTTTCTTTGGATTTTACCAGTTTTCCCATTCGCATCGTCTTTCTGTTCCAGGATCAAGCCTGGTAGCACATCGCAGAGAGCTGCCTGTCTCCCAGGGGCTCTGTCCCAGCCATTGCTTGTTTTCCACATGCACTGTGTGAATTTCATAATCAGAAAAAGAAAGGACAGAAGCTGATGCAGATGATGATGATGGTGACGATGATGCTTAGGTCTGGGGATTCCTTCATTCTGATCTCCCTGGGAGGCCAATGATCCCCTTTTCTCTGTTCAGCAATACAAAAGGAGAAAGGCCCCAGGGTGAACGGGCCACACACAAGTTGGGGCTCCCGGATCCCCCCCCCCCCCCCGCCCGCTGCCTTATTGGCTCCCGCTCCTGCAGCTGTCCCCCAGCACGACTCGGGGATCTTCTGGGGCCCTCGGCTAGGGTTCCCCACCCTTCCTCCGCCCTGCCCCACCAACGTTGGGCGAGTGAGCGGGCGGTTCCCGGGTCCGCAGCTCAGTGCCCCACGCGGCTGCCCCGCCCCCTGCCCAGGTCTCAAAAGCCCCGCCGGGCTCCGAGCGCCAGCCCAGCCCCGCACCCCTCAGCATGGCCTGGAACACCAATCTCCGCTGGCGGCTGCCGCTCACCTGCCTGCTCCTGCAGGGGGCTATGGTGATTCTCTTTGGGGTGTTCGTGCGCTACGACTTCCAGGCCGACGCCCACTGGTGGACCGGGAGGGTGCGCAGGAACCTCAGCGATCAGGAGAACGAATTCTACTATCGCTACCCGAGTAAGTCCCGCCGCCCACAGGCCCCCGAGGCCTCTCCGCACAGCTCCCCACCTGCCGCGGGCCGCCAAGCTCACCGGCCTCTGCAGGACAGGCGTGGGAACAAACCCCTTTTCCCCGTGAAAAACTAGCAGGGGTCGGGCGCGGCGGCTCATGCCTGTCATCCCATCACTTTGGGAGGCTGAGGCGGGTGGATTGCCTGAGCTCAGGGGTTCGAGACCAGCCTGGCCAACAAGGTGAAACCCCATCTCTACTAAAATGCAAAAAATTAGCCGGGCGTGGCAGCATTCGCCTGTAATCCCAGCTACTCTGGAAGCTGAGACAGGAGAATCGCTTGAACCTGGGAGGTGGAGGTTGCAGTGAGCTGAGATCGCACCACTGCACTCCAGCCTGGGTGACAGAGCGACACTCCATCTCAAAACAACAACAAACTAGTAGAAAACACCAGGGTGATGTTTTTATTTGACTGCCCTCCCAGCCGTCAGATGTCCCCAGCATCCCTGCCAGAGAGCCCTGCCTGGTACCCTAAAAAGACCCGAGTCCTCTCACTCCATTACCAGTCGGTGGGTGACCTGGCTCCTGATTCCATGCCGAGGGCCACAGCGACGGCTCAGTGGCCGGCTGGCCCTGCTGCAGGCAGAGGTGTTGTGGGGACAGTGGGGGGCCAGGAGGCCAGGACACCCATCCCCTTTTGGCTTGGAGAGGGAAAACAAGCACCCCTGAATTTTCTGGTGTGGGCTGTGCTGTAGTTAAGAGCATGACCTTGCCATCACAGGCCTCTCTTTCTCTCCTGGCTCTGCTGTAAATCAGCTGGGTGGCCTCAGGCAAACGTCAACCTTCCTGAACCTCAATTTCCTCCTCTAGAGAATGATGGTAGGGCCTCCCTCACAGGGGTGAGGGTGAGATTGTGGCACCGAGCTGGGGAAGGATCCTCACTTCATAATGGAACAATTGCTACAAGGGCCCTAAACACAGGTGCCCTAGGACTCAGGAGCAGGGAGAGATAGCCAAGGTCACTCAGAGCTGCCCAACCTCCAGGCTCCTAGCCCAGTGCTCTTCCCATGCCCTGGCACTTTCTGATTTTCCACTCCATCCGCCATCAGCCAACAATTATTCTAGCCGGTGGTGTTCATGTAGTCCCTGACTGTGAGTTTTGGAAGGGACCTTAAAGCCGCTATATCAACTGGTGTTTCCTCCATGGCTTAGACACTCTTGGCAACAGGGGATTCTCTATCTCCAAGTAAACAACTGCACATGTTCAGAATGGCAGTCTGCATGAAAAAAGACTGAGTTTGCGGGGCTGCAGGCTTGATGGGAGCCAGGCATATGAAGTGGCTGCCAAAAAGTTAGGGCTATCATGAGCTGCGTGAATAGTTACCTGGTGCCTAGAAGGGAAGCAACCAACAAGGGCTGCGCCCCCTGCTGGGGAGACCGCAGCCTCCCTCTCCTGAGCTCCATGTAGGGCTGTTTTAAAAGATATCTTGACAGCTGCAGCCTTGGGATTCAGGCTTCGAATCCACCGTTCACATTGCCTGCCTTTCCTCTCCTCAGCCGGGGACCTGCCAGCAAACAGTGGGCCGGGCAAGCTTGAGGCCCTCTTTTGCCTGTTCCTCTCCCTGCCTTCCCACTCTTGTTGACCGCTTGACCCCAGAGCATAAGGGACAGGGCCCCCCATGGGCCCAGTGTGTCTGGGCAGTGAAGGACCTCAAGACCTTAAATAGGGCCAGGCATGGTGGCTCATGCCTGTAATCCCAGCACGAGGTCAGGAGATAGAGACCTGGCCAACACAGTGAAACGTCATCTCTACTAAAATACAAAATATTAGCCAGGCATGGTGGCTCGCAACTGTAGTCCCAGCTACTCAGGAGGCTGAGGCAGGAGAATCGCTTGAACCCAGGAGGGGGAGGTTGCAGTGGGCCGACATCACACCACTGCACTCCAGCCTGGATGACAGAGCAAGACTCCATCTCAAAAAAAAAGAAGGAAAAAAAGAGCTTAAATAGGCTGGGTGCGGTGGCTCACACCTGTAATCCCAGCACACTTTGGGAGGCCGGGGTGGGAGGATCGCTTGAGCTCAGGAGTGTGAGGCTACAGTGAGCTGTGACAGCACCACTGTACTCCAGCCTAGCTGACAGAGTGGATCCCTATCTCTCTCCCTTTCAAAAACAAAGAGATCCTGTAATAGGAGCTGCAGACCTCACCAGCGGGGGGACACAGTCCTTACATCTCCCCAGCGCTTATCCTCCTCCCACCACTCCCCCCCCCGCCTTTCACATGCCACCTTCATGTATTCATGCAACAAGCACTTATCTGTAGTGTGATCATATAACTTACCATCCCAATGAGGACACCTCTGAGAGTGAAGGTGGTGCTGGTGGTAGTTCGCTGGGACCCAGGGATAAGCCATATGGTCACTCTGGATAAACAAGTTGAATATCCTGGGTCTCTGTCCTCAGACTTTCTGGGAGCAGAGAAGGGCACCCTGGCGCCCAGGGCCTCAGTGAGGCCAAGTGCTCTGGGCAGAAGAGGTCTGTGATCGTTTCCTGGGAAGCGGTGGATGGTGAGGAGGGGAGAAGCTGAGCAGCCAAGGGGGCCACCAAAAGCAGGTGGTGTTTCGAGGAGGGATAGTGGTTCTGTGTGGCCCAAGAGGAGGGTTTGTGAAAGGGATGGGGAAGGATGGAAGTGGGGAGAGAGCCCCAGCATTAAGGGGGGCCTTGAGTTTCCCCTGCTAGTTCTCCTGGAGAGGTCTTGGCCACTGGAGTAGGAAGCGACAGAGGAGAGGGGTGTAGGGAAAGATTCCTGGCAAGAGACAGTGGCGGCCTGTCCAATCACACGTGCACTCTCTCCTTTAATCACCACCACCACCACCTGTGACGGAGGCGCTGTGATGGCCCCCATTCTACAGATGAGGAGACTAAGGCTGGAGAGGAGCAGCCCTGGGGTCTGAGCCCCCAGCCACCGACCACTCCCCCTAATCTCAACCCTCCCCTTTCCCTGGCTCCACTCACGGTGGCTGTGGTTAGGAGTCAGAGGGCACAGGGCTTCCTGCCCATGTGGGTCACCAAGCCGAGTTCCTGGGCAGCAAGGTGATTCCTGGGGGATTAGGGTAAGGGCCGGCCCCGAGGTGCCTTCCCTGTTCCTGGCTCCAGGCCGTCAGCAGCTGTGCAGGCCTCGTTTCTACCCAGGGGATTGGTGAAGCCTGCTGGCCATCTCATTTCCGGAGGAGCTCGGAAATGGGCTTGGTCCAGCTGGCTTGGCCTGATTGTGGTTCCCCAGGCATGGGTCCCACAGCAGGCAGCAGGCACGGAGCCAGCTGGGGACTCACCCTGGCAGTGCCCTCGGAGGCCTGAGGTGCGGCGGTGGCTTCTCTGCGGGCTGGGGCTCCCGGGCCTGGGTGAACCGCTGAGGGCAGTGGCTTCAGGGAGGCTGGCCCAAGGAGGAGCCACGAGGGCCTGGACTCCAGGAACTCCCTGGAAGACCAAGGGAGGAGTGGGACACATTTCAGGAGCTGACCCAGGAAGGAGGTAGCTCTGGCTTCAAACACCTGAAGGACTGTGTCATGAGGCCGAAGCAGGCTCCCTTTGATAAAGGACGCGCTCACCCACAGGCAGCAGGCCGTGGGACTTTAGAATTCAACAGACCCGTTTAGGTGCACCACTGCATGGAGGAGCCAAACACCTCACCACTGTGAGCCTTAGAGTGCCCATCTTAGGGTGCAAATGTTATTTAAAGTACAGGGTTGGTCGGGCGCAGTGGCTCACACCTGTAATCCCAGCACTTTGGGAGGCCAAGGCAGGCGGATGACCTGAGGTTGGGAGTTTGAGACCAGCTTGACCAATGTGGAGAAACCTCATCTCTACTTAAAAAAATACAAAATTAGCCGGCCTGGTGGCAAATGCCTGTAATCCCAGCTACCCGGGAGGCTCAGGCAGGAGAATTACTTGAACCCGGGAGGCGGAGGTTGCAGTGAGCTGGGATTGCACCATTGCACTCCAGCCTGGGCAATAAGAGTGAAACTCCGTCTCAAAAAAAAAAAAAAAAAAGTACAGGATATCTAAGAAGATCCCAGATGACAGGTGACTGGTGGGTGCACATCTCCTGGCATAAAAGGAGAGGATAGTAAATGCAGGTATTGGGCTTCCCAGAAGGGAGCAAGCGCTCCTTCCATGAGGGTGTGTAAGTATCAGCACCTTGTTAGAGACGTGGTGGAGACACTGAAGCTGGGGAGGGGGACTGAGGGTCATCCTGCTGACCCAAGCCAATGCAACTTTGTCAGTCTAGAAAGAGAAAAAGAGAAATAATAACTAACATGATCGGGCAGTTGCTGAAGAACCGGCTGCCTCCACCTAGGGCTCTGATTGGGTTATTCCCAGTATATGTGAGTCACAGCGCTGGCCAAGTGCTGTTATGTGAACACTGGCCAAGCACTGCTACTCTCTCCCATCTGACCGACAAAGAAACTGTGGATCTGAGAGGTTCTGGCCTTGGCTGATGGTCAATACAGTTTGGACCCTCAAATCATCACTATTAAAAATCTTTTAAAAAAATTTTTTTTTGTTTTTTTGAGGCAGAGTCTCACTTACTCTGTTGCCCAGGCTGGAGTGCAGTGGTGTGATCTTGGCTCTCTGCAATTTCCGCCTCCTAGGTTCAAGCGATTCTCCTGCCTCTGCCTCTCGAGTAGCTGGGATTACAGGTGTGCACCACCACGCCTGGCTAATTTTTGGATTTTTAGCAGAGTAGGGGATTTCCCCATGTTGGCCAAACTGGTCTCGAACTCCTGACCTCAAGTGATCCAGCCACCTTGGCCTCCCAAAGTGCTGGGATTACAGGTGTGAGCCACTGCGCCCAGCCTAAAAATCATTTTAGGTAGCACCAAACTTTATGAATCAGAAATTCATAAATGGATACATTGTGATACTGAATTGAGACCAGCTTGACAGATAAAGAGACAGGAAGCAAGAGGACGAACTGGGGAGGTTCCCAAGGAGAAGGAAGTGGGTGCCTGACGGAGGAGAGAGAAAAAAGGAGACACCCCCAGACGGGGTGAAAAAGGGAAATAGGGCAACCACAGCAGGGAGAAGACAGAATGGGTGAGAAGGCACAGGCAGGGAGGAAGGACCTGGAAGGTGAGGACTGCCACGCAGAGGCCACACAGAGGCCACGGCAGCCCTGAAACCACACACCCCTCCCCCGGCACCAGTGGCTCCCTTGATCCTCTTCAGCTCACCCCTGCCACATAGCTTCACTAAATAACAGGCAGCGGACACCCCTCGTGCGGTGTGAAAACCCCATATGTGGTAATGCTGTCTTTTCCCAGGGGTTCCTACCTCCCTGTGCCCCCTTCCTCATCTTCTCTGCTAGCTCCAGGCACAGCCAGCTCTCGGCTTGTGTCTTTCTGCCCATTCTTTCCCACATGGCAACTCACAGCTCTATCTGCAGAGCTGCCCAATCTTAGACCCCAGCTCCAAGTCCCCACCACCAGGCTCCACTTCTCCCCCACCTCGTCCTCTACCCCCCCTCCCCCCCCATCTTCTCACATGCACCACGGCCAGGCCAGACCCACCACCTCCCTGGGGCATAGCCAACTCCTCCCACTGCTTCTTTGTGTTTGTCAACAGCACGGCCATCCTGACACCTGTCAGCTCCCCTCCCTGCTTCTGGAATTGTCATCTGAATCTGTCACCTCCCTCTCTTTCACACCTCTCTTCCAGTCTGTCACCCATCAGTTCTTCTCCACGACAGTGGAAATGTGATAAAGCTGCAACATGAGGACACATGAAATCAGCTGCACATTGAGAAACCCAAGCCCTGGTGCATTTGTTCACGTAAACTCGGCACCGAAGCTAAACTCAGACAAAGCTCGGAGCACCGCCCTGGCCAGGACCCACAGCTCTCCCACACTCACCTGTACCCCTGCCCTTCAGTGTGCCAAGCCCGCTAAGCCTCCTCCAGGTAGCTGCTAGCTGAGGGGCCTATGGCCTTGGCCTGGGCCTCCAGGGAATCCTGGAGGGAAACAGGCTGGGAAATCCCACCTGGGCTCCTGGACCACCGCTCAGCTGGTACACCTGGGTGCTCCTGAGTAAGTAACAATCACTTGTTCATCCACGGCTATTAACCAGAAGTCGATCTGGGCACTCTCCTAGGTGCTGGGAATACCACCAGGAATGAAACAGGAATGGCTCTGCCTTCCTGGAGTTTTACAGCGGAGTGGGACAGACAAACAAACAAATATATTAAAATAAAAACCATGAAAGAAAAAAGATGTCGTAAGGGAAAGAACCTAGGAAAGAAAACGGTGCCATAGGGAGAGGTTCTGTCTTAAATGGGTGGTCAGGAAGCCTCTCTAATGAAGTGACAATTTGCTGAGATCTGCTGGCCATTCTGCAGGAACAGCATCCCAGTTGGAGGGAACATCACAGGCAAAGACCCTAAAGTGTGGGACCCAGGCAGGAGGAAGTCCAGAGCAGCTGGAGCAGCAGGGGGAGGGGAAGAGGTGGGGTCGGAGGAATCCCCCGGGAGGCAGGTGGGCGGGGCCGGGATGGGGCCCTGAAGTCTCTTTTCCTTTTAACTTTTTATTTGGAAATAATTCTAAACTTACAAAAAGTTGCTCAAACAGAAATAGCACAAAGAACACTACACTCTGGGCGCAGTGGCTCATGCCTGTAATCCCAGCACTCTGGGAGCCCAAGATGGGTGGATCACTTGAGGCCAGGAGTTCGAGACTGGCATAGCCCACAGAGCAAAACCCCGTCTCTACTAAAAATTCAAAAAATTAGCTCAGTGTGGTGGCACGTGCCTGCAATCCCAGTTGCTACAGAGGCTGAGGTGGGAGGATCTTTTGAATCCCAGGAGGCAGAAGTTTCCATGAGGTGAGATCATACCACTGCACTCCAGCCAGGCGACAGAGTGAGACTATGTCTCAACAACAACAACAAAAGAATACTATATACTCTAACTCAGACTCGACTATTTGCTCACTCTTTCTCTACATGTATGTACACGCACACACATGCACACACATGTACACACACATGCACACACACATGCATGCCTTGTTTTTCTGAACCATTTGAGGGTCAGTCACATACCTCATGACCCTCTACCCTTAACTACTCCACTATATTTCCTAAGAATAGGGATATTCTCTTCCATAACCACAGGAATGAGCTGCATAAATTTCCATTAATACAACATCTTACTCTACTGGTTTTTTTTTTTTTTTTTGAAACTGAGTTTCGCTCTTGTTGCCCAGGCTGGAGTGCAATGGCGCGATCTCGGCTCACCGCAACCTCCGCCTCCTGGGTTCAGGCAATTCTCCTGCCTCAGCCCCCTGAGTAGCTGGGATTACAGGCATGCACCACCATGCCCAGCTGATTTTTTGTATTTTTAGTAGAGACGGGGTTTCATTATGTTGACCAGGATGGTCTCGATCTCTTGACCTCGTGATCCACCCGCCTCAGCCCCCCAAAGTGCTGGGATTACAGGTGTGAGCCACCGTGCCCGGCCTACTCTACTGTTTAAATCTGATTTTCTCAATGGACCCAATAATGACCTTTATAGCATGCCCCCCACTCTCCCATCCCCACAAAATACAGGATCTAGTCTAGAGTAAGGTATTGCCAATTTTTTTTTTTTTTGAGATGGATTTTTGCTCTGTTGCCCAGACTGGAGTGCAATGGCACGATCACGGCTCACTGCAACCTCTGCCTACTGGGTTTAAGCAATTCTTCTGTCTCAGCATCCCAAGTAGCTGGGATTACAGACACGTGCCACCATGCCCGGCTAATTTTGTATTTTTAGTAGAGACAGGGTTTCTCCATGTTGGTCAGGCTGGTCTCGAACTCCCGACTTCAGGTGATCCCCCCGCCTCAGCCTACCAAAGTACTGGGATTACAGGTGTGAGCCACCACGCCCGGACAGTATTGACTTTAATATCTTTTGTTGTGTCTTTTAATCTGGAACATTTCAAAGGTCTTTCATGACTAATACTTTTCAAGAATACAGCCTCACCCATTTTTAATAGCGTGTTCCTCATCTTGTGTTTGTCTGATGTTTTCTCATGATTACATTGGGCTCTGCAGTCTCAGCTAGAATCCCACACAGGGGATACGTCCTTTTCAGGGTATCACATGTGGAGGCATGAGAGACATTAATTTTGATCACCCAGTCAGTATGTTGCCCAGTATAATTACTGTTATTTTCTTCCCCTGCAACTAATAAGCAGTTCATAAGGAAAGTCTTTAAGACAATGCAGATGTCCTGTGCATAATCAAAACTCCCCCCTGCATTTAGCATCCACTGATTGAATCTTTACCATGAAGATGAGGATTTTCCAACTCTAGCACTCTCTCCACATTTAACAGTGTAGCCTTAGCATTCCACTGGAAGCAAGCGCCCTGTCTGCTACCTCATTTATTTGTTTACCAACTTATTATCGGGATGAACTCATGAGTTCCTTTTTTAACAGTTTTAATTCATTATAACACATAATTACTCTGGTGCTCAAACTGTCCCAGATTTGGCCAGTGGGAGCCCTTCCATCTGGCCCCTGTGTCCTGTGACATTGCGGTTCTTATCAGTGTGCTACGCTTCTGCAAGTCTCTTTTCTTCTCAGAGCTCTTTGTCTTGTTATTTTCTTGGAGTTTAGAACTATGCGACCTAAGTGCTGAGAGGGGAGTGAAGACCATCCAAGTACAGCCCTTCAGTTTGGTCATTGAGAAAACGGAGGCTCTGAGAGGGGAAGTGGCTTGCCAAGGCCACATGGGTTGGAGAAGACTGTCAGAACTCAGAATTAGGCCATGCCAGAGTGAAAATAAACAATGACGTCTGCCTATTTGGGCCACCTCGTATGGGGGAGACACTATGCTAGATGCTTCTTTACATACACATCTGCGTTGAATGCCCCCAACATCTGTGATATAAGCATTCCAGAAGCAGCTGCCAAGCCTTAAGTTAAAATACATAATTTTCCCAGAGTCACCACCATGGAGATGTAGTAACTGGGGTCCAAATTCAAATCTCAGTGGTGAGGGGCTGGATATCTGCTGGAGTTGGTGGTGGGATATGGGATGTGTATCTGTTGGAGTTGGTGATGGGATGTGGGAGGTGTATCTGCTGGAGTTGGTGGTGGGATGTGAGGATGTGTATCTGCTGGAGTTGGTGGTGGGATGTGAGGATGTGTATCTGCTGGAGTTGGTGGTGGGATGTGAGGATGCGTATCTGCTGGAGTTGGTGATGAGTGATGTGGGATGTGTATCTGCTGGAGTTGGTGATGAGTGATGTGGGATGTGTATCTGCTGGAGTTGGTGGTAGGATATGGGATATGTATCTGCTGGAGTTGGTGGTGGGATGTGAGGATGTGTATCTGCTGGAGTTGGTGGTGAGTGATGTGGGATGTGTATCTGCTGGAGTTGGTGGTGGGATGTGAGGATGAGTATCTGCTGGAGTTGGTGGTGGGATGTGAGGATGAGTATCTGCTGGAGTTCGTGGTGGGATGTGGGATGAATATCTACTGGAGTTGGTGGTGAGTGATGTGGGATGTGTATCTGCTGGAGTTGGTGGTGAGTGATGTGGGATGTGTATCTGCTGGAGTTGGTGGTGGGATGTGAGGATGAGTATCTGCTGGAGTTCGTGGTGGGATGTGGGATGAGTATCTACTGGAGTTGGTGGTGGGATGTGAGGATATGATGAGCTGGAACTGATGTGCTTGGCCTGTCCAGGCAACTCCTTGCCCAGATGAGCACTGATTCTCTGTAGCAAAGGAACAGTGTTGTGGTGGCAAGGGCAGGGCCTCATAGCCTCAGATAGTCTGGGCTATAGACCTTAGACCCTGCATATCACCCATATCTGGCCCCAAATTCCGATGCCCAGCTGCCACCTCCACCCTAGGCCTGCAGAGCCACCCAGGGAGGAAGGTAGAACCAAGGAGCTGCCATCTTTCAAGGAGGGTGCTTGGGAATCTCTTGCTGCTGCAGCCCAGTGGTTAGATAGGCCAAGGTGGTGGCCCAAGTCGGGTCCCCCAACTCCTCCCCTTCCAGAGAGGCCCTGATGATGGGACCGCGGTTCTGTACCCAGTGGGACGTGCCCAGCCCAGGGTTGGGATGTGGGGATGTGGGGACAGGGCTAGGCTGGTGGAGCAGGTGGACCGGCCAGTGGTGGGGAAGACTGAGGTGCTGCCCCCGCCCTCCTGGACCAAAACCAGGGTGAGTGAATTTTGCGAGACCACCGAGTCCTGGCCACCCCTTCCCCGCAGGCTTCGAGGATGTGCACGTGATGGTATTTGTGGGCTTCGGCTTCCTCATGACCTTCCTGCAGCGCTACGGCTTCAGTGCCGTGGGCTTCAACTTCCTGCTGGCGGCCTTCGGCATCCAGTGGGCACTGCTCATGCAGGGCTGGTTCCACTCCTTCCAAGACAGCCACATCCTTGTGGGCGTGGAAAAGTGAGTGTGGGCGGCCTGGGGCGGGGGACTGGGTGCCACAGGGCTGCGCGGATGGGCCTGGGGCAGGGGGTCTGGCTGGGATGGGGCTGGGCAGGTGGGCCTGGGGAGGGAAGTGCCCAGTGGCGGGGCCGGGGCTTGGGACTAGAAGGCAAGTCGTCCTTCAGGCCACAATGGGCCTACGACACACACACACACACACACACACACAACAGTCTCACACTAACACATTCTGACACTTACACTAACACACATATCCACTTGCGCACACACACACAGACACACTTGCACACACACACAACACTCACTAACACACTCTGACACACTAACACACATCCACTCACACACACACACTCACACTCACATACACACTCAGGCCACACTGGGCCTGTAAGACACTCACACACTTACTCTCACACACACTCAAAGGCCACACTGGGCCTGTGAGAGAGAGACAGACACACACACACACACACACACACACACACACACACACACACACTTCCCTTTCTGACCAGCGATTCTCCAGGGTGGGCATCATCCAGGTGCCACAGGAAGGTCTCCTTTTTCCAACAACAAAAGCTGCATGGACTTGAGGCTAGACTTTCCTCTGGGGGCAGGGCCAGCCGGGCCTGGCACATCAAAATCGCCCAGCCCTGGTGGGAGAGCTGGGATGTCTGTGCCAGCCTCAGAGGCTCCTTGTGGAGGGAACCGAATGGGGACTCCAGCCGAACGAAGGTACCTCTCTCCCTGCCTTGCCTCACCACACCCACCCACCCCAGGGAACAGGTGCTAGAAACAGCTGTGAGACAGGAGTAGGTGTGGAGTGGTGGTGCTGAAGCCCCTCTCCCCCTGCCTCAGCCTCCAAGGGTGGAGCACCCCACAGCCACTTCTCAGCTCTGTCCTTCTCCAGACTTCCCTGTGATGACTCGCTCTGATGAGCACCACCAACCCCTTCTCATCAGGTGACTCAGCCCCTCCCTCTGTTCTGCAGTGACTCCTCCAAGCCTCAATATACCTCCCCAACCCACACCACCATGAACAGGTTATAAAATAAATCCACCCAAAGCCAACTTGCAAAAAAATCAATGGACAAAGTAGTCAGCTCACTGAATGACTCATTTATCAAAGTCTCCATCCCGTGGCAGCTTATGAAACCTACAGCAATTTGTGTTGCTCAAGTGCTAATCAAGAGCCTTTGGGAGATTTTTCTCACTTTAGCCAAGTTTTACTTTATTGGAGGTTCTCCTTTAAGTCCAGTTCAGACAGACTTTTATTTCTGTAAACATATGACAAGTTTGGCTAAAGAAAAAAAAATCTGTTTTCCTCCATTCTCCCATCCTTCAAGAAAAAAAAAATTTAATTTGAGAAAGTAATCATTGGTGTGTGACAATGAACATTCATTAGCTCACTTATAAACTAAGTTCACAGAAAGGGCTTAGAGGCAAATTGGTATAAAACCACATTTAAAGGGCAAGTCCCTGATGTTACCTTTAGGGTACCAAGCAGGTATTGGAAGCCAGATGTCTGAAATCTAGGACATGTGTCAAATATTTGCAAAAAATTACTTCATTCAAGCCAGCTAATTAATCTATGAATTAAGAGTCTCGCAGGAAAGATGGTCAACTGGATAGGTGTTGGAACCAATAAAATAGCATTTTTGTGTCGAAGACCCGTGACATGTGTCTCACCCTGAAGTTCAAAATGCATAAGAAGTTATTCTCGAAGCCATAGATCCAAAGTATAAACATACCTGGAATATATATCATTGGCTAAATGAATATTTTTTAATCTCAAAAAAATTCAAAAGGAATTATTACAAACCCTGAGTTAATAGGTTTTTGGGGACTCAGTTATTCAGCAAGTTGGTCACTTGAAAAACTGAGTGTGTGGGAGGCTGAGGCAAGAGAATCACTTGAACCCGGGAGGCAGAGGTTGCAGTGAGCTAAGATTGCACCACCGCATTCCAGCCTGGCCGACAGAGGGAGACTCTGTCTCAAAAAAAAAAAAAAAAAAAAGAAAGAAAGAAAGAAAAAGAAAAAGAAAAAAAAGAAAAACTGAGTTTGGACAAATTGGCTCTCAGGGGACTGATTTTTCAGCACCTGACTTGGAGTCGATTTCTGGTGCCCAGGGCTGGGATGAGCATGTTGTCCCCAGACCTGACCTTGCGGATCCAGAGATGTGGCCCCTCCCCTAGCTTCTGTCCTGTCCCTGCTGAAGAGTCATCCAAGTCCCACCTGTCACTGTAGAAAGTGCCCCTCTGCAGGCCCTGCCCAAGCCTTGAGGTCAGGAGTTCGAGACCATCCTGGCCAGCATGGTGAAATCCCATCTCTACTCGGCCCTCCTGAGATGTGGTATCTGGATCTCCATCTCCCAGGTGCTGACAGACCAAGGGGTGGGCTTTTCTGTTCTCTTTTTCCCCTTTTTTTTTTTTTTTTTTTTTTTTTGAGGCTCAGTTTCACTCTGTCACCCAGTCTGGAGTTCAGTGGCACGATCTCAGCTCACTGCAACCTCCACCTCCCAGGTTCAAGCCATTCTCGTGCCTCAGCCTTCTGAGTAGCTAGGATTACAGGTGCTCACCACCACACCTGGCTAAGTTTTGTATTTTTATTAAAGATGGGGTTTCACCATGCAGGCCAGGGCGGTCTTGAACTCCTGACCTCAAGTGATCCGCCCACCTTGGGATTACAGGTGTGAGCCACCAGGCCGGGCCAATCTCCCTCCTTTCTAATGGTCACTTCTATCAAGACGAATCTTCTCATGGGATCTACAGTGATGGGATCTTGGGCAAATAACTCAGCCTCTCTGAGTCTCCATGTCCCATCTAAATGATATGGCTCATGACAGTGCCTGTCCTGTATGGCTCAGGGGAGGCACAGGAGGGCATACGCAGTTCTTAGTAGAGGTCCCGGAGCCCAGCACTTAGGAACTGCCACCGCTCATTTAGCTGGGCCCTGTATCAGGCCCTGGAGACGCAGCAGTGAATGAGGCAGTAGTGGGGTGGACAGTCCAGTGAACACTCTCTGTCCTGGGAAGGACCCCACCCCCATTCCACTAACTGGCCCTGCACTTTGCTTTGTTCTCACTCCTCACCCCATTCTCTCTCTCATACACACAGCCCTGAGCATGGAAGGGTAAGGGAGTCCACTCTAAATGTGACAGCCTTGAGGAACTAGCCCCTTTTATCACTACACCCAGCCCACTAACAACTCTTCTGGCCTGAGGCCACACTGAGGGTCTTGCCTTGGACTCCAGAGGACAGCTTTGCTGCTGGCAGGGAACAAGGACCAGCTTGGGCAAAGCAGGCACATGGATGGAACCAGGGTCTACACAATGTCCATCCAGCTGTCACCTCTTCATCAGCCTTCTGCCAAGCTGGCAGGTATTTAGGGCTCAGGCTTGAGCAGGACCTATGTACCTGCCCCTTTGCCTCCACTCTCCCTGCTGGCCTTCCTGCCCCCTCCTTCCATCCAGTACCATCCCAGCTCCCTCCTTCCTGCAGGAAGGCCCTTCTGTCTCTTCCCTGGACATAGATCCTCTCTCATGGAGAAGGTAAAGGGAAGGTCCCAATAGCTCAAACTCAAGCAAGGCCCTGGTCACCAACAAAGAGGTTTGTGCATAGTGAGACAGAAGGATCTGGAGGCAGAAACTGCGTCTGGTTGGAGGAATCAGGAAGGCTTCCTGAAAGAGGAGGCAGTGAGAGGAGGTTCTAGAATAGCAGATAGAAGCTATGGGGCAGGGCAGGACCCCAAATATGGGGCATGTTCAACAGTAACAGCCAGACCACACAGGTGCCTGAGCCTGAGCTGCCTGCAAGCAGTGGGGGCCTGAGGTGGGGCTGCATGGGGTGGGGAACCTAGACTGTGCTGCTGGACTAGGCCTGTCTCATGTGTGGTTTAATTCTTGGAGCAGCCCCAGATGTTAGGTGCCCATTAGTGTAGAGAATGAAACTGAGGCTCAGAAAGGTTAAGCCGCAAGCCCAAATCCATATATGTCCAAAGTCCAGGGCTTCCAGTGCCTCCTGTTGCTGTTGCCCCAGCTTCCCCACTGGCCTGTCTCCTCACAGCCTCATCAACGCTGACTTCTGTGTGGCCTCTGTCTGCGTGGCCTTCGGTGCAGTTCTGGGTAAAGTCAGCCCCATTCAGCTGCTCATCATGACTTTCTTCCAAGTGACCCTCTTTGCTGTGAATGAGTTCATTCTGCTTAACCTGCTGCAGGTGAGAGGGGCTCAGAATGGGGATGGGGTGGAGGGGATGCTTTGGGGGACAGCGGGGCATGGAGGAAGGGATGGCTGGGGAGACGTGCCAGCCTCCTGAACGTCACTCAGTTTTCTCATCTCTAAAGTGGGAGTCATGTTATCTACCAGGCAGGTACCATAGTCCACCTGGCAGACCAACCCAGCACCTGGGCACAGCAGGGCTTCTTTGAATGTGGTTTTTTCCCCTCCTTTCTTCCCCGCACATCAGGTGGAAGGAGTAGGCTATCTCTGCACATTCTCTTGCACACGTACCACATTTGCAGATTGCTCTGCCAAGAAAAGGGATCCAGCGTATTGAGGGGCAGATCTATAGGGCCGGATCCCCGGTGGATGGTCAAGGCGGCCGTGGTGTGTGCTACGCAACCCAGAGCTGCCATTCACGTGGATCATGCCAGGAGGGCTGCTCCCAGGGGGAGGTCACTTCGGCGGCTCAGATAAGGGGCACCTGAGACCTTTGACTGTGTCTCAGAAGCCTCCTTGGTGCCTCTGGATAGTAGGGGTTCTCACACAGAAACGGCATGCTTTTCTTAGCTGCCTCCTCTGCTACATTTGGACTCTGTCTGGAACTCCCTCTACTGGGAAGGCGTTGATTTAGGTCACCCTAAATTCAGTCATTCATTTCATCATTTTTTTCATCTACCGCATTAGTCCAAGCTACCACATCTCTTCCTCCTTCCTGGATTCTTGCCTTCCTTGTCCCTAAGGCAAGTCACCTCCAGCAGCCAGAGCAGCCTATAAATAATGCATAGAAGACCATTCACCCAGTGAATATCTATCAGCGGTTTTAACATTTCATTCAGGAGAAAACACCAACTTGTTATAAGGCCCTTCCTGTTCTGGCACCAACTTTCCTGTTCACTTGCTGTCTGCCGTCTCCCCATCTTCCTGTGCTTCACCATAGCCTGCTGTCTGCTCTTCAGGCACAGAGCTCAGTCCCACCTCCGGGCCTGTTCCCTGGCTGTTCCCTTTGCCTACGAGGGTCATCTCTCAGTCCTTTGCATTACTGAATCTCAGTGTGCACATCCTCTCATTTGTTGTTGTTGTTGTTGAGATGGAGTCTCACTCTGTTGCCCAGGCTGGAGTGCAGTGGTGCGATCTCAACTCACTGCAACCTCTGCCTCTCGGGTTCAAGTGATTCTCATGCCTCAGCCTCCACAGTATCTGGGATTACAGGTGCAAGCCACCATGCCTGGCTAATTTTTGTGTTTTTAGTAGAGACGGGGTATCACCATGTTGGCCAGGCTGGTCTTGAACTCCTGACCACAAGTGATCCGCCTGCCTCAGCCTCCCAAAGTGCTGGGATTACAGGCGTGAGCTGCCGTGCTCAGCCTTGCGTATCCTGTCTTAAGAGAAGCCCTGCAGGCTTTCTCTAGACAGTGTACCCTTCTATCTCATCCCTCCCATTGCTTTCACACTACCCTGGTGTATTTTCTCTGTTGCATTTATTTCATCTGCGAAGGGAAGAAAGCCTTAGCCACCTGGACCATCTCTCTCCCCAGCACCTAGCCCAGTGTCTACATAGGAGTCTGACTGCATGTCAGGGAATGCTCTGGGCTCTAGGAGGTAGAGGTGAGTGGGGCTGGCCTAACCCTAACCCTAACCCCTAGAAGCTCACGGTCAGATGAGGGAACCAGGAAGTACATCGGCAGTGAGCCCGTGCTGTGGTAAGAAGCACATCAAGGGGCAAGGGCTCAATGGCCCAGAGGAGAGAGTCCAAAGCAGCCTGGCAGGTCAGGGAGACTCCCTGGAGGAGGAGAAGTCAAAGCCAGAAGTCACGTAGGAGCTCAGCAGGCGAAGGAGCAAGTGAGGGCATTCGAAGCAGAAAGAACCCCGAGTACACAAGGCTGGAGACAGACGCACAGCGAGGGCTCCACAGTGGCTGTGGCTGGAAAGGGGCTGTGCTGAGAGGGAGGTCATGGGTGACGGGTGAGGGGGAGCACAGGTTACCCAGCCCTCAAAAAACAATGTTAAGGAGGCTTGCCTGTATCATGAGGGCAGCGGGGAGGTCAGCAGGGAGTGATGTGGTCAGACACATATAAAGGAAACACCGCTTTCTCTAGGGTGACAAGAACGTTTGGGAGGCAGAAGTCCCAGCTTAAGAGGTTGTCCTGGTTGCTGTGGTGACAGATCATGGGACTAAGACTGGGTTAGCACAGTGGGAACAAGTGGAGGAGCCAGGAGCCACCAGGAGGAGAATAATGGCCTTGGAGGCTGCGTAGGGTGGGACAAGGGAGAGGGAGGACAGAGGCTTGTTCAGGGGTAGGCTGTGGGGCCAGTCGCTGAGATCGGAAACAGGCTGTTAAGGTGGTATCTTGGGGATGAGTTAAGAGGCAGGAAAGGGCCGGGTGTGCTGGCTCAGGCCTGTAATCCCAGCGCTTTGGGAGGCCGAGTTGGGTGAATTACCTGAGGTTGGGAGTTCGAGACCAGCCTGGCCAACATGGAGAAACCCCATCTCTACTGAAAATACAAAATTAGCTGGGCGTGGTGGCGGGCACGTGTAATCCCAGGTACTCAGGAGGCTGAGGCGGGAGAATCACTTGAACCCAGGAGGCAGAGGTTGCAATGAGCCAAGATCACACCATCGCACTCCAGCCTGGGCTACAAGAGGGAAATTTTGTCCAAAAAAAAAAAGGCAGAGAAAGCTCTAATGCCCTCAAAACCCCTCCCCAATCTACTACAGAAATTATTTTAACACATGACAGTCTTTCAGCCTCTCTTCAAGTTGAAACACAGTAATGGTTCACATGTAAGGTGCACTGGCCCTTTGCTGGGCCCCAATGTGCACACTTTCCATGGGTTAACTCTTAATCCTTAGCTCTGACCTAGGCGCAATTATTACCCCCATTTTATTTCATTATTATTATTATTATTATTATTATTGAGACGGAGTCTTGCTCTGTTGCCCAGGCTGGAGTGCAGTGGTGCGATCTCAGCTTACTGCAAGCTCTGCCTCCCGGGTTCAAGCAATTCTCATGCCTCAGCTTCCCAAGTACCTGGGATTACAGGCACGTGCCACCATGCTTAGCTAAGTTTTGTACTTTATTAGTAGAGACCATGTTAGCCAGGCTGGTCTCAAACTCCTGACCTCAGGTGATTCACCTGCTTCAGTCTCCCAAAGTGCTGGGATTACAGGCATGAGCCACCACCGCGCCTGGCTTACCCCCATTTTATAGATGAGGAAGCTGAGGCTCAGAGAGGTTAAGTGGCTCACCTAAGGTCACACAGCTAGTAGAGGCATCTGCTAGGTTGGGAGTCGAGAATTTCAGCCCTGTCAACAACTTTGGATGACACATTTACCTCTCTGTCTGGGTTTCCCCCATCTAAAGTGAAGGAGTGAGTCTATGATTCTATTCATCTGAGATTGGTTGTGAATGGGGAGGAGGAGGTTGTTAAAGAGAAGGGGAGGTGAGTGTGCGGAGGACCAACATTAGTCAGGCACCTGTTGAGCACCAGGCCTTTGCCAGGGGCAAGTCCCCTGCACAAATGCTAACAAAAGCCCTGCTATGTCACTGGGATCGCCCCTGTGGTGTCAACAGAGAGCCTGAGGCCTGACGAAGTCAAATGAGAGGTACAGAGGCAGAAAGCAGTGGGTGAGCAAGCAGGCAGTGGCTTTCCCTGGGTTCTGCCTCTGCCCTTCCTCCTCCAGCGGTGTGAGCAAACCCCTCTCCAGGCCTGGGTTTCCCCATCTGGGAACAGCAACATCTGCTGGGTGAGGACATCCTGGAATTTTGCTGGTGGGGATCCCTACCTTCCCCCCACATTACCAGTTGATTGGCCCGTGAGGGCCCCAGGCTCCATCCTGTACCGAGGATTCCGAGAAGGCTGGAGCCCTGGGCATGTGTGTGTGGCAGGATGGGGACTGCTATGAGGAGGGAGGGAGAGAAGGTGCCAGGGTCTGACAGGCCCCTCGAACCCCAGGTGAAGGATGCAGGGGGCTCCATGACCATCCACACATTTGGCGCCTACTTTGGGCTCACAGTGACCCGGATCCTCTACCGACGCAACCTAGAGCAGAGCAAGGAGAGAGAGAGTTCTGTGTACCAGTCGGACCTCTTTGCCATGATTGGTGAGAACTGCCTTGATGACTGAGGGCCACCATGATGGGTGAAGGTGGCCATGATCAGACCTGATCCCCACATGGTGTGGTGGTGGGTGGCTGCCAATTCTCTTTGGGGGAAGGGCAGACAGAGGTTGCCTGTAGATACTTCTAGAATCCCACATGACTGTCCCTCTTCCCCAAGCAGCTGAAAGAAGTTGGTCACTCATCCTGTATTTCCCCTAGAATGTCCCAGTGCAGACACAGTGGTAACCAGGAACTGCTCACTCCATCCCTGGGCTAGGGCAGGATGTGCATTTCCACTTCCTGTGTCCATTCATTCCAGAGAACACAGTGACCACACCTGTTCTGGTCTCTCAAAACCCAGCCCTGCCCTCCAGGAGCTCCTCACAGTATAGTGAGAGACAGCAGTGCCACCTGGAGGATCTCCCTACAGCAGAGAAAAGATTCTCCCTCTTGGTACTGTGGGAACAGGGTGGGGGCATTTAACGCAGAAACAGGGGTCAGGGTAGACTTCCTAGTGCAGATAGCTGGATGTGGGGGTCATCTCCAGAGCTAAAAGACAGGACGCCTGCCTGAGCCGTGGGCCTATCTAATGCCTCTCCCCCCGGGCCTGTCGGCCCTGTCTGGTCTACCAGGCACCCTCTTCCTGTGGATGTACTGGCCCAGCTTCAACTCAGCCATATCCTACCACGGCGACAGCCAGCACCGAGCTGCCATCAATACCTACTGCTCCTTGGCAGCCTGCGTGCTGACCTCAGTGGCAACATCCAGTGCCCTGCACAAGAAGGGCAAGCTGGACATGGTGAGCATAGGGCATCGGGGGTGTGGCTGAGTGCCTGGGCCTGGAGGGTGCCATCACCATGGCCTGCCCACAGCTCCGAGGGGATCATCACATCCATCTTGCAGATGAGGCTGGGAGAGAAATGATTCATTTTGAGCACATGGCCAGTTTTCAGCAGCACCCAGAGTGAGATTCTTGGAGGTCCGGCTGTTTCAATGGCTCTTACTCCTCATCATCCTGCCCATAACCCAGGTGCTGATTTTATTATGGGCTGAGCAGTGCATCTGGCCTGCCCAGCAGAGTTGCTGGGGGTGCATCCCCTCTGCCAGGCTCTGAACCTCCAGGCACCGGCCCTCAGCCTGCTGTTTTATTGTTTTAGAGATGGGGTCTTACTCTGTCACCCAGGCTGGAGTGCAGTGACACAATTATAGCTCACTGTAGCCCCAAATCCTAGACTCCAGTGATTCTCCTGCCTCAACTCCTGAATAGCTAGGTACAGGCATGCACCACCACACCTGATCAATTTTTAAAAATATTTTGTAGAGACAAGATCCACTATGGTCATCCAGGCTGGTCTCAAATGTCTGGCCTCGAATGATCTTCCCGCCTCAGCCTCCTAAGGTACCTGGATCACAGGCTTGAGCCACTGTGCCCAGCCAGGCTTCCTACAGTCACCCCACCTGCCCCATCCCATGCACTCAGAGAAGCGACCCCTGGAATGCTTTGTCCACTGAACTGGGCAAGTTTTGGGGAGTGTCATGTTGCAGAATGTCCCTCATATCACATGGCAGCTATTTTTATCATTCACAGGAGGGGCCAAATTCCATAGAAGTTGGCAGATTTTTCCACAAAAAATAACGAAACTCTTTATCTTGTAATTTTTCTTTTTTTTTTTTTTTTTTTAGATAGAGTCTTGCTCTGTCACCCAGGCTGGAGTACAATGGCACGATCTCAGTTCACTGCAACCTCCGTCTCCCGGGTTTAAGCAATTCTGCTGTCTCAGCTTCCCGACTAGCTCGGACTGCAGGCACAGGCCACCACATCCAGCTAATTTTTGTATTTTTAGTAGAGATAGGGTTTCACCATCTTGGTCAGGCTAGTCTCCAACTCCTGACCTCAGGTGATCCACCCGCCTCAGAAGTTGGGATTATAGGCATGAGCCACGGTGTCCGACGTAGGTTATAATCTGACACAAGCATCTTGACATGGGCATATGTGTGCTAAGACGCTGTCAGGAGTATCCATTATTTGGGGACACTGTCACCATGCAGACAGGTGTGGACTCGGGTACCTGGGAAAGAGAATCAGGCACACTGACTGGCACACCTGTGTGTATCCACACCCATCTGCAGGGAGAGACATGGAATAGGGTCAAGGACAGGGACTCTGGGGCCACAAGGCCTGGATCAAGACACTGTTCTGCTTCTTGCTAGCTCTGTGGTCTTGGACAAGCCACTTAACCCCTCTCACCTCAGTTTCCTCATCTGCAAATGTTGCAAGGTAACTGTCTGCACCTTGCAGGCTTATTGTAGCGATGGAAAGAGCTAAGCTCCACAGCCAGCAGCACGGTACCCGGGACAGGTTGGCACTCAGACAGCAGCAGCCAGTGCTTGCGAATGTCTTACCCCATAGGGACTTGACGTGGACTTGCAGGCTTGGCAAGAACATTCAGACATGCTAGTCTGGCACACAGGTATACGTGGCACACATAAAACAACTGTGAGGCTGCTGTCAGGGCTCACTGGCAGGTGTACCAGCATGTGGAAAACGCCCAGACCTGCTGGGGGGATGGGTGGTGTGCGCAGAGGGACAGACACAGGGCAGCAGTAGCAAGCCTGGGCGGGGGCTGGAGTTCTCTGCATGCTCCTGGCTTGCTGAGGTCAACTCCGAGCCATCCCTGGCTCCCAGGCCCAGGCTGCACCCCTCCCCCCTAGCCAGTAAGTGAGCCCATCCAGGCCCGGTGCTCCAAGAAAGCACCGAGTTCCTGCCCGTTCTGCCTGCCCTATCCAGGTGCACATCCAGAATGCCACACTTGCGGGAGGAGTGGCCGTGGGTACCGCTGCTGAGATGATGCTCATGCCTTATGGCTCCCTCATTGTCGGCTTCCTCTGTGGCATCTTCTCCACCCTGGGTTTTGTATACCTGACCGTAAGTGCCCAAGCAAGGGGCTGGGGGCTGGAGAATGCTGAGGTCTTTGTGTTCCTGGCAGTGAGCTGAGGGTTCCTAGGGAGGGGGCTGAGGGCTAGAGAACCCTGAGTCTCTGAGTATTTGAGGGTCCCCCCCACACCCTTGCTGCAGCCCCCGGCCTGAGCAGCACCTGCTTCTCCTCTCCAGCCATTCCTGGAGTCCCGGCTGCAGATCCAGGACACATGTGGCATTAACAACCTGCACGGCATTCCTGGCATCATAGGCGGCATCGTGGGTGCCGTGACGGCGGCCTCTGCCAGCCCAGAAGTCTACGGAGAAGAAGGGTAAATGTGGCGGAGGCGTGGTGGGGTGGAGCATCCCCTTTCCTCCTCCATCCCTTCCTCCTGCTGTTCCACTGGGACCCTACTGTGTCTCTCTCCCTTTCCTTCCCTCCTCTGGACCAATTGTTTCATGGGCCTCTCTCCCCAGCCTCTGTCACTTCCCAGAAGTCTTAGAGACCAACCAATATGCCCGGTGTTCCCATGCTGTGAATTGGAAGGCTGAGGCCTGTGGTACCCGCTCAGATTTTTGGGGTAGAGCAAGCGGTTACTTGGCTTCTCCATGGGGCCCTGACCTGCCCCCTGTCTCCACCCCAGGCTTGTCCATTCCTTTGACTTTCAAGGTTCGAAGGCGAACTGGACCCCAAGAACACAGGGAAAGTTCCAGATTTATGGTCTCTTGGTGACCCTGGGCATGGCCCTGATGGGCGGCATCATTGTGGGTGAGCAGGAGGGGCTGGGCCAGAGAAGGGGGGCTGCTGTGGGGCTCCCTGGGTGGGGAACAAAATGGTAGGCAGTACAGGTCAGCCCAGAGCCCCCAGGAATTCCTGAGCTCTGCACTTCCGGCTACAGGACTGGGGAGATTTGAACCTCAGCCCAAGGGCCCCAGGAGGATTCTCCCAGCCGAGAGAAATGGCTGGGGTGGGCAGAGAGAAAGCATTTCCTGACATCCTGTGATCTCCAACTTTCTGTAGGGCTTATTTTGAGATTACCATTCTGGGGACAACCTTCAGATGAGAACTGCTTTGAGGATGCGGTCTACTGGGAGGTGAGCTCTATGGATTTTCCCCCCTGAAGGAGGCCAGAGGCATTCCCTTCCCACCTCCACCAGCATCAGCTGGGCTGGGGCCTGGGAAGTCAGACACCAGGGCTGGGGGTCAGACCCTGCATCACCCTGCCTCATTGGGGAAGGCTACATCTCAAAGAGTTGAAGACTCTTCCCTCCTCTTCCCTCTAGACCCCAGGGCTTGGAGTGGGTGGTGTGTACCTCTCTTTCTGCAATCCTGGGGTCGGGGGGTGACAGAAGCAAGCTCAGGGCTGCAGCTGGAGTTTACTCTTGTCCCTAAAGACTTAGTCAGCTTTATTCTAGCACAGTGGTCCCCATGGTATGGTGGCCAGCACCATCAGCATTGAAAACTGGTTAGAAGAGCCAATTTTCACTGGGTGCAGTAACTCATGACTAATCCCCACACTGGGAGGCCAAAGCAGGAGGACTGCTGGAGCACAAGGGTTTGAGACTAGCCTGGGCAACATAGGGAGACCCTCTCTCTACAAAAAAAGTAGAAAAATTAGCCAGATGTAGTGGCATGCGTCTGTAGTCCCAGTTACTCTGGAGGCTGAGGCAGGAGGATCACTTGAGTCCAGGAGGTGGAGGCTAAAGTGAGCTATGATGGTGCCACTGCACTCCGGCCTGGGCAATAGAGCAAGACCCTATAAGAAAGAAAGAAAGAATAGTCTGGGCACGGTGGCTCATGCTTGTAATCCCAACACTTTGGGAGGCCGAGGTGGGTGGATCACAAGGTTAGGAGTTCAAGACCAGTCTGACCAACATGGTGAAACCCCATCTCTACTAAAAATACAAAAATCTGCCAGGCGTGGTGGCGCATGCCTGTAATCCCAGCTACTCGGGAGGCTGAGGCAGGAGAATCGCTTGAACTGGGAAGATGAAGGTTGCAGAGTCAAGATTGCACCACTGCACTCCAGCCTTTACAACAGAGTTAGACTCTGTCTCAAAAAAAAAAAAAAAAAAAAAAAAAAGAGAGAGAGAGAGAAAGACAGCCAGCCTGGGTTGGAAATCACAGTGCAGTGCTCAGCTTCCATCTCCATAAGAACCACCTGGAGACCTTCCCAGACACCACCCCAGAGGTTCTGATTCAGTAGGGCCCGGGACTGCAAGTGACAAGCTCCCAGGTGATTCTGTTACAGAAACTGAATTCTGGACTGGGTGTGGAGGCTCATGCCTATAATCCCAGCACTCTGAAAAGCCAAAGCAGGCAAATCCCTTGAGATCAGGAGTTTGAGACCAGCCTGGCCAACACGGTAAAACCCCATCTCTACTAAAAATACAGAAATTAGCCAGGCTCAGTGTCTCATGCCTGTAATCGCAGCTACCCAGGAGG
Organism: Sapajus apella; assembly: GCF_009761245.1. Classification (NCBI taxonomy): domain Eukaryota; kingdom Metazoa; phylum Chordata; class Mammalia; order Primates; family Cebidae; genus Sapajus; species Sapajus apella. The sequence continues at coordinate 2,928,999 of NW_022437079.1, forward strand.
CTGAGGTAGGAGAAATCCTTGAACCCCAGGGGGTGGATGTTGCAGTGAGCCAATATCTCCACACTGCACTCTAGCCTGGGCAACAGAGCCAGACTGTCTCAAAAAAAAACCAGAGCTCTGCAACACTCCACCACTTCCAGCAGCTTGAGAAACATTGTTGTAGATTTGAAAGTTGTGGAATGTCGCAGAACTCAGTTTCCTTAAGAACATGCCGCAGTCTGGGCTTTCTGTGACTTCAGGCGGCCTCTCCCTATGAATCATGATTGGACATGCCTCCCTGCCACTGGATGAGGGAGGGTGGCAGGACTCCCCTCATGCCTCCTGCACTGTCCCCCCATGACAAGCGTGAGGACTGGCCTGTGTCTATAGCTCCTGGGACAAGGGACCACCCATAATGCCTTTCACTTGGCTCAGTCTTTTTAAAACCATACCAGAAGTTTTCAGGGTAAATTTAATATCTACAATAAGCTAATTTCACGCACATAATGAATGTCTCTTAAATTCCTAAAAATTTTGTAAATTAAAAATGACTAGATGATCATTAAAGAAAATCCAGAAATAGAGAAAAATAGAAATCTCATCACCCTATATCAAGCAATGTTAATATTTTCTGGAATGTTTCCTTCCTTTTCTTTGCATAGATTTTTTTTACACAGCTGAGATTATATTATTCACCCAATTTGGTATCCTTCTCTTTCTCCTTACCTATCATAAGGATTGTTCTGTGTTATTACATTGCCAATAAACTTTTTCTTACAGCATAATTATTTCTAGTCTATATCTAATGGTTAGAACTTAAACTATTTTAGACACCACAATTAGAAACCACACAGATTTTACACTAATGATATACATCAGAAATGTTATCAGTTCCCCCAAATAGAAGTTCCCTCTTGGTTCCGTTTTGATCTTTATAATTTATTCCAAGTTCACACCTCTCAGCTCTGTACACCTTGAACAGGACAGCTGTCCCCCAGTAACCTCTCAGGATTGGTTGCAGGATCCCTCACTGGGATGCGCAAGCCCCTGATAGAAATTGGCATAGTATTTGCATATAAGCCTACATGTCTCCTCCCATATGTTTTACATAATCTCTAGATTGCTTATAACACCTAACACAACGTAAATGTCATCTTATTTGTATTTTTTGTTGTTGTATTGTCATTTTGTGTTGCTTTTTCTGAATATTTTCAACCTGCGGTAGGTGTAACCCACTGATACAAAACCCATGGGTGTGGTGGGCTGGCTGCACCTGGTTGAGAATGAAATTCCATGCCAAAGTAAGGAACAGCATCAGGCAGTCCCTGAGCCCCTGGGGGGTTTACCTTGGAAGTGAGGTGGCTTCTCAGAGGATGGGGATTGGACCAACGTTCCCCAGGAGGCAAGGCAGGGCTGACCTGCCCCACCCACACTCCACCTCTCTACCCACTTCTGGCCTTCCCTGCACCTTCCCAACCCCCGTTTCAGACCTGCCTGCAGTTGACAGAGCTTGCCATACTGCCTCTTACCTGACATCTGGCCCTTACTCCTACTCATCTTTTAAGAGTGGGTTCAGTACACCTTCTCAGCACCCCTCAGGCTGGGTTATAAGCCTCTCATGTGCAATTACAACGCTTACTGTCTCTGGGTATTTCACGGGAATGCCTCACCATTGCTCTCATGGGGCAAGGACCCCATCTCATCCTTGCCACGCCCCAGCACCAAGGACAGTGCCTAGTATGGGGTAGGGGCAGGACACCGGTGTCAAAGGACCACCTTGCTCTCTGTGGCAGGTGATCTGCACGGTAATCACAAGGTGGCGCTCGCCACACACCATTTGCAGCTCCAGGATATTCTAGTTGCCAGGGACACCCTGCCTGGCCTGGGACAGGGCCCTCGGAGTTGCATCCTCTCTCTGCAGATTCCTAAAGGGAACAACACTGTCTACATCCCTGAGGACCCCACCTTCAAGCCCTCAGCATCCTCAGTGCCCTCAGTATCCATGACATCCCCACTACCCATGGCTTCCTCGGTACCCTTGGTACCCTAGGCGCCCAGGGCCTCCTGAGGAGCAGGTGAGCATGGGCTTGGTCTGTGGGGATGACAGGGAGGTTCTCCCAGTGGGGGCCCAGCTCTCAGAATCAGATACTGCCAGTAAAGAGGCAAAAAGCAAACATCAAGAAACGAGGACTCCCACCCCACCTGCCTGGGTGCAGTGGGCACACTGGGTTGGCAGGGGAACTTCTGAGTCCCACAATGCACATCCGGGACAGATGCAGAACATTCAAAGGCGTGAGGGCCTGGGAGGCACAGGGAAGGAGACCTGGGGCACACTTGGCTGTGTGACTGTGCCTGCTGGCTGTGACTTTTAAGATCTCACCCTAGAGGCTGAGCCTCGATTTCCTCATCTATAAAAGGTCTGGCTGTATTCAGTTGCACAGCTCAGATGAGACCCACCCTTTCCTCCTTCCTTCCATCAACTCACACTTTGCCTCCTCTGTGGAAGGCACCAAGCCATGCTCATGGCTTCCACATCTCACCTTCCCGAGATCTCTGCATGGCAAGTAGAATGACTGCCCTCTAATAGATGAGGAAACTGAGGCTCAGGGCAGTTCAGGTTCCTCAAGATCACACAACCAGCAAGTGGAGAAGCTGGGTCCTTGCTGATCATTGTTACTGTTATTGTTATTTAACTTCCTTGGAGGCCGGAGCTTGGAAATAGCTGGGTCTGAGGCAAGAGGCTGATGTGGCAAGAGGATGTTAGGGTACCAGGAGAGAGGAAGGGGGGGTCTCTGCCCCATTGCCTTGAGTCTCCACCCCATCCAGAAAAGAAAATCATGCTCAAGAGGCTGCAGCAGGGCCCAGCAGTGACCCACTGATCTTGGCTGTTTCCCTGCAGGCTGCAGACTGTCACGGGGCTCCAGGGGAGCTGGTGCTGACCTACCTGGAGAAAAAGAGCTAGCAAGCAGCATCCCGACTGCTGGCCTGGCCCCATGAGCCTCCATCCCCACCCCTCCCCTTCATCCCAGGGAGTCTGCCTGAGAATGGAGGAGAAGCTACAAAGTGGGTGTCCAAGCCAGGCTCTAGCTGCAAAAGTTCTGCTTCTGTCCTAGGCCTTGACCACGTTAGAGAAACACGGGTCCAGAGTGGGGCTGGGGCCTGGGGGTGAACCTGAGCTCTTCCAGGGAACAACTTAGTGCCAGTCACCACCTCTGAGGCTCTTCTACCCCCGCCTGTGCCGCAGCCAGCATCTCCTGTGCTCCCTGGGTCCCCCAGACTGCTCCGTGTCATGTAGGTGGTAGCCTCCAGGAATAAACATTCTTGATGTCCTTTGTAAAGTGGGTGTGAATGCTCCAGTGGGGACAGTTTGAGAGAGAAAAGGACCCCAGAGACCTGCTTCTACCCCAGCCCTTACCTTCATCCAAGGGTACCACGTACACTAAAAGAAAAACCATCCCAGGCTGAAGAGGCAACACCTGGGTGCTGGAGCCTCCTTCAGCCTGGGGCACACAGCAGGGCTCAGCTCTGGGCTGGGATCTTGCTTCAGGGCCCCTCCATCACCTACTCCAGAAACTCAGCCCTTAAGAAAGCTGGCATCCCTGTGGGGCCCTCCATATGGTCCTGCTCTGGGCAGCAACTGCCATGCAGAAAAAGGCAGGTTGAAAAGGGAGTTGCCTCTGATATCCAGTCAGTGTGAATCAGCCTTAGGTTTCCTGCCTCCAGACACTGTTCTCCTGCCTCATTCTTCCCCGCCCCCCACCCCCGAGAGACATGATCCCAGAAATCTTTATGGGAGACAGAGGGATTCCTCCTCCCCATACCTTCCATTCTTCCTCTCTGCCAAGCCAGCCTTCTTCTCCCTGGACAGTGAGGAAGACTTGAGGAGGCCACTGGATCTCCCAGGCCCACCAGCACCCTGGGCAGAATAATACATACTTCCTGCCCTCAGGTGCTCACAGTCTAGCTGAGGGACAGACCTGATGCATAGAATCCACTCTGACCTCTGACAGGTGTGGCTGGACAGGCAGTCTGTGCCCAGTTGGCTTCCCAAAGCAGGGTCACCTGAGCAGGGTTCTGGAGGGTGAATAGGAGTTTACCAGAAGGATGGCAAAGGAACAGCACGGACACAAACCCATGGGCAGGTCTGCTACTGACTACAAGAGAGGTGACGCAAAAGTGTGCCAGCTAGAGAATAAGGCATGGAATCCAGATCTTTCGTGGGGCAAAGGCTCCTGGGAAGAAGAGGTGAGGGAAGAGGGAGGAGGTCTCTCAGCCTCCAACTCCGCCCTCCCTACCCCCTTGCAATTCACACACACACACACACACACACACACACACACGGCTGCATGCCTCTCTCCAGTGTAGGGAGGAGAGGAAGGAGGGAGCTGAAATGCAATCTATTCATGTTCCCTCGATGTAACACCCCTCATTTTCCATGCTGGGTAAAGACAAAAACCCTTTACAACCTGTTTCTGGAACTTGTCAGCAGCTGCCAAGAGGAGCATGTTAATTAAACATCAGCAAAGATGGAAGCCGGAGGCCCTGGCTCTAATTGGACAGTTTGCTTCACCGGATTGAAAAACATTGTGACAAAGGAGGAGGTGCACTGCGCTCGGCAGGGGTGCGGTGTGGCAGGGAGGGGAGCTGTGGCTTTGATTTCAGCTGATCCGAACCCCAGCCTCCCTCCCCCAGCAAAGCCGCCTGTCCTAGCCCCACACATCCACTAAGGGACTGGGAAGGGCCCACAGTATGAGTGGATGTGGGGTGGTGTGGGAAGAAGGTGGGGGACTGTTGGTGGGGTTCCTGAAGCCCACCTCCCACTGCCCTCCACCCCAATCCTGGCCACAGCCAGGCCAACAGTACTGGGCCCACCTCAGGGCCAGGCTTTTAGGGCTCTGAGGCTCACCCCTCCTCCTAATCAGTTGAGATGGGTCCTGGGGGCCACCCAGGAAGGTCAAGGGCCCAGTGCTGGCTTCCAGCTCCCTCCTGGCAAAGTGGAGGTGGCACTGGGAACCTATGCTCAGCCCATCTGTTACTGGTTGAGGGTAGCTGTCCAGGTTCTTGGCGTTTTGAACAAAGAACTGGACAAAATGCATAAAGCAAGGCAGCCAGAGCAAAAGTACACTCCACAGGGTAGGAGCGGGCTCCAGCAGACAGCTCAAGAGCCTGGGCCACAGAATTTTCTGGGGTTTAAATACCCTCCAGGTGTTTCCCATTGGTTCCCTCTTTGCAAACAAAGTAGTAGCCACAACCAGTCTGATTGGTTGCAGGAGGGGAAGAGTAGGCCTCCTACTAGTCTGATTGGTTGCAGGAGGGGCAGAGTAGGCTAATGACCAGTCTGATTGGTTGCAGGAGGGGCAGAGTAGGCTAATGACCAGTCTGATTGGTTGTAGGAGGGGATCAATCAGAAGTACTTTAATTTCCAACGGTCAGGCAGCAACTGCCATGCAGAAAAAGGTAGGGTTGAAAAGGGAGTTGCCTCGGATATCCAGTCAGCATGCATCAGCCTTAGGTTTCCTGCCTCATTTTCCCCAAGAGACATGATCCCCAGAAATCTTTATGGGAGACAGGAGGACTCATGGTCTTTCTTCTGTAACTGCTTCACACTGACTTGAGGCGCAGTCTTACCTACTGGGGATCTCAGAACTCCCGCCCTGATCCATCCAGTGGAGATAGTCAGGGTAGTTTCTTGATGGCCGGGGTGCTGTCTTTATTTGGAATCGGCTGGAAAGCTTGTCACATGATCATCTGAAGCCTGATGCTCTCTAGGTGAGAGGAAATGAATTTGGTTAAAAGATTTGGTGGAAACTTGAGCAGGTAGATACCTCTGCTGTCAGGAATGTTTGTTATGGGAATGAATCACAACATTCTGCTTAGTCACTACAAAGGAAGTGATTCCAGTCATTTGACAGAAAGCAATTAAACTGAAAAATTAAATAAATAAAAACATGTCTGCCATTATCCAGCCTACAGTAGCTATGCGACAGAAACACCAAGGAAAGTTGGTAGGCATTTACTTGTCTTTCGGCTGCCTTCTAAACAGGTACTTCAAGCTCCTGGTCCAGGGCTTTGGGTATCACAGACTTGATCCTTGAAAGATGTACCCAACTACCTTAATCCTAGTACCTTGGCCATAGAAGCCGTAGCCAGTACCACTGAAAACGATCCCTTCCATTGGGGTCTCGATTGTTGAGCAGGTGACCCCTCCTTCCATGTTTTAACGACTACCTTATCCGTCAGCCTAATTTCGGGTTGCTGGTTAGTTCCCGGGATGGGGAGCCTTTGAGTTCTAAACTTTTGTAAAACCTGAAATTGTCCTAGGTTAACTAGGTATTTTACTAAACCAGCTGTTTCTGGATCAGTAATCAGATCATTAGTTAAGAATGGCCTTATAGGTTATATTAATTTTTGCTCTAGGGGTATGAAGGATCCTTAAGAGAGCTATGGGTGCTGAGACAAGTTTTTGATGTTTCATGACATAGTTTAGCTAATGCTCGCTTTAGAGTTTGGTTAGTCCTTTCTGCTTTCCTGGAGGATTGAGGCCTCCACACTGAATGTAAATAGTACTGGATTCCAAGCGCCTTAGCCACCCCTTCAGTTATTTGGGAGATAAATGATGTGCCATTATCACTCTGGAGACTCTGAGGTAACCCAAACAGGGGGATTATTTCTTTGAAGAGAACCTTATAACCTCACTAGCCTTCTCTGTTCTGGTAGGGTAAGCTTCGACCCAACCAGTAAAGGTATCTATTAGCACTAACAAAAACCTGTATCCTTTTCCAGCTGGTCCTCTAAGTGCCGGTCCTCCCCTTGGTAAGTTCCCCTCCTCTGGACTGGTTCTATTAGAGGAGGCATTTTGTTTCCCGGGCTGTCAAGTGCACACAATGAGCAGGCTCGACAGACCTGCTTAACCACCGAAGCCGAGTCAGGCCCAATGAAGAGCCTGTTAAGCATGGCCAGGGTGGCACCTTTCCCCGTAAGGAAGGAGTCATGCAGGGTTTTTATAATTCTCCACTGGGCTGTTTGAGGGAGACATATTTTTGATGCCGCACACCACCGGGATCCTTGTTTTTGCCTCCCTTGCTCCTTTACTAACTGTTCGTCCTGTAGTGTATACTCAGGTTCTACTGGGAAATCACAGAAAGGAAGCAGTGCTGGGATCTGTCGGGATTGCATCCCGAGGCCTGTAGCTTTGGCTTCTCTATCAGCGCTTCTGTTCCCTTGCGCTACAGGGGTCAGTCCCTTTGATGCCCCCTGCAGTGGATTATAGCTGCAGCCTTTGGCAGGTGTATTGCTTCCAATAGCTAAAGAATTTTGGGCCCATGCTTTACGGGGGAGCGTTTGCTAGCTAGTGATCCCCTTTCTTTCTAGATTGTAGCATGAGCGTGAACCACAAGAAATGCATATTTAGAATCTGTATAGATGTTAAGCTTTTTCTTTTGTCTCAACATTAATGCTCAGGTAGGAGCAATGACTTCAGCCTTTTGTGCTGATGTGCCAGGGGCAGTGGCTGGGCTCTAAGAATGGCATTGACTATCGCATACCCAGCTCAGTGCTCTCCATTTCACATAGAACTGCCATCTGGGAGCCAGCCTTCAGAATCTGGGAGAGGCTGATCTTTTAAATTAGGCCAGCTAACATATGTGTGTGCAATGACTTGCTCACAGGAATGATCAGCTATAGGGTATCAGTGAAGCTGGATTAGAAGGTTACAAGTTTTAAGGGTTACATCCGGATTGTCTAGGAGCATGGCCTGGCATTTGGTTAACCTTTCCCCCATCATCCAGACGTGTCCCTTTATCTCTCAGACTGACTTGACCTGATGGAGGGGTTAGAACTTGCAGCAGTCGGCCCAGGGTGATTTTAGCAGCTTCCTCCACTAACATAGCGGTGGCTGCTGTTCCCCTCAGGCAACCTGGGCATCCTGAGGCCATTCTCTCCAACTTCTTTGAAAAGTAGGCATTTGGTCTGTGTTCTGATCCGAATTTCTGGGCTAGGTAGCACTCCCACAGCTATGCCCTTATTCTCTGCTACATACAAGGGAAGGGCTTAGTTAGGTCTGGGGTGCCAAGAGCTGGAGCCTGGGTAAGGGCCTATTTTAGCTTGGCAAAGAGTTCTGTCATTTCCGAGTCCATTCATTCGCTCATTTTCGGGCCTCTTTGTTGTTTAATAAGGGCTTTGCAATGAGCCCCTAAATTTGGTACCCATATTCCACAAAACCTGGTCATTCCCCAAAAAGAAGGAAGCAGCTGCTTGGTGGGGTGGGGGTGGAGGGCAAACCACAGATAGCTTGCACTCATTCTGAGGATATCTGTCAGGTTCCAGGTGTCAAGACATACTCTAACTAGTGGAGCTGTTAGAGGGTGATCTGAGCCTTCTTTTGGACACTTTGTATCCTCTGTCAGCCAAGAAATGTAAGGTTTTTATAGTGCTTTGGTCAGAAGCCTCTTGGATTGGGCTACACATGAGAAGATCATCCACATACTGCCGTGTGCTCCCGTCCTCCCATTGCAGACCCTCAGATCCCTCTCTAAGGCTCAGGCAAATAAGTGGGGGCCATCCTGAAAGCCCTGGGGGAGCGCTGGCCAAGTGTATTGCTGTTTTTCTCTGGTATTAGGATTTTCTCAAAGGCAAAAAGGTACTGGGACTTTGGGGCCAGAGGAATGAAGAAGAAAGCATCTTTTAGGTATAAGACTGAGAACCATGTTGCATCCCCTGGCCCCGAGTCAGGAAGGTATATGGATCCACCATCAATGGGTGAACAGAGATTACAGCCTCATTAACTATCCTGAGATCCTGAACTAGCTGGTAGTCGCCCCAAAAGCTTTAGAATAAGATGGGGATGTTTCAGGGAGAATTGCAGGATCTCAAGAGCCCGTGGGCAAATAATACCTCAACTGAGGGTGCTAGGCCTTTTCTTCCTTCCAGCTTAATTGGGTATTGTTTTCAATTGGGAAAATAGCTGGGGTCTTTAAGCCATATTCTGACTGGCACTGCTGTTTTGGCCTTCCCGGGTTTCCCAGTATACCACGCTCGCAGGCTAAGCTGTTTATTAATGTGGTCTGGGACACTGTCTGTATTTTTGACTATTAGCAATTTCACCGGGTGACACTTAAATTGTAGTAGTGCCCCTATTTTAACCATAGTATAAAGGGGGACTGGGCATCTTGGAACTGCTAGAAATCCCAGTTGGAAGATTTGTGTCCCAAACTGACAAATCAAAGGAGGAGTAAAGGATCTTGTTTGTGGCTTTCCTTCCATTCTCATAATACTCGTGGAGCAGGGAGGAAGTTTTCCTGTATGAGCAGTAAGGACAGAGTAATTGGCCCCTGTATCAAAAAGAAACTGAAATTGGGTGTCCATGACATCCAGAGTTACCTGGGGCTTCTCAGTAGTGGTTATAGTGTTCCTGGACAGCGGCAGTGAGGAAGCCCCTGGGCCCCTTCGGTCTTCATCTGATTCCTCCTTGTGCAGAGCTAGAGCTTCGCTTAACAGAGCCCCTCAGTGGGAGCAGGGGCAGTCAGTCCTCCAGTGCCAGGGGTTGTAACTGGTGTTCTTACATTTTCAGCAGGGGCCTGGGGGGAGGGGGGATTAGCACAGTCCTCTGCCTGATGCCCAGCTTTCTTGCACTTGAAGCAAGAGTCCTCTCTGACATCATCCTCATGGCCCTTCGGGTTTCCCTTGTATGCTTTTTGGGCATTTGGGGCATCGCCAACGACGGCTGCCATAACTTTGGCTTGCCATTTTTCTTTACTCTGTTCCCTTTTTCCTTCCATCAGATCACGATTGTTATACACTATAAAGGTGGTCTCATGGAGCTGCTTATAATTAGTTTGTGGCCCCATCTGTAGCTTTTGGAGCTTACGTCTCATGTTTGGGGAGGATTGGCTGATGAAATGTTGTGCTATTAATATTTTGCTTTTGGGAGACGAAGGGTCCAGATAGTACATTTTTTAAAGGCTTCCTTAGCCTGCCATAAAACATGACTGGATTTTTTTCCTTTTCCTGTGTAACCTCACTTACTTTATAATTTACTGACTTAGTTCTTCCCTTTTTCATTCCTCCAAGGAGAGCCTCAAGAAATTTAGCCCAGTTGTTCATTCCCACAGGCGTGTTATAGACCCAACTCGGGTCAGTAGTGGGGACTCTGCCTGGCCCTGGGTGATTGCCCTGAGGTTTTGGGCAGCCTCAAACATCTGTTCCTTTTCAAAAGGAGTGCAGCAAGTTGCTAGAGTGAATTGAACATCTCTCCATGTTCAATTAGCCATGAGAGATCAAAGGCTAAGATCAAAGTTTGGAACCCATCTGAGAATTTCCTGGGATTCTCGGGATAGCTTCCTTATTTTTCCCTACATTGTTGTGTAGCAGTTACAGAGAAGGGGGCCTTCACTAGGACTGGCCTCTCAGCTCCTGCTACTTCCTAAGGGGTAGCAGGGCTGGAGGGGGAGTTGAATAGGTTGTTCCCTTCCAAGTGTGAGGGGGGCTTAGTAGTGTCCCCAGTGTTTGAGTTTTAGCCTCAGGAGCACTTGACAAAGGCCTATATGGGGGTGGTTGCTGTCACCCTGAGACAAGTGGCCCGTGTGAAAAGGGATCATCTGTAACTCGTTCTGCCTTTGGACTTTCCTTTAGGGGGATTACTGGGTTTTGGTATAGGGCCACAAAGGCCTGTAAGTATGGGATTTCTGACCATGTGTGCTGCCTTTTACAAAATAGGTCTAATTGCAGGATGGTATCATAAATAAGGCAACCATTGACCATCCATTGTTTCCTGGCTGGGCAGCTCATAATGGGGCCAAACAATATTGCAGAAAAAAGAACTATACATTTTCTCTTTAGATTGTCAGGGTCAACTTAACTTCAAGGGTGGAGGATGTAGGCCGGGCGCGGTGGCTCATGCCTGTAATCCCAGCACTTTGGGAGGCCGAGGCGGGTGGATCACGAGGTCAAGAGATCGAGACCATCCTGGTCAGCATGGTGAAACCCCGTCTCTACTAAAAATACAAAAAATCAGCTGGGCATGGTGCCGCGTGCCTGTAATCCCAGCTACTCGGGAGGCTGAGGCAGGACAATTGCCTGAACCCAGGAGGCGGAGGTTGCGGTGAGCCGAGATCGCGCCATTGCCCTCCAGCCTGGGTAACAAGAGCGAAACTCCGTCTCAAAAAAAAAAAAATAAAATAAATAAAAAATAAAAAATAAAAAAAAAGGGTGGAGGATGTAGCCAGGCAGGGAATCTGGTGGAACTGATGGAAAGTTGCCCATAGAGGAAACAGGTGGAACTGATGGAGAGTTGCTCACAATGGTCTGGAAAAGAGGACTTTGAAAAGCGGAGGGCTCAGCAGGTGACTCAAATTTTACACAGGGCATCCCCCTGGAAAAATTCAGGGCCCTGACTGGGGTTCTGGGGCATCCTGCTTTAAGGCCCCATCTTAGTCTGCCGGCTGTCTCTGACCTTAGATCTGACACCGCTGTAGAATGGTTTCCTCCACTGCTGATGGCCCACTATGAACTTTCCCTCTTGTCCCTGGATGAAGACCCTGACTTCTAGAAATTAATTTTCAGTCAAACCTGTGGATTTTTTTTCCTATCCCACTTAAAGTAATTATTTCTCTAAATTTAGACAAGATTAAATGGTACATAAATTCCCTTTTATGAATTCGCCCCCGCATGACTCACACAAACGATCTGCCCAAGCCTTCTGACCTGTCCTTAGCCAGTTGAGTAGAGGAAGGGAAGAATTTAGCATAAGGAAAGAAAGTTTAAGTTGCCTGAAGCACGTATGAGTTCATCCTGGGTGGGCTGCCGCTGCCAACTGCATCACACACGGAGGGTTCAGGGTTGATAATTGGACAAGATAGGAAAGAGTCCTTCCCTCTTCCGGCAGGCAGCTGTCCCCATTCCCTCCCTGGCCCTCAGGTAACACCAGAGAGTGGTCCTGGCCTGTTGCCATCAGTTACTAAATGGCTGCTGGGAGACAGCAGCTGAAAGGCTAAAAGAGAAAAGGACTCGGTCCCTCACCCAAGCTGGGCAGTGGGGGTCAGGCGCTTCCATAGAAAAACAGTGGGCCTGGCCAGAAACCTGCAGTTGCCTCTGTGCACAGGTGCTGTCCACCGAGGGTCCTGAGTTGAAAAGAAAAAGAAATCCCAAACTTTGGGCTTACCTCCAGGCTGGCTTGCCAACATATGTTATCAGTTAAGTGGAGTTGCCCGGGTTCTTGGTGTTTTAAACAAAGAATTGAATAAAACATACAAACAAAACACAGCAGCATAAGCAGAAATGCAGTTTAAATAACAGTACACGCCAAAGAACGAGAGTAATCTCGAGCAACAGCTCAAGCGTGATAGTTACAGAATTTTCTGGGGTTTAAATATCCGTCAGGAGTTTCCCATTGGTTCACTCTAAGCAAATGAAGTAGTGGCCCACGACCAGTCTGATTGGTTGCAGGAGGGGAAGAGTAGGCCCACGACCAGTCTGATTGGTTGCAGGAGGGGAAGAGTAGGCCCACGACCAGTCTGATTGGTTGCAGGAGGGGAAGAGTAGGCCCACAACCAGTCTGATTGGTTGTAGGAGGGGACCAATCAGAAGTACTTTCATTTTTCAGCTACCACGCCGACAAAGGAGGGGTTGGCAATCAGTAGCCTCTACTATCCAGTCCGCATGCATCACCTTAGATACTCCTGCCTCAAATCCCTGGGAGAGAGCTGAGTAGAGGCCCCTGTTTCCCAAACCAGCACTGGGTCATCTGATCAGGTAGAGCTGACAAACGTTGGCAACTGAGAAGCTCGTCTTGGAAAACCCAGCTGTAAAGTGAAGGTCCTTAGGAAGCCTGTAGGGCCTGAGTTTCTCTCCACAGGGATACGGGGGTGCACAGAGACCACCCCACAGGGATACAGGGGAGTACACACAGACCACCCCACAGGGATACGAGGTGCATACAAACCACACAGGGATTCGGGGGTGCACACAAAGACCACCCCACAGGGATGTGGGGTGCACACAGACCACCACACAGGGATACGGGGGTGCACACAGAGAATACCCCACAGGGATACAGGGGAGTACACACAGACTACCCCACAGGGATACGGGGTGCACACAAACCACCCCATCCGTGTGTTTGATGGTTGTACTTCAAGTCCCCTCTTGTTCTTGGCTTATGAACGTTGACACAGTCTGGCATGGAGTGCTGACTGTGCTGGGTGCCGTGCTGAGGGTCTTCTGTGCCTCGGCTCATTTAGCCTCCCAGCAACCCTGAGAGAGAGAGGCTGCAGCATTCCCATCTTACACGTGGGGAAACTGAGGCCCAGATCGGATAAGTAACTCATTCAAGGTCACCGATCCTGATTCCAGTGTCAGAACCTGGGCTCTGTGTTCCCTGCTCTTTGGCTCCAGACTCCAGGCATTTAGGACGATCTGGCAAAAGGATGGGGTTCCTGACTAGACAATACCCTTCCCAGGGCCTCCAGCCTGGGGTGCACAAAAGATGGAGTTACAGCAGGCTGGGGGCGGGGGTCACTCTGGAAGGCCCTGCACCTGTTCCCTATCCTCATACACACACCCAACTTCCATCTCCTGGGCAGAGCAGTTAACAAGGGCAGAGCCCCCACTTCTGTCCCCTTCTGCCTCGGCCCCTGCTTTGCTCCCCACCACACTCCTATTCTGAGTTGCTGGGGCCTATGAGAGCCCCAGCAAGTACAAGAAAAGGAGCCACTGGGGCTCAGCCTCAGGGATTAAGAGATACAAATTGGACGTGGAGGGCTAAGGCCACTCACTGACTGAAGCCCCTGCAAGCTGAGTTCCCAACATGGGAGAAGCCGTGCCTGGGCAGCCTGGGCCTGAGCAGTGTCCGGGCCACCTGCTGGGCCTAAGCCTGTGGGAGCTGCAGCCCAAGGGGCCCCAGAAATACTGCTGCTGGGGAGAGGCTGCCCTCGATGGGGTCAGAAAGCCTCACCCTGGATGCTCGGGGCGGCCGCACGGAGGACGGTGGGAGATGAGAAGGTATACTCACAGGGGCATAGGCACATATACCTCTGGCCTGGGGATTGTATCTGTGTGGGACCCTCTAAAGATGGACAACCCCAGGTATTAGGGGCAGTGTCAGGCCCTGTGTGTGTCTGAGGTTTGGGGCACAGGGAATGGCACCTGAGGTGCCTAATTGAGGGAGTGAGGCATGATAACGAAAGTGGCCAAGCGCCGCCTGACAGGCCCAAGTGGGTGCTGTTTGTGTGTGTGTGTGTGTGTGTGTGTGTGTGTGTACTCACCCATCATCTAGCGGGCGCTTGAGAACGGCCCTTCAGAGGCGGCTGGAGGGCTCTGCAAATTGTAATCAGATTAAGGAACCAATCACTTGGGGCTCTTGAAAAGGCCACGAGGTTTCTAATCAGTCCTGAGCGCCCGGCCCACAAAGCCCGGAGGAACTCGGTGGGAGCCGCCCGCTGGGGGGCCGGGGGGTGGGGGGAGCGTTTTTCTTCCCTTGCTGTCTCTTGTAATTATGTCAATTTGCTAGCCAAATTGTTTGTTCGAGTGGTGGGGGGTGCTTGTGCCCCATTCATGTGGTAATGTGGGAACCCGACAGCCTCCGGGCTGGGAAAAGAGAAGGTACCAGGGACCCTTCTGTAGGAAGCAGGCCAGCCCAGGGGGTGCAAGGCGCCCAGGCCTCAGGAACTCGCCCTCACCAGCGTGGGCTTTTTTCCCACCAATTCCAACACCTTCCACCTTCCAGCTTGCGTGTTCTCTGGGACGTCCCTTTGGACTGGCTAAGATGAAGGTTGGGGAAGGAAGGCAAGGACCACCAGAGGGAGGGCTGGACAAAAGAGGTGACCTCCAGGCTCCCTCAAAGCGAAGGTGGGCAGCTCTGTGTCCCCTGTGTCTGTCCCCTTGTGGGACAGGCTGAGGCTTGAAGTTTGGAAGCAGCAGAGGACCCAAAGATGCCAGAAAGATGGGGTCCTGAAGGGGTGAGTCATACTACACATGGATTCAGGAACGAGCAGAGACTTGGAAGAAAGTTCTTGCTTTGTTTACTGAGCAAAGGCTCAGCAGGCACCAATCACTGTGCCACCCTTTGGGTACACAGTGGATCACTGAACCTGACAGCAACGCAGTGAGGCAGGTACTAGGTATCCCATTTCACAGATAAGACTACTGAGGCTCAGAGAGGCTAAGTGACTTGCCCAAGGCCGCAGAGCTAGGAGATGAGGTGTAGAGATTTGAACCCAGCTCTAACTAGTCCCTCTGCCTCTTCGGCCCTGCTCCCACCATATGGGTTCATTCCTTCCTTCAACCAGCAAACAGGAACTGGCTGTCCCCCACCCCAATTCTGTATGAGGCATTAAGGATGTGGAGAGTAAGATGACCCAGGGAGGGCACTGTCAGGGTTCAGTTAGCACCAGCACACTGGGGTGTATGCTGTGGTCAATGTCAGCACAGGGCTGTGGCACACAGAAATGTCGAGCCTTGGACATGTTGCTCAGGAACAAGGGTCATTAGAAACAATGGCTGTTATCAGTCCAGACACAGAACCTGCCCTGCATGCATTTCCCTGCCTCCTGGGCTACTCAGAAAGGAGTTTCTCTTCTCCCCAAGTCCCCGTTCAGCATGTAAAGACCCCTCCTCTCTCCCCCAGGTCTGGGACCCTCAACAGCTGTTTCTCAGATTTGGAAGCCTTGTCCACCCTGGCCGTGTCCCTCTGGACCCACCTGGGTTGTCCGTTTCACTATGGCTGTGAAGAGCCCCCATCCACAGGTGTTCACAAGGTCACCTCCCTGACCACCAGTGCCCCTCACTCTTCCATTCTGGGGACACTGGGATCTGCCCTATTGACAGCTGGCAGGAGGCTGGGGTGCAGGATGGCATTGGAAGTCGGGGAGTGGGGAGAGATCTCAGAGATCAGGATTCCTTATCCCCCAAGTGGGAGAAAAGGCCAGAGGTCATGTTTGCTTCCATGTGGGATGATGGCTGGAAATTCATTCTTGTTAGAGCAAATCCGATGGGTTAGGCAGTTACCATATGACTTCCACTGGGCCACGTACTAGCAGGCAGGAGTGCAGGAAAGCCCAGCACTCTGACCCTAGAGTTCCCCAGCCCTGTGAGGAGAGGCAGGACTGAAACCAATGACACAGTACCCAGTCCAAGACAGAAGACTAAAGACCAATAACAGCACTTTACATATGTTATTAATTCATTTATCTTCACAACAATCCTATGAGGTCGGTGCAGGTCTTATTTCCATTTTACTTCATGAAGAAACTGAAGCACAGAGAGGTGGAATAACTTACCCACAGCCACACAGCTAACTGCACAGCAGGCCCTTGACCTCACTACCCTCCCTCCTGGCAAAACCTACAGAGAACACTTAGATTTGAAAGGGCAAACAAGAGAATATCCAGTCTAGCTTTCTAGAGACCAGGATGTCTACGCCAAGTCCTGAAGGACCGGGAGGAGTTACTCAGGGAAAGGATTGCGGATGGAGGGACCAGGGTCTGGGAGGCAATAGAACATCCAGCTCGGGAGTGGTGAGGCAGGAGGCCAGAGCGGAAGCCAGGGACCTAACCTAGGGCAAGTGTGGAACCTGTACTAAAGCTAATGGGAACAAGTCACTGGAGGGTTTTCAGCAGTAGGGGTGACAGGATCGGGAATGACATTCTCCATTGCCCCCTCACTGTGGGGATGCCACCTTACATGCCAAAAAAAGTTGGAAAGTTGTTCTTCAAGTTGGGGGAGGGGATAACCAGAGGGAAGGGTCTGGTCACTGCACAGCCAATCAGAATGACAGGCAGTAAGCGTGGACGAGGCTGTCACCCATAGAGCTTGCTCTGGGTGCAGAATACCTGGGAGGGTCCCCATGCTGACCCTCCTTTCATCGCTTGCTTCATTTAATTCTAGGAATTAGTCACACTCGCTTCTGCCTCAGGCCCTTTGCATAGGCTGTGCCTGATGCCTAGAATGTTCTACAGACCCTGTTCCATTCCATTGATTTTGTTCATTGCTACTCATGCTTTTTTTGTACCCTGTACCTTTTCTCCGTAACAGTAATCAAGTCTGTGATGGTGTACATCTTTTTTTTTTTTTTTTGAGACAAAGTCGCTCTGTCACCCAGGCTGGAGTGCAGTGGCTCAATCTCAGCTCACTGCAACCTCCACCTCCGGGGTTCAAGAGATTCTCCTTGCCTCAGCTGCCCCAGTAGCTGGGATTACAGGCACCTGTGATGGTGTACTTCTTTGTGCCATTAGCTAATGGTTAGTCTCCACAGTTCCGCAAGGGTAGAGATCCCATCAGCCACGGGATGAGCTGCACACATTGCAGAATTGATCATTACTTGTTGAATGAATGAGTGAAAGAATTAATGCATGCATGCCCTTTGGCTAAACTGGGAGAATGAGGTAGAAGTTAGCAAGCAGAAATACCATCTATGAACACTCATGAGGCTTTTCCGGGACCGACCCAGGTCAGCAACATGCAGGCTGTTAATGTGGGTGGCAGGTGTGTGAATGAAGACAATGGACATACTAAGAGGCTTGGGAATTAATTCTGTTGCAGGACTTACAGGACCTAAACCTGCCACCTGCTGCATTCTTCCCTATTTGAGCATGGTTAGAAGAGTAGAAGACCCAGATGCTACCTAGAGAATTTTTTCCTAACCCGACAAACCCCCTGCCACCTTACACGCCAAAAAAAAGTTGGAAAGTTGTTCTTTGAGTTGGGGAAGCGGATAAACAGACACCACACAGCCAATCAGAATGGGTCTGGACACCACACAGCCAATCAGAATGACAGGCAGTAAGGGTGGACAAGGCTCTCACTCATCTGCTCTGGGTGCAGATCACCTGGCAGGACCCCCATGCTGACCCTCCTTTCCTTGCTTGCTGATACACTTGGACATGGCCTTTGGCCCCAGTCCTCTCCTTACTTGTTTTCTGAAGGCACTGACAGATGCAAAGCCACCATATTAAAAGCTTTTATGCCTGAGACTCTCCTGAACAAAGCAGGGCTTAAGACCGCAGGGCTGGACCACATAGGACCACTGGCAGAGACTGCTAATTGTCCCACTATGTCTATTCTATCCTTCATAACTATTTGTAGAATAAAGGGGCATGTACTTCTCAGTATAAAACTACATTTCCCAGACCCCTTTGCAGCTAGCATGTGGTCACATGATCAAATTCCGGCCAATGAGTGGAAGTGGAGCACATAACTTCCTAAATCAGGCTCCGGGAAGGCTCCCTTTTCTCTTCCAACCCCTTGACGTGCAGATGAAGTTGAAGTTGCATGTTAACAAAGGCAAAGCAACAAGATAGAAAGAGTCTGGGTCCCCAATAATTATGGGGCCACCATTCCAGCATTAGGCCATCCACCTAGATTTTTATGTAACAGAAATAAATTTGTGTTTAAGCCCTATTCTTTTGGGTCTTTTGATGCAGCAGCCAGACTGATACCCTGACAAATATACAACCCATTGTAGGAGGGATAGGAAGGACTGAGAGAAGGCGGTGTGGGGTGGAAACACACCTTAAAGTTGTGAGCATTTGTGAATCTCAGCCTATAAGGAAATAACACCCAATAATTCTGTCACCCCTTTCTTCTCTCCCCCTCCAGGAGAATTTTTCTGTATTCCAAGAGTGTTGGAGAAAGGAGAGGATATCTCTGCTTCTTCAATATATTTTGTCTTTGCTCACAAATCTGAATTTTTCTAGGGACTTGGGCACTGAGAAGCAGAAGCCAGGAAGGAGGGTGATGGACCTGTGTCTCCCAGACCACCCCATCCTAACAGGGAGGCAGTGAGCACAGAGTGGGCTACCCAAAGGGAGCAAAGGAAAGAAAAATACAGGCTCAGGGGAAAGATATAACTAATAGCTATTTACTTGGTCTCAATGGCACAAATGTCACTGGGGAAGGGCCCAGAGTCTCAGATACAGGGACACCAAAGTGAGGAAAGCATGCAGTTGTGTCCAAGCCCAGAGATAGCTGGCTTTACTAAACAGCACCCAAGAGGGTTTATTGATTAGCACTTTTTTTTTTTTTGAGATGGAATCTCACTCTGTCACCCAGGCTGGAGAGCAGTGGCATGATCTCGGTTCACTGCAACTCTGCCACTTAGGTTCAAGCAATTCTCCTGCTTCAGCCTCCTGAGTAGCTAGGATTACAGGTGCACACCACCATGCCAGCCTACTAATTTTTGCTTTTTTTTTTTTTTAGTAGAGACAGGGTTTCACCATGTTGGCCAGGCTGGTCTCGAACTTCTGACCTCAAATAATCTGCTCGTCTCGGCCTCCCAAAATGCTAGGATTACAGGCATGAGCCACCATGCCCAGCCTCATTAGCATCTTGATATAAGGAAAAGAAGAAATGTATTGTAGTCAGATAGACTTAGATTGAAATCCATCTTTGCCATTAATCCCACGTTTGATCTTGGGCAGGTCACCTCACTTCTTTGAGCCTCAGTTTCCTTATCTGTAAAATGTGGAAAATAACATCTATCTCAGAGTGAGTTGTGAGCGTTAAAGGGGATAATCAGCATATAGCAAATGGGCAATATATGCTAACTATGAATATGTAGCTATAAAAAAAAATAGGCTGGGCGTGGTGGCCTAATCCCAGTACTTTGGGAGGCTGAGGGGGGCAGATCATGAGGTCAAGAGATCAAGACCATCCTGGTCAACATGGTGAAATCCCATCTCTACTAAAAATACAAAAAATTAGCCAGGCATGGTGGCGGGTGCCTGTGATCCCAGCCACTTGGGAGGCTGAGGCAGGAGAATAACTTGAACCCGGGAGGCAGAGGTTGCAGTGAGCCAAGATTGCACCACTGCACTCCAGCCTGGCAACAGAGCGAGACTCTGTCTCAAAATAAATAAATAAATAAATAAATAGATGCCTCCCCCCCCCAATTTCTGGTATTCTTGCCCTTGTGTAACCTTATCTCCTTTTTGTTTGGCCAGACCTGGAACTTGCTTCTAATCAGTAGAATACAGTAAAGGTGATGGGATGCCGGTGATTCTGTGTACATGGTTAGGTGATTAAATCATCAGGTAAGATTGTAGCACCTGTCTTGCTGGCATATTTCACACAAGATTTGCTGGCTTTGATGAAGCAGGTGGTCATTTGAGGTCCAATGGAGAGTGGCCTCTAAAACTGAGGGCAGCTGACAACCACCAAGAAAATGATCCCCCAGTCTTGTAAATGCGAGGAACTGAATTCTGCTAAGAGCTGCATGAGTTTGGAAGTAGATCCTTCCTTAGTCAGCCTTCCAGATGGGGACCCACTCCTTACCCACACCTGGATTGCAGGCTTGCAGAGGGCCCAGCTCAGCCATTCCAGGATTCTTGACCCACAGAAACTGAGACAATACATATGTGCATCGTCTGCCTCTGAGTTTGTGGCAATATTGTTCTGCAGATATCTATATCTAGCTGTCATAAGTGATGTATGTAAACAACCACATATCATGTTTGTCTGGCCAAGCATGGTATCCCATCCCCCTGACCACAGGGATTGGCACAGATAAGGGCACCTGCGAAAGCTGGGCCAGTCAGCCTTCTTCCCTGGGATTTTGTAAACAAAGGCAGAGAAAAAGAAGCCTTGTCTTTGCTCTCAGCTTGCTCAGATGGTATGATGTCAGTTTATGCTTGTGAAATCCATGTTCTTCTTCTACTGCATGGAGGAAACTGCACAGCAGTAAAGAACAAAACTGGCTCAAAAAGAGGAGTCCTCAGACACATTGAAAAAGAGGCTGGTTGGCATTATCTGAGTAGCAGGGACTGCCACACTTGAGGCCAGGCCAGCCTAGATTTCCCAGGTGCATGACCGTTAAATTCCTCTTTTTGCTTGTCCTCCCCTTGCATTTCCTGAGCTACTAGAGGTCAGCGCATCTGCCAGCTTCCACATAATGTCCCCATACAGCCTAGCTCAGAAGGTTTTTCCAGAATAAGTACAGTAAATGGTGGCTGGAGGTGAGAATCTTACTATGTGTCAAGGTTCCCAAAGACCTTTCACTTATGTGACCTTATTTGATCTTTACAAACAATCCTATGTAACCACTGCTGCGTGAGTTAGACAGTTCTGCCTATAAATGATGGAAAACCCCAATTCAATGGCTTAAATCATAAGAGGATTTATGAATTCATATAAGAATCTCCCCAGGGCCTTCCAGGCTCATGAGTCTGTTCAGTTCTGCTTTCCTGTGAGTCTTAATAGCTCATACCTCTTGCCATTGGCTTCAACCTGAGGTGAATATAAAGGTGGCCCAGCACTTCTGGGCATCACGGGCAGACCACGGTGCTCAGGGGAAGAGGAATAACCATCTCTTCCTTTCATGTCCTTTCTGCTTTTCAGACATGTTTTTAAGTGAAATTATATATATATATATATATATATATATATATGTAAATTGGTTTCATTTTAGTTCTAGAGTCTTTTTTTTTTTCTTTTTGCAAAGTGATGTTATGTTGCAGTTTGCCCCCTACCCCTCTTGTGTTTCGATCCATTTTAGATCATTCTCTAATTCAGTGGTTCTCAAGTGTGGTCTGGACCATCAGCATCACCATCATCTGGGAACCGACTTGCTAGAAACACTTGAATGAATGCCTCCCGACCTGCTGACTCAGAAGCACTGGGAATGGGCCTGTCCATCTGTGTTTTAGCAGGCCTCTGGCTCATCCTGATGCATGCTCAAGTTTGAGATCCACTGCTCTAATTTACTTATTTATTTATATTTTTTGACATAGAGCGAGAGCTCTGTTGCCTAGGCTGGAGTGCAGTGGCGTGATCATAGCTCTCTACAACCTCAAATGCTTGGGCACAGAAGATCTTCCCACCTCAGCCCGAGTAGCTGGACTACAGGTGCACATCACCACACTCAGCTAATTTTTTAATAATAGAGACAGGGGTCTTATTATTTGCCCAGGCTGGTCTCAAACTCCTGGCCTCAAGAGATCTTCCTGCCTCAGCCTTTCAAACTGTTGGGCTTACAGCTGTGCACCACCACTCCGGCCCCCTACTCTAATTTATTTAACTATTGGCCTGGTGACATTCAGGTTGTTTCCAATTTCTTGTTATCTGTGCTACCGTAGAGCCTTTTTTATGTGCTTTTGCATCCTGTAAGAACATCTTCTCCCTCAAAATTTTCTTGGTTAATTTTTCACGTTGGCTCTTCCAGATGAACTTTTCCAGATGAGTGAGTCTGCTTGTAAATTCCAATCTCAGTGGGATTACATTGACTATATGCTTTAATTTGGGAAGGATTGACATCTTGACAATATTGAGTTTTCCCATCAAATATTGAAATCCTACAGGATTTTTAAAGTATAAGTCCCACAATTATATGTAATTTTGGTATGCTTTACTATTATCCCAAGTGTAACAATTGTAGAAGATACCATAATGGTCTTCTCCTTTCCCTGAATTTTATGCAATTAGGAACGTAATCATGAAGGGTCAAGTATATGATCTTCTTGTTTTTCTTGGGATTGTCTCAATTCTTATGTTGGACTCTGAACTGTTACTCAGTTACGCTTATGTCTCTTTTTGAGAGCAAAGAAAGCTTTCCCAGAAATCCCCCAATAGACTTCTCCCCATGTTCTCTTGGCTATGACAGTTTTAAAATGTCGCCCTTAAATTATCTGATGCCCCTCCCTTTGAGAGGCAAGGTCTATCCCCTCCCTTGAATCTGAGCTCGGTGGGTCAAGCTCCTGCCTGATCGACAGACTAGGACAAAAGTGACACTGCCAGTTTCTTAGGGCCCAGACTGTAAAAACTGTTTCCACTTCTTGTCTCTTGGGACACTCTCTCTTGGAACCCAGCCAAGCAGGAGTCCCCTAGCCCCAGCCTAGGCTGGGCGACCAGTCTGCAGCTGACACACCTTGCCAGCCACGTGAGTGAGCCCTCCTAGAAATGGCTCCTTTAGTCCCCGTCAACTTGGCCCAGCTGACACCATACGGCAGAGAGAAGCTATCCCCACTGATTCCTGCCCCAGTTACAGATGTGTTGAGCACAATTAATGCTGCTGTTTTAAGTTTTGAAGTAGTTTGTTCAGCTGCAGTAGATGACTGTGCCAATGACCAATGTTAAACAACTCACAGGTGTGGGGACGGGGATGTCTGTGAATGACTGAAACCACCCCCCCAGAAGCTGGGTCTGGTGCTCTCAACAGGACTGGGTTAACCTGTGGCCAGGCACTGTGGCTCATGCCAGGAATCTCAGCGCTTTGGGAGGCCGAGGCCGGCAGATCACTTGAAGCAGGAGTTCGAGACCAACCTAGCCAACAAGGCGAAACCCCGTCTCTACTAAAAATACAAAAATTAGCCAGGTGTCATGGCACATGTCTGTAGTCCCAGCTACTTGAGAGGCTGAGGCAGGAGAATCCTTGAATTCTGGAGGTGGATGTTGCAGTGAGCCCAGATTGTGCCACTGCACTCCAGCCTCGGTAACAGAGTGAGACTCCATCTGAAAAAAAAAAAAAAAAGGCTGGGCACAGTGGCTCACGCCTGTAATCCCAGCACTTTGGGAGGCTGAGGCAGGCAGAGCACCAGGTGAGGAGTTCAAGACCAGCCTGACTAACATGGTGAAACCCCATCTCTCCTAGCTGGGCTTGGTGGTGTGTGCCTGTAATCCCAGCTCCTCAGGAGGGTGAGGCAGGAGAATTGCTTGAACACGGAAAGTAGAGGTTACAGTGAGCCGAGATCATACTACTGCACTCCAGCCTGGGCGACAGGGTGAGACTCCGTCTCAAAAAAAAAAAAAAAAAAAAAAGATTACTCTTGGGCCTTTAAGTTGCCCTGCAAGTCAGTATACATAGTATTGAAAAGACAAATCTTTACAGTAATATGCATGAATAAATATATCACAGACAGTATACATAGTATTGTATATAGAAGTCTTCACGGTAATATGCATGTATAAATGTATCACAGATATATAATGTGTAGTATGCAAGAAAGAGTGCATATCCAACTGGATTGCACAGCATTTTTAATTAAAAACATCTTGAGTGTGAATCATTACATGCCTATCAATTAAATGCATACAAGATAAACACAACTGTAAATGCTAGAAGAAGGACTCAATCATTGCAAAACAAAGGAATGAGTCTGGCCTATCTGCTCATCTTTCCCCCCAGACATCTCCCCTGTTGGCCGAGTTTTGTTTATCTTTCTCTTGTGCCTGAAATGCACCCGCCTGACTCGCTGAGAATAAGACAGTGAAGTGTCCCAAAGGCCGTAGTTATGAGCAGCACACTAGTGCCTGATATGTGTTCCAGCCTCTCTACAGTTGGCTGTTACCCCCAGGTGTAATGAAAGGTTACTTAGTGGAGGCCCTGGATACACGAGGGGCTGCACTTGGAGCATAAATTATGTGTGTGTGTGTGTTCGTGTGTGAGCCCATGCACCTGTGCACGTATTTAGCTGTGTGGGGACTTGTGAAAAGCTGTGTCATTAAGGACCTGGCATTTCTCATGTTCCTAACAGATAGAACCATGGCATGATGCCAACCAATAGCTCCAATCCCATTCACTGAGGGAAGGGAAGGATGGGGGAACCCCAGTATTTTAAATCCCATCCCCTAGACTGTATTTGAGGGTATTGTAGGGAAGGGGAATTTTATTTTTCACTTGACCCCCTCCTGTGCTGTTACCCTAAAAACTAATAACATTTTTTTTAATTTTAAGAATTTGAAAAATGGTGTCTTACCTGTTCCCAAATAAATGTAAACTCCTTTGATGTGCAAGTGGGGTGTCGCGTCTGCAGCGCCTCCCTGGATCCCAGCATGAGCTCTGCTTCTGCCTTTCAGCGCGTGGTCTAGAGCAGGTGAATTCTGGAAGTCTGCATCGTGGGCCCCGCACGGGGTAGCTCTGCCTTCACCTGCGCTTCAGATGCAGGTGGGCGTGGCCCAGGCATCACAGCGAAGAGCGAATGGTCTGGGAGAGCGCTGATTCTCGCGCTTAGAGCCTGAGAACCACAGAGACACTGCTTCACCCCCTCCCATGCCCCGCCCCCAAGGGCACCACCCACATCTGGAGCTCTGGGCTCCCTGCCTTCTCTCCCCTCCGGCCTCTCACCTCCTCTGTGGCCTCTCAGCT
This sequence comes from Sapajus apella, assembly GCF_009761245.1. Taxonomy (NCBI): domain Eukaryota; kingdom Metazoa; phylum Chordata; class Mammalia; order Primates; family Cebidae; genus Sapajus; species Sapajus apella. The sequence goes on from NW_022437079.1 coordinate 2,954,044, forward strand.
CCTCTCCTCTTGGCCTCTTTCCTCTCTGGGCTCTGCCTCTGGCTCTCTGCCTGTCAGTCTTGTTCTCTGGCTCTCTGAGTCTCTCTCCCATCTCTCTCCAGGCAGCCTCGTTTCCCGTCTCTCTCTGATCCTCCCTCTTTTTCTCTCTCTATACTGAGCTGATTCTCCCTCTTTCTCTCCTCCTCTCTCTCTCTCTTCCTCTCTGCTCCCTTGTCTCCCTTCCCTCCTTGTCTCTCTCTTTTTGTCCTCTCTGTGGCTGTCTCTCTCTCTCTTTTTCTGTCTTTCCCGCTCTGGTCTCCTCTTGCCGTCTCTGGAGAATGCTGTAGGATCATGCCAAACCCAGAGGGAAGGTCAGGGAACCCTGCAGGGCCAGCACAGCCGGCCATTAACCTGTCACTTCTGCCTCCAGCCTGGGAAATAGCAGGGCTCAGGAAAGGGGAGGAATTGCAGTCGCTGGAGATGGGCATCCCCTTTGGGACTGACAACCAAAAGCAGAAGCCACACAGCTCGCGAGCTGCAGTCCTTCTCCAGGCACCGCGGAGGACTGGCAAGAGTTTCTGGGCACCAGCTCCGCACTGCAGCCCTCTTCTGGCTTCAGGGCAAGGGGCTCAGAGGGAGAATCTGGATTCTTGTGGCCATGTTGGAGCTTCTCTTGCCTGCAGAACAGAAGAGGAGGAACTCAGAGAGGCAAAAGCCAAAAGACTCTAACTGCACTCTGCAGGCTATGAATCAGCATTCTTTAAATGGAAAACTTCCCATTTTTAAAAAATCTGTTTCCCCCTGAGAGTCTGGCTCCACCGGGCTTTCCCTGGCAGATCATTGCAATTCCCGTCCCCCCGGCCCCTCCCCAGGGAACTTGGATGCCCCCTTAGGGTAACCTGCCTGGCCTCTCAGCCCCTGACCTTGCGGTCTCTGGCAGAGCAGAATCTCTGAGCAGGAGTAAAGACCCAAGTGCCACCACCTACTTATCCTGTGACATTGGGCGAGATGTCCCTGCTCCCTGGGCCTCTGCTTTCTAGTCTGTAAAATGGGAGTTTGGGTGAGCCCAGCAGTAGAAATTACCTCTTCTTTTTTTTCTTTTAGAGACAAGGTCTCACTCTGTCGCCCAGGCTGGAGTGCAGTGGCAGTGGCATGAATCACAGCTCACTATAATCTCAAACTTCTGGGCTCAAGGGATCGTCTCGCCTCAGCCTCAGTTAGCTGGGGCTACAGATATGCACTACAACACCTGGTTAATTTTTTAAAAATTTAACAGATGAGGTCTCGCTATGTTGCCCAGACTAGTTTTGAACTCCTGGGCTCAGGCGAGTCTCCCACCTCAGCCTCCCAAAGCGCCAGGGTTACAGGTGTGAGCCACTGTGCCTGGTAGGACTTACCTTTTTGAGCATCTGATGAAAGCTGTTGAGCTTCTTCCTAGAGAAAGAGACCTGTGCATAGATTTGCCTGTGACTGCGGAGGCGCGCATGTCCCTCCCCTGGGGGCCTTGGGTGCCAGGCTGAGAACCCCTGCTCCAATACAAGGCCCTTCACCTTCCATCTCAGCCAACTGAGTCTGGGTTCAGGTGGACCCACTGGCTCGATCTGACTGCTGGGAGACACTCCCTTTCCCAGTAAGCCAGGGCTCTGCCCGTTTCAGTGGCCGTCCCTGCAGTCCATCGCCATGCAGGAGGGGTCTGGTCCGGCGCTAGATTAGCATAGAGCACTCCAGGAGGTCAAGGCCCACCGGGTGGCCTCTGTGTGCAGCACCCGCCTTTGTCCTGGCCCAGGGACCAAGCAGGAGAGCCCAGGCGGCTCCTACACTTTTGACTGCCAGATGAAAAGAGGTGACATAAAGCGGCTGCCCGGGCCAAGCATGGGGGCGCTTTGTGTCCCTCCAGACGGAGTTACAGACGTCTGTGAAACATCAATTACAGCTGAATAAAGACGTCTGCTCAGCCCAGACTGCCTCCTTTCAGCTGGGAGGTATTTCCAGGCCAAAGGGGGGATGCCTTTGGCAACCTAATTTGTGACTCTGTAAGCAGCCCTAGCATTCATCACACCCAGGGAGGATGGGAACGGGCTGGGCTGGGCCAGCCCAGTGCACAGTGTGGCTCCAGGAGGTGTCCTGGAATGTGGGAGGGGTGGGGAGACAGAAGAGCCACTGACCTCCCTTTCCGTCTCCTCCAGGTCGGGATGGTGGGGAGGTGCCAGCTGGGAGCCACATGAATCCCCTGTATTAGACAGGCACCCTCCCCAGGCCTTCGTTCATGCTGAAGTTGTTCCTGGATTTAACGAATCAGGGTTCACTGGTCCTTTTCCCTGATGGGCTGGTGTAATGTGTTGTAAGGGGACAGTCAAAAAGAAAGCCTCAGACTCAAGTCCCATGGCTACCAGAAAAGCTGAGCCCATTCCTTGGCTTCACTGAGTCCCAGGCCCAATCCTGGCCCCACACCCTCTTGCTGTGAGAGATGAATAAGACTGTATTTGCATAAGTCCCTGCCCATCGATTACTTGCAGCCGGAAACAATTCTACCTGACCATATTCCTGGCCTTGCACTTTCAGGGTGACAGAAGAGGTTGTGCCACTGAGAGCCACTTTGGGAGCAGGTGACAGGGCCATGATGCGCATGAGGACCCAGGATGGCACTGGTTCAGGGCGTGGTGAGCTGGGCTGCCCCTTTCTTAATGGCGGTGGTCTCTGGGTTGCCCTTGCCCCAGGAGACCTCATCCCTGGGTGGTGTTTGGGAGCAAATGCATTTCCTGAGGAACCGCATGCACCCAGGGGCTCTTGTCCTGAAACGAGCCCAGGAGGACCAGGCCAATGACCCTTTGTTCAGCATGTGTCAGGCCCTGAGCAGAAGCCAGTGAGTCACCTCTTACGCGGGTATGGAGGAGAAAGGGCCCTGATAATAACCTTCTTGCTTCCTAAGCCCCCATTTCTCACCCCATCTTAGATGAGGTAGAAGGCCCCAGAAAGCTGAGAGGAAGCCCCATGATCCACAGGACTCAGAGGCAGCCAGCAGCATGAGGAGGACCACGGCCTCCTAGCCAGCCTGCATGGATATAATCCTGGCCCCACTGCTCACGGGCTGGGGGAATTCAGCGAGTCACTTGACTTTCCTGTGCCTCGGTTTCTAGACTTGCAGGCCCTGGCACACCGGGGCAGGCAGCAGCGCTGGGGTTCCAACCCAGGGTGGCCTCCTGAGCTCATGTGTGCCCCCCTTCTCAAAGCCCTGGGAATGTGAAGCCTCAGCACCTGCTTTGGACCAGGACTGTGTCAGGTGATGGCTGGGGGGGGCTGCCAGGGAGGGGGCTGTCCAGGGATGGAGGAGTCCAGGGATGGAGGAGCCCAGGGATGGAGGAGTCCATGGAGGGGAGCCCAGGGATGTAGGAGCCCAGGGATGGAGGAGTCCAGGGATGGAGGAGTCCAGAGATGGAGGAACCCAGGGATGGAGGAGCCCATGGAGGGGAGCCCAGGGTTGGAGGAGCCCAGGGATGGAGGAGCCCAGGGATGGAGGAGTCCAGGGATGGAGGAACCCAGGGATGGAGGAGCCCATGGAGGGGAGCCCAGGGATGGAGGAGCCCAGGGATGGAGGAGCCCAGGGATGG